>NW_026652289.1:75597627-76134635 GCF_009828535.3 Hylobates moloch
TGAGCCACCGCGCCCGGCCTGTTATAATTAATGAAGTAATATTAATACATTATTATTCATGAAAGATCATGTGTTTTTTTTTTTTTTTTCCTTCTAATTGCCTCAGTTTTTCCCTAATGTCCTTTTTATGTTTCAGAATTCCACCCAGGGTACATAGGACATTTAGTCCTTATGTCTGCTTAGGCTCCTCTTAACTGTGGCAGTTTCTTAGACTTGCCTTGTTTTTGATGATCTTGACAGTTCTGAGGAATACTGGTCAGGTGTATCAAAGGATGCATCTATAGCGGAATTGGTCTGTTGTTTTCTTGTGGTAAGACTGGGGTTATGGGGCTCCACTGACTTTTTTCTTTAATCAAGGATTTGGATCACTTGGGGGCTAAACTTTGAAAATGGTCCCAATTACTGACTGAAGAGAGAGTTATTTCTGATCTCTAGAAAACGTCTCTTGCCGCTTTAGTGGGCTGAGCTAACGTTTAAATTCTGAGTCAAAAATAATAGAAAAGAAAGTCCTTGAAAATTTGCTTTTTAAAAAGACCTCCTCTTTGTACTGCAGAACCTGTAAAGAAACCTCTATCACGATGTGCTTTTATTTCATTAACATTTGTTTAAAAAGTACTGCTTCCCTGTATTCCATGGGCATATAGGTCATCTTTCAGTTCAGCAAAGAGATTTTTCTAATCACTTTATAATCGTTGTGTTTTAATGAAATTCCGAGGAGCAATTAGTTTTTATGAAGGTAACTGGCATTCAAACATCACTTGTGATTGAGATTTTGTTTTACTTTTCTTTCAGCACAAAAGTGGAAGTGCATGATAGAGAAGAAAAATCAGTGCATGCTTAATTGGCTTTCAATAGAAAAGCAGGCAGCTGCTCTTCTTGATATATACATTTGTGGCACTTTTTTATCTTGTAAATATCTCAAGCTAAATAAATGAAAAGAAATTTTGAGGAACAACAGTTTGCTGTATGAAAAATATGAGTTTTCTTTAAAGTACAACTTACATACAGTAAAATATACAAATCAGACATCAATTTGATGAATTTTGAGAACTATAAACCCATGTGTCTTCTATCCCAGACTAAATAAGGAACATTTCTATCATTGCAGAAAATTCCCTTGTGCCCCTTTCCAGTGAATTTACCCTTCTTCCTCCCCAGAGAAATAACTTTCTGATTTTCATCACCAAGGGTTTGTTTGGCTTATTCCTGATTTCATATAAATGGAATCAGACTGTAAGCTTTTGTGTCTAGTTCTTTCAATTACTATAAGATATTGAGACTAACCAGCCATAATAGCATCAATGCCCAGCTCAAAAGACATAGCTCCACTGGCCTCTATGCCCAGCAGGCCCATCTGTAATATTTTTTTTTACTTTACTTTTATTTTATTTTTGGGACAGAGTCTCTCTCTGTCACCCAGGCTGGAGTGCAGAGGCACAATCATGGTTCACTGAAGCCCCCACCTCCCAGGCCCAAGCAATCCTCCCACCTCAGCCTCCCAAATAGCTGGTACTATAGGCACATGCCACCACACCTGGCTAAATTTTTTGTTGTTGTTATTTTGTAGAGACAGGTCTTACTGTTTTGCCTGGGCTTGTCTTGAATTCCTGGGCTCAAGTAATAATCCTCCTGCCTCGGCCTCCCAAAATGCTGGGATTACAGGTGTGAGCCAGTAGACTCAATCCATCTGTAATCTTCTGTTCATCCCCGATAACTTTCTTTAGCTGGGATACTGAAATCTAGGGCATCTCCAGAAGAAGGATCTGGGAGACATTTAAGACTGAGAAGGAATTGAGAGAATTCAGGCCTAGAAAACAGACTTAGGAGAAGGAAGAGAGAAGAAAAAGGGGGACAAATAATGGTCATACAATATTAGGTCTGTCATCTGAACGGGGAAATAGACTTTCCGTGTATAGTTCCGGAATTAGAACGCGTGGGTGGAAATTACTGGGAGGCAGTTTTCAGGTCTATATAGAGAGGAACATCTTTCAACAACAGGTCACTGGGGTACCTTGAATGGTAGTTAAGTTTCTCATCACAGGAATTGTTCACAAAAAGGCTAATATCCATTTGTCATAGATGCTGTTAAAGGAAATCCCCCATTAGGTAGGTGAGAACATCTTCCTATGTCTTGTGGCTTTCAATTTAGACAAAGGTAGGCTTCACCTCCTTTACCTCCACTTTATACTAGCAGGTCTGTGCTGGGTTTTTTATTTTGTATATTTTATATTGGCAAGAAGGTCATATGATTTTCACCCCATGTACCTTAGAATCAGCTGCTGCCATGAAAACTTATTAAGCCTAAGTATTCAGAATTCAGGACGAATTCTGTGTTTTCATTTTCTCTCTCTCTTTTTTTTTTTTTTTTGAGACAGAGTCTTGCTCTGTTGCCCAGGCTGCAGCTCAGTGGCGCAATCTCGGCTTACTGCAACCTCCGCCTCCCGGGTTCAAGTGATTCTCCTGCTTCAGCCTTCTGAGTAGCTGGGATTACAGGCATGCACCACCATGCCTGGCTAATTTTTGTATTTTTAGTAGAGACAGGGTTTCACCATGTTGGTCAGTCTGGCCTCGAACTCCTGACCTCGTGATCTGCCTGCCTCGGTCTCACAAAGTGCTGGGATTACAGGTGTGAGCCACTATGCCCGGCCTGTGTTCTCATTTTCAGAGCATTCACTATAAGAAAGAGTCCTTCCTCTATCTTGCTCCCCAGTGAGCCTGCTGGATAGCCACAGGCAGCGTGAAGTCGTCATCCCCCACAAACATGAACACAGCACCCACAAGGGCAAGTGCTACTGAAGGGTTTGCTCTGCCCTCTTTCAAGATCCAGCTTGCCATTGAAATTAAAACACAGAGCTCGGCAAATCTTTTGCAAGTCATCCTCAGTGAGTTGGATAAAGGCAGAAGAGAAAGTAATGAGAAGAGAGGAAATGTTTATAAAAGAAGCGGCTGTCCCGCAGGTAGCTGAACAGTCTCCTTAATCTGTCTACAACATCTGCACCCACCTTTCCTTCTCCAATTTCCAGCCCATGGTCGTTAGCCTAGATCCAGCCCCCGCTTTAGATATCTCAGTATAAACTCCACCCAAAGCAGCTGTCCTCAGAAGAAAAGAAAGCAGAGGAAATAAGTTGTTTATTCAGCAGACCCAAGTTGACCTCTTTGACCTACAAATCTCAATTTATTTAAAATTATTATTATTTTTTTTTGAAACAGGTTCTCACTCTGTCACTCAGGCCGGAGTACAGTGGCATGATCTCAGCTCACCGCAACCTTTGACTCCCAGGTTCAGGCAATTCTCCTGCCTCAGCCTCCCAAATAGCTGAGATTACAGGCACCTGCCACCACATCCAGCTAACTTTTGTATTTTTAGTAGAGATGGGGTTTTGCCATGTTGGTCAGGCTGGTCTCGAACTCCTGACCTAGGCGATCTGCCCGCCTTGGCCTCTTAAAGTGCTGGGATAATAGGCATGAGCCACCGTGCCAAGCCCAAATCCCAATTTTAGCACGTATCTTCATTGTCTTCATAGTTTGTCCTTTGCATTTTTCCTCCTCCACCTGCTTTTTAGCTTTAATCTATCACAAAAATGTTTCAAACAGCTCTATCATGCCTAGAACTTCCCTTCCCTTTCTCAAAGCCACCATCCCTGGGAAGCCGGTCCACAAACCTCACCCGCTTGCTTCACTCTCTGACTCCACCTCTCACAGTCTGTAAACAGCCAGGGCATGCAAGTGTGACCTCATTTACACATTGCCTTACACACAAAGCAAAGTTGTTTTTAGGAATATATGTTATGTTTCATAATACCTCAACTCAACAGAAATCTCATTTATTTTTTAATCTATATACATTCAGCAACGTGATTTTGACAGTGAAAGCAGAAAGGCCTCCCACATTGCAGCCCCAGGTGATTCATGGAGAGAAACCACTCCCAATGGCTGCCCCCTGGGAGGCCTGGTCAAGGCGGCTCTCCCAGTCAAGAAAGATCTCAGGAGGCTCTCCTTCCACCCAAATATTTACATGAGGCTCTGCCCCGCCAGGCCCCCTTCAGGAGACCAGATGGGCATGACAGAGCTAAAAGAGCACACGGATGAGCATGCAAAAGAGCTAACACAACCTTGACTTTTAAGAGCTGATTCTGCTTTCAGAGACCATCTAGTCAGCCCATTCACCCAGAGAGAGGAAATGGCATTCACCCAGTGCCTACCTGTTAGTAAGGGGGCAGAGCTAGGGCAGGAACTCACATTTCCCTATTTGTGATTAACTCATCTTATACAATGAGCTAAACATGGATGAACAAATGTTATTGTACCAGTGGGAACTGGTGTATCAGACAAACTGGGATTGACTTGGTCAAGCACTACTGTCTGACATTGACTCCCTAAACCCCAGTTTCCTCTTCTGTGAAATGGGATACTCACACCTACCTTATGGCGTTTGTAAAGACAAAAAGGGCAGAAGGCATGGAGATGGGCTGCTGTCTATTGACATTCACTATTAAAAGATTCCCTGCTCTTTTGTTGCAACTTAGCCAGCCTCTAGCATTCATTTCAGGTCTGGTGTCTCCCTAAAACATACCAAAAATTGTCTCAAACATTTGAAATATGATTAACTTTATGGGCGACATTAAAATCCTCCTCTTTAAAGTGAATATTTTTCACATTATCTTTCTGCATCGTCTGAGCTAGTCAAAGTTAGAGGACATTTTTGAAAGTGTTTTGTGACTCAGCTGCTGTTTGAAACATCTGGGGCTTATTTTTCACCTTTGAAGAACACAGTGCCTCTTACTTTTACCTCTTGTAGAGCATCAAATGCACTGGCACATTGGCTAAGGTAACACACATGCAAAAAAAAAATTGACTGAATGATGCCTGGATGGAAATTTCTCCCCGAGAATCTCTTACTTTAGTTTCCAAACATACTCAGAGGATAAAGGCCCTGCCAGCACTGGGAGGGAACAATAGAGAGGGAGGGAGAGAGTACTCTTCCTTTGTAGGAGGTGGGGAAAAATGAGACTCGGAGAGATATAGAGTAATCATGCTTTGGGTTGGGGAAATGGGCCCAGAGCATAGCCTGAGCTTCACGACATCGCCATATGTTCCCTGGCTGAGAGGTGACTCAGAGAGGCAGGAGTTGTGGAGGAGGTGAGGCCATCCACTATTGACCTAATCTGCCAACAGGCAAGGCCAAGTAAGTGGGCCTGCTGTTCTCCACACCCCCAGTCCCCAACAAGCATACAACACATACTCACACCCCGAAGCTGCAGCCTGTTCTCTCAGGACTTCCCCTTCAAAGCTGCCTTAGTGCTCTTCGTAACCTGATTTCACTTCTAAAAAACATGCTGTAGGGGAGGAAACACCCAGAGAAATCTGTCCCAGCTCTGTATCACCACCCCTCTCACTCCAGATGGTTCTAGTTGCGAAAGTTTGCATTCTGAGCTTTCAGATACGACTGTGCTCCACATCCCCTCCACCCATAGACCTTCGGAAATACCCCAGTGTCTGATCAGGGGAACCTCCCATTTGTGTACTCATGTACTCTCAAATTAGGACTATTTACTTTTCTTGGTATCCTGCACACATTATCACTTTTTAATCCTGACCCTAAGAAGCACGTACTGTTATCCTGGTTCAACGGAGGGAAGACGGAGACTTTAGGGAGATTACTCTCTCAGTACAAAAACAGAATTCTGACCAGGTCTGTCTCTCTATAATGTTGCTTGTTCTACAGTTAATTTCTCCCTAAACTGAATTCTCAAAAGGAATTTTTATTTTTTCTCTTAGGAAAGTGAATTGATGCTCTGAAATTATTTTTAAAGCAATACAATGACGTTCTTGGTTGCATATACAAAACCGATTGCCATTTTTTTTTTACCAATATAATCCCCACTTCGATTTTTGTTCCCCACAGCCCATGTCTCAAAGAGTCTGATCCCACCCTCGGATCCAGAATGGGACAGACTAGCATGTGAATATCACTTTCCTCTTGGCAGTGATTGGTTTAGAAATGGCCAAGTGAGCCAATTCTTGTCAATAAGACTAGAGAATAGATTTGATAATGTCTTCTGGGAGCTTCTTTCTCAGTTTTAAGAAAGAACCACAAATAGTCGTCTCTCTCTCACTGAATGTGAATAAGAAAGAAAGCAGCCACAATGACTACTGATAGCCATCCCACCGTAAGAAGAGCCAGACTTAGGATGAAGCCAACCAGCCAACCCTGGGAATGCCACAGAAGAGAATGAGAGTAATGAGACATCACTTAATGACATCACTAAGACATTGGCTCAACCAACCCTGAAGAACACCCCCCACCTCTGGACTTCCTGCCTTATAAGCAAATAAATGTCATATGATGTTAACTGATTTGAATTAGGTTTTCTGTTTTTCACAGCTGAAAGTATCTTTAACTGATGCTGGGATTCACCACATTTCCTGCATCTGCAGAACTAGGCAATCATCATTCACATCTTAAATAATGGTCTGGAGGTACCACACACACCTTAATCAACAAACAAAACGCAGGTTTTGCAGGAGGTGAGTTCCGTGTGGTGCCATAAAGATGGCCACACATTCTTTGTCATTGGGAGGCCATTGAGAGTTGACATCAATTTCCCATTCTCTTGAATCTGGGCTGGCCTTGTAGTTATTTTGACCAATAGAATGCAGTAGAAATGACACTTAGTAATTTCCAAGGCTGACCCTTAAGAGATTTTTCAGCTTTTCTATGTGACTTGCAACACTTTCTTGAAACACAGCCACCATGCAAGACATCTACCTACCCTGTGGCCACCATTCTGTGAAGAGCCCATGCTAGCCATGATATGAGAGACAGAAAGACGGTCGGGGTGGAATAGCACTGAGGTACCAGATGTGGTAACACCTTTTGAAATGTAGCCAAGTGAAACCAGCAGAAGCAATATAGAACTAAATGACTGCCTAGTAGAGCCCTCTCCAAATTTATGACTCACAAATAAAATGGTGGTTGTTTTAAGCCACTAAATTGTGTGGTAGTTTGTTATATAACAATAGATAACTGGAACTGGAAGAAAACATAGAAACTTCTTTTTCAAAAGCTTCAGGAGCAGCAGGAAAGCAAAAGCTTTCTGTGAACGCTTGTCTAAATACAAACTTCATTATCCAGCACACTCTCCTTCAAGTGCCTCAGTTAATCCCAGTTTTAAGGATGTGTGGCCGTGTTATAAGCTGCATATACACTGCACACGAGTGTCTATAAAGATGATGTTGCTTTATCCCATTCCTTTCTGTTTTTCCCTACCACAGTTAGATCTCAGGTTCTTATCAGTTTTTAAAAGGCCAAACACCGTGGCTCATGCCTGTAATCCCAGCACTTTGGGAGGCCAAGGCAGGCATATCACTTGAGTTCAGGAGGTCAAGACCACCCTGGGCAACGTGGTGAAACCCATTAGTACAAAAAAAATACAAAAATTAGACAGTGTGGTGCACACCTGTGGTCCCAGCTACTTAGGAGGCTGAGGTGGGAGGATGGCTTGAGCCCAGGAGGTAGAGGTTGCAGTGAGCCGAGATCACACCACTGCACTCCAATCTAGACAGCAGAATGACACTCTGTCTCAAAAAAAAAAAGAAAAAAGAAAAGAAAAAAATGTGTGTGAGAGGGTGATTGATGATCAAAGGGAGCCCACTTTCTTGGTCTCATGAACATTCTCCATCAACACACACACATATACAACCCCAAGTGCCAGTTCTGATTAGACTTGGGTCTTACTAGGCTTGGCTTGGCAGGATTGAACTATTGTTCAAACATTTGTCCCCTAAAAAATCAGCAGAATTTGAATTAACCACTAGTTTCTTTTAAGCTGAGCTGACATTTTGAGCTAAATTTATTTTAACTAGGGATTTATGACAGGAAAGGAATAGTTCTAATTAAATAAGTATTAGCCTCACTGTGAATAATGACCCCTTGGAAGTTTCCCAGTCCCCTAATAGCTAATTAACAGCTCATAACTGGGCTCCCTTTGTATCCCAAGGCAAGTGTGAAAAGGAAGACTTGACTGATTAATGAGATGGGCTCAAACCGGATTACAAATGAAAATTGGCTTTAAGGACTCCAGACCTGCAAATCTACTCTACGAGAAAAGGAGAGATTATTTTTAAGGCATCCTGGGCGATCTCTGTGGGAACAGGGAGCACACAGCCAAAGGTATTGATCTGTTAACGCCTTCCCTGTGACCCCTTTCACAGCAGCCGACAGAGGACCAGACAGCCAGCGGTGAGAGAGCTGGCCTCTCCATTGTCATGAGGCCTATAGGGTTGGGGCAGAAAGCCAAATAGCCTTCATAAAGACTTGCTGTTCCTTTGTCATGTTTGTATTTCAGACAAATATTAAGGCAGACAGATGGCAAATTAGAAGTCAATAAATACCACTTTCCATCTCCGCCATTCCATTTTAGAATGTGTTAGAAGCCCTCCTCTTCTCCCTCAGTCAGAGGCTGGAGACTAGTTCTTCAATATTAAAGGAGATTGTGCTCAGCTTCCCTGAGGCAATCGCAAGCTGGTACCATGCCACCTCCCACACAACACTTTCTCTGGCACTTACCGGAAAGTGTTTTTGAATGGGCAGTTGTGGACTCTGGAAAAATGCTGCATGTATTTTCAGAGGCCCCTGCCTGCTGGAGACAGCTCCATCCCTTTCATGCAGCTTTTAGTTGCAGCCTCACTTGCTAAGCTCTAGGCAGGCCCCTACTTTTTTTCTCTGCCCCGGTACCCTGCCCCAAGAAACTTTAAAATACTACATAGAGCCAATATTTATTTGGCCAATAGAATTCCATTCAGTGCAAGGGAACTGCTTTCAGTCATCATGGGGAAGAGACAGGGGAGGACCCCAGATAACTATGAAATTGAAGTTCCTTCTCAGAGTAGCCAGCTCACTCCTACTCTGCTTTGGAACTGAGACTAGGTTCTAAGGTTGAGCCAGAGCAGGGCCACATTATAGGGGTGCTGATTTGGGGTCACCACAGAGCAGTTGTGGGTCTTTATCAAATAACTGGCCCCAAAACAGCAGATTAAGTGGTGAGGGTGGAGAAAGAACAACTTCCTTTCTGAGCTTATAAGTAAAATTTATGATCTGCCATTGCCAGGAAATGGAATGTTAACCAACTAGATTGCTACTTAAGTTCAAAAACTTAGACCTATATTGAATTTAATCTAATCTTTATTTGATGATTTTAAAAGACATTTGAGACTCTAGGTGTTCTCAATGCTTCATAACAAATCTTTTGACAAAAGTGAATAAGAGCTAATTAACAGCTCAAAAGATCAGGAAGTCAAAAGATCAGAAACTTTACCAGCCTGTGTGCGCTATGCCTACCCTGCACCCTGGAAGGTTCCTGACCTTCCAATGGCTTTAGTTGCCTCTTTACCATCTGACTGAGCAAGGACAGAACCACAGCAAGGTAAAAGCATTTTCCCTCTCTCCCAAGAATATACCCTCCAGTCTGTGCTCCTTGCTTTCTTCTACTGATACCCCCAAATGGATCAGATATCAAGAACCACCAAACCTTATACTACATAGCACAAAAACAAAATTAACACACACTGCCCCCCACCCAAATAAAAAAGTGTATAAAAAACACCTGGCCTTTATCTAATCTTCGCAAGGCTTAACGCCAAGAAAAGTGTTAACTCTCCAGGGAGGATGGAGACACACTAGATATCAGTTAATTAACACTCCCAGTAGGTGAACAGAAGTGCTCTCCTAGGCTGGAAAGCATCTCATTTTCTTCTAAAACTGTGACTTCGGACTGACACTTCAAAATTGTCAACAGTAACTTAAGGGATGAGAATGTGTCTCTTTAGTTATTTTAATCAGCAGCATGTACTGAGCGCACTTTGGTGCACATCTCTCTTTGTGGGAAGATAAAGAAATAACTACCATGTCTGTCCTGAAGAAGTTGATCAGGTTAAGTAGGACGTTAAGACCAACAGAGATTACTCTGTAAAAGATACTGATAAACATGTAAAAATTAACATTACACTGGTGTTGTGTGCATCTGGTATAAGAATGATCAAAACTATGGATGTCTTAAATGTCAGCTGACATCTTCAAGGATGAGGACATTTTGAAACAGTGTATTGGAGGAAGTGGTAGAGTCAGATTAACAACAGAGGGTGTGGAGCAAGGACATCCTGTGCAGGGATGGCCAGAAAATCTGATGGAATCTGACAGTTAAGAGGTCTAAGGCTTCACAGAAGAAGAGATAGAGATAAAATTATAGCATTTGCAGTTACTAAAGTAATGAAGAGGAAAACAAAAATCAATAGCATTACTATCAAAAATTGGAAAGGACATGGAGTATAAGAAGATAGAATGATCTGAATTTTCACCTTTCACAGTAAGTAGACAATGAATGTTATCGAAAGTGAAGAAATCAAGAGACGAAACCATCAGCAAATTATGTATTGAGGTGACCACCGAAATGGCTAAAATTATAAATCATTAAAGAAAGGAAGTAGGGGAAGAGAGGACTCAAAATTGTCATTTTGAATTTTCCTGTACTGACATGTTTTACCACGTTTATGCATTACCTTGATAATTTTTAATGGACGGTGGCAGCCTCTGATCTTCCAAGTGCTTTCAAAATATCAGTGCATATTTTATCATATTTATGATAACCTCCAAAATATGCTAGGTATGGCTGGAAAAAAAACAAAATATAACTCCTCCAAAATCCAGTACTTCATAAGAAAAAAGAAGCTTCAGGTGCTCTTTATATTCATGCTAACCAAGTCTCAGTATAGGTTGCCTAATGACTGATAATATATTTTGATACCTTCACTCTTCTTAGTTCATTTTCAAGGGCTACTGGTTGTAGCCAGATACTGAAACTGGGAACTTCCAGTTAGAGAAAAATTATCAGCACTTATAGGGGACTTGGAAATATCGTTGTTCTAAAATCCTTTATTCTCATTGTTAAATCACTAAGTCTAAAGTGAATCAGAGTTTTTCATTTTCCCAAGGTCCACAAAAAGTTGATCTAATATTTTGTTTCTCATCATTGTCTCATCTTCCAATTGTATTACATTCCCAGATGACAAAATCCTAGGATGTAAGAGTCTAATTTAGGGCTCATCTGGTTCAGTTTCCTCATTGCAAAGTTGAGCAAACTAGGACTCTAAGGGCTTGGTGACTTGCCCATGGGCATGAACAAATTAATAAACCTACCAGCTGTCCTCTCTCTGGCCCTTGTTTTAAAATGTTATGATATATGGTTTAATAACAACCTTAGCCAGGACTTTTGATTCCTATAATTCTCTTCCACTGACTCTCCCCTACCCCAGTGAAATCTTAGGCAGAAACTTCTTAAGAACAGTAAAAAATTACCTTTTCCACAATAAAGACGTGAGTCATGTACCAAAATTTCTCTCCCACCCATCACTTCTTAGGCGCTTAGTCCTAAAGCATCATTTTTATTCTTTGAAGGCAAAACAGCCTTTAAGGGTTGAATATTCTTAATTCAGTCAATGTGGGAAGGGGGAGGTGAAAAAGGAACTCTCTGAGGATAATCACAATGAGAACAAAAGCTTATCCAAATTATGCAATGCATTATAATTATGCTATAAAATTGCTCTTCAGCCGGGGTGTCAATGGAAAGCATTACAATTTTTAAATAGTTCTGTTCTTGATGGGAATTCTTGATCATTTGAGGTGTTCACGTGTGTGCATGCACATTTAGACAAACCATGGAGCTAAAAGCATCCAGAATTTTGCTATCCTTTCCCCCACAATTAAAAAAAAATTAAGAAAAGGCAAAAGCAACAACAGTAACTCTATATGTACATGTAGGCATTGTCTTTATGGTGGGATCCTTGAGAAGGAAGAACTGTGGCTCTAAAATTAGCACATCTGAAGATGTCCAGGGCTGCTGGGAGCCGTTTGGTTTTGAGTGTATTTGCCCAAAGCTGTCAGTCCTCCTGCAGATGAAGCTCACTGTGCAGAACAAGTAGTTGAGTGTGTTCCAAAAGTGAATAGAAGAGAATGCTAGAAACAAAGGGATCAAAGTAGGAGAAGGTGTAAAGCATTGATGTTTTCTAAGTAGCTGTCTCTCTCAGAACAGCACTATGCTGGGCATTTTTGAAAGCACAAGAAAGCAAAGACTTTTCTTATTTATAGAATTGAGGAAACCAATGGTTTTAGCTACTGGCTCTTGGCATGCCTATAATAAGAGAGTCATGATTTACAAAGATACTATTTTTAAGAGTCGTTCTGAGTTTTAAATTCCTGCTTTAAGATCTCTCACTTTTCTCTTCCTTACCTTAAACGTTAACTGAATTGGCTATTTTTTTTTTTTTTTGATGTTCATGTTTTTTTTCTTGTACATAAATGGTTCCCAATGTGGCTTCACATTAAAATCCCCTGGGGATCTGTAGAAAAATAATGCCTTCCCCCAAGATCAATTATATAAGAATCTTTCAGTCTGAGCATCAGTATTTAGAAAAGCTCCCTAAATGTTTCCAAAGGGCACTCCTGAGTGAGAACTCCTGCTATCGACAGTATAACAAGATCATTCTGTAGAAACTTTAGTGAAAATCAGTTTTGCCTATTAATTTAGTCAAAAGTTCTGAGTATGTGAACAGGCCCCATGTGGGACATAAAACCAACTGTACCTATTTCAAGACCTGTAGATGCCAGTGGATGACTTTAGAAAGTCTGTAGAAAATTCCAGAATTTAGTCATTTCAAGACTGGGACCCATTTTTTTTTTTTTTTTTTTTTTTTGAAACAGGCAATGCATTCTGGACTGTCTGTGGTAAGCATTACATTTGTGCCTCACAATGTAGTTTTCCAAGAGTTTCTTTTGTCAAAATCTTTTCCCAGAGACTGACCAAAACTTCTACCCACTCACAATGGCCCTGGAACTCCTTTTGCAAAATAAGTATGTTCTAGCCGGGCCTACCTGGTAATAGATACAACGAATACTTGACCAGAGTCTAAGATTTAGAACGAGATTGGCAGTGTTTGCTATCAAGAAGAGGGACATAAGCTCATGTGCTATCAGTCACTGCCTTCGGCGACATTTCTTTCCCTACCTTGACTCTGAAAACTGAGTCCACACTGAGTGCAGGATGGCTAATGCTGAGATTAGATGAGGGCAGAGGGCCAGGAGGACAGCATGGAGGACCAAGGTCAGCAGCATGAAATGGTAACTCATGGTGGCATTCTATGTGTGAGTGACCATGAACACCTGGACTTTAAATGTGTGTATTAGAATCTTTCTTTGGAATTTAATTTCTTGACATATATTTTTGTCTATATATACATATATATAATTTGTTGAGAATATATGCCAGGAAAAACACTCAATGGAAACTAATGCTGTCTAACTTGAAAAGTAAAGGCCAGGTGTGGTGGCTCACCCCTGTAATCCCAGCACTTTGGAAGGCTGATGTGGGTAGATCACCTGAAGTCAGGAGTTCAAGACCAGCCTGGCCAACATGGTGAAACTCTGTCTCTACTAAAAACACAAAAAATTAGCCAAGCATAGTGGCAGGCGCCTGTAATCCCAGCTACTCAGGAGACTGAGGCAAGAGAATCGCTTGATTCCGGGAGGCAGAGGTTGCAGTGAGCCAAGATCACGCCATTGCACTCCAGTCTGGGCAACCAGAGTGAAACTCCATCTCAAAAAAAAAAAAAAAAAAAAAAAAAGAGAGAAAGAAAAATAAACTTTTGGAAAGCCCATCAGTACATTAGAGAATTGACAGAAAGCTAAAAGCCCCAGGCTCAGAAAACACAAGCAAGGCGTGTTATGTATGATGCCTTGCTGGCATCATCACTTCTAGACATTTGCTGTCACCATTTCTGGCCCCAGTGCCACTGTACACTCACCAATACTATTGCCCCTGGACGCTGAATTCCATCACCACTGTGAATAACCCCAACAGCGCCATCAAAAGTAGTGTGTTTGCTAAATGCAAGTTAGAATGGGGACCATCCATGAAAACACAAACAATAGATTATAAGTTCCTTGAGCTCAAGGAACAGGCCATGTCCACCTCTCCACGATTAAAACACTGCCTTGCCTAACATGGTGTTCTGTAAATATTTGTGAATAAACCAAAGAAAAAGAAGTGAATTGGCATGACATCATATGACATGGAGTGACAGCATGAAATGCAGACAACAAATGATAAGAAGCAAAACATTATCACAGAGTAATTTCTGTGCTGAAAATTTTAGACCTAACAACTTAGGAGTTTCAGACAACGGGTAATCATTTTCTTCATCCAGGCTTCAATTTCTCTGTGGTAAAATAAGCATGAGAACTGCCCTGTCCCTGTCATGGGGTTGGTTGTTTGAAGACTAGAATAAGTACTTTGAAAACGGAAGTGCAATGTTTTGTAGGATAGAGCTCTAAGGGTTTTAAATAAACTCCTAGTAAGAGATACCGATCAGAGACCCTAAAGCAACCCCACCCCCAACACTCGAATGTCAGAGTCCCAACTTGGAGAGAGATTGCCTGTCATAGGTAGTCTACAAGCTGGTTGCTTCCTATCTTAGTGTTGCAATGGGGATTTCTTAAGGAAGTTCTCAGCTAGACTGGTGTGAACACAATGAAAGGAGAAGAGTGAGAACTGGGCAATTTATATGCAAGAGGTTTTATTTCCCGGGGTGTCTGAACAAAGTTAACTCCTTCATACATCCTACAACTCAGAGCTGAACTGAGATATTCAGCCCAAAACCTTGACTTTTACAGGCAGTCAGCAATTAGAGGTAAACAATTTGGTATATGTATTCAATATTAAAGGGCTACAAAAGTCAAAAGTCATAAGCTTTTTGAGGACAGGGAATATTTTTCTTTTTTTTTTTTTTTTTTTTTTTTTTTTTTTTTGAGCAAGGGTCTCGCTCTGTCACCCGAGCTGGAGTCCAGTGGTGCAATCTCAGTTCACTGCAACCTCAACTCCAGGCTCAAGCGATCCTCCCACCTCAGCCTCCCAAGTAGCTGGGACTACAGGCATGTACTACCGCACCCAGATAATTTTTGTATCTTTTTTGTAGAGACTGAGTTTCACCATGTTACCCCAGCCAAGCTGGTCTCTAACTCCTGGACTCAAGGGATTCACCCACCTTGGCCTCCCAGAGTGCTGGGATTACAGGCATGAGCCACTGCACCCAGCCAGGAATGTTTCTTATATGTGTGTATTTTTTTTCTTCCAGTACTTTAAATAAGTCCTAACATGTAAGTTTTTAATAACTGTTGCTGAATTAACATGAATAAATAAATAAGTAGATATAGATGGTCTGACATAGAATTGTTTCCTTAACCAGAACTGCCAATATGCAGCGTGAGTGGGCACACACAAACTATTGAAAAGTGAGCTAAGAGATGGAGGATAAATAAGAAAACAAAGATTAAGAGAACTCCATCCTCAAACTATTGAAAATACCCGTCTGGGTTACCACTGATATTCCTATGCATCGAATCACCCTCTGATCACTGGTTTAAAAAGAAATAATTTCCCTAGGCATCACACCTCATCCTGGTGAAAAACTTAAGTACTACCTATTGTGAGGGTTATAGAGCAAAAGAATGAAAAAGATTTTCAGAAGACAGGTACTTCAGTATGACATCCTGCATTTGTATTTTACCTTTTACTTTTTCAAAGTGTGTTCACTCTACCATTTCTCAACAATCCTCAACACAAGCTGATGAAGTGGATAAGATTTTTATCTACATTGAAACACACACACCAGCCGGGCATGGTGGCTCATGCCTCTAATCCTAACACTTTGGGACGCTGAGGCAGGCAGATCACTTGAAGTCAGGAGTTCAAGACCAGCCTGGCTAACATGGTGAAAGCCTGTCTCTACTAAAAATACAAAAATTAGCCAGGCATGGTGGTGTGCACCTTTAATCCCAGCTACCCGGGAGGCTGAGGCACAAGAATCACCTGAATCCAGGAGGTGGAGGTTGCAGTGAGCCAAGATCACTCCAGTCTGGGTGACAGAGTGAGACCTGTGAAAGAAAGAAAAGAAAAAAGAAGGAAGGAAGGAAGGAAGGAAGGAAGGAAGGAAGGGAGGGAGGGAGGGAGGGAGGGAGGGAAAAAGAGGGGAGGGGAGGAAGGGGAGGGGAAGGGAGGGGCGAAGTGACTCATCCACAGTTGCACATCATTATGAATAGAAAGAACCAGGACAAGATGGGCCTTGTGTCACCACAGTGAAGACTCTGAACTCCTGTCAGTCATCCTGTGTGACTTTTCCTCACCCCTAAAGATTCAGGTGAGTTGCCCACAGTCAGCACAGCTGACCTGACAGCTCTTGGCTGGGGCTGATGCTGAGATTCTGGCTGAGCAATGTTACTTTCAAGCAGACTGAACAGAAAGTGCTATTTCTGAATTGCTATCTTAAGGAGGGGATGTCAAATGAAATGTAATTTCCGCGGTTCTGGGTTTTGTTTTGTTTTTGTCAACTCGGGCAGGAGAGATGTTCTGTACCACAGAAGGAGCAGGGAAGGAGGAAGGGAGGCTGGCAGCATGAGAATAGACCATTCCAATTAAAAGCTACAAAGCGAGAACTGTGCAGAGCTGCTAGAGGTGAGTAAACTTTCTTGAAAAGAGATGCAAATTGGAAAATTTAGAGAGAAACAACAATAGATGTTGGTGTAGGGACTCTACTCAACCCATGTGGCTTGTTCACACTGACCACACATAGGAATGCTGGCCACTCAAATAAACTTTGCACCCTAGATTCCACTTTACTTGAACTTCATGGAAAAGGTGACATGAATAGAGGAGAGAAGAGCTAATGTATATTACCAACTGATCAGCAGAGACAAACGTCGTAGCCATCTCAACTGTCAAAGGGTTTATTAACAGATTTGGGAAAATAAAGAGAAGCACATATGAAACAGAACAATTCAAGCCAATGAGTAAGCAAGTGCTTTGGGCTATAGACAGGACCAAAGTTCTCGACATACCGTAAAGGGAGGGGTGACACTGTGATCTTCACCTAGATCATGTCACACAGTCATGTGTCCTGAGAGAGGAGTGGAATTTTCGCAGAGGAGAAGTTGATAATGGCTGCACTAACTTCCCAGTAATCATGACAAACTGGTTTATTTTTCCCCAAACAGATTTTTCAATTAGTAAAAACTAAATAATATAGCTCCCCCAAAATGGACAAATGACATGAAAATTTTTTTATTAGCATATTTATTTATCTCACCTTTTACAATTTCTTTTAGTTGGGCACCATGGCTTAAGCCTATATAATCCCAGCACTTTGGGAGGCTGAGGCAGGAGGATTGCCTGAGGCCAGGAGTTCGAGACAGGCCTGGGCAACATAACAAGACTCCATCTCTCAAAAAATAAAGATAAAAAATAAATTAGCCAGGTGTGGTGGTACATGCCTGTAGTCCCAGCTACTCTGGAGGCTGAAGCAGGAGGATTGCTTGAGCCCAGGAGTTTGCGGCTGCAGTGAGCTATGATCGCACCACTGCATTCCAGCCTGGGCAACAGAAGGAGATTCTCTAAAAAAAAAAAAAAAAAAAAAAAAAAATAGAATAAACAAAAGTTAATAATAAACAAATAAAATTTATCTCATTTCTACATGATGTTTTAAAGAAGTTGTAGGTATATATTTTAAAAAATGAATAAACACATATATTAGGAGATGTGCTGGAAAGTGCTCTTCTGACAGAGGTAAGGAATCAGAAAAGCAGAGATCATTGGTTTCATGGTGAAGCAGCAGAAATTCAGAAGGCAATCAGTCAGTTGAAGTCGGTGCTAGAGTTTCATAGAATTTGGATTTGAGGTGCATAGAGATGGTGAGTCCAAGTGAAAGAAAAAGTGTCAACAAAGGCACAAAGAAAAGAACGTTAGAGACAGATCTGACAAATCTGGGGCTGGCACTGGGAGGAATAAAGGTGTAATAGTTCACTTTGGGACATAATTGCCTCCTAAAAACCGGAAGTCTCCTAGGCTTTCATCATCTCCTGGTCTCACCCTCAATTTTGTCTGTCCCTAGCCTCAGCTATCCCCTCTGAGATGAGCCCCACAGACATATCTTTACATCAAGGCTATCTTTTCCAGGTGCCAGCTGGATAGCTCCTCACATCTCCGTGACTCCTCACATTCCACAAGTTCAAAACCTTTCATCAGCCTGAACCACCCCTTCACCAGTCTCCATCCTCTGACATCCTGTCCCTTTGCATTACAACCATGTAAAGGGATCTGTTGGACAAGTGTCTGTTTATTGTTCCTAAAGCTACTTTTTATACATTTTTCATGAGGTAAAAGCTATTATTATTTTACAAATATTTATTGAATATCTACCATGTGCCAGACACTGATAAAGATATCCTGGCTACATCAGTGGGGAAAACACACAATGATCCCTGATAAAGACAAACAAGAACATCTAAGCTTAAAATAATAAACCTACAGGTAAAATGAAATGCCAAGTTCACCAATTATCTGATCTACAGGAAGGATTTATCTGAGACACTCGGCAACAATATCTGTTATTTTATAGGAGTAATATCCTGATGTTTGGAGTCAAACAGATCTGGGTTCAAAACCCAGCTCAGTCACTAAGTTTAGCCTCTTAGGCAAGTTACCTGCAGCCTGCTTCCTCATCTGCAAAATAGGCCTAAAAATACAAAATTGGGGTGTTGTAGGTTTGTATGAAATAATACACGTAAGTACTTTACACATAGTTGGTGCTCAATGTTAGTTTTTCTTTAATAAATATGCTCATGTTGGTTTTACTGAGAAATGGTGTGTGTGTGTGTGTGTGTGTGTGTGTGTGTCATACAAATAAATCAAGTTGAAGAGATAACGTGGCACGGGGGAGTTGAAGGACGAGGTCCTACCCAACCACTGCTGCCTCCTCTGTGGAAGCTTCTCAACTTCCCGGTCAGAATTCACTTTTCCTGGGCCCAGGAATTATTTCTAGACCACAGTGATTTTTACTGCGGTGATGTCTATATCTTCATTGCTACAATTCTTGAAGGCAGTGTCTTACATTTCATGTCCCCTTCAGCACCCAATACTGTACCAACCACAAATATTAGCCTTGTGGAAATCAGGTAGCTAATCATGTCCTAGCAAGACATTTTATAAAACTAGATGAAAGAATCATGGCATAGGTCCTGTATTAATCGCCTTGGGCCTCCATTACAAAATGCCACAGACCAGGTGGCTTAAACAACAGAACTTTATTTTTTCTCATTTCTGGAGGCTGGGAAGCCCAAAACCAAGGTGCTGTCAGAGTTGGTTGCTAGTGAGGCCTGTCTCCCTGGCTTGCAGATGGCCCCCTTCTTGCTGTATCCTCCCATGACCTTTCCTCCATGGGAACAGCAGAGAGGGAAGGCTCTCTGGTGTCTCATCCATTTCTTATAAGGATCCCAGTCCTATCAGAGTAGGGCCCCATTCTTATGACCTCATTTAACCTAATTACTTTTTCGTTTTTTTTTAGACAGAGTTTTGCTCTTGTTGCCCAGGCTGGAGTGCAATGGCGTGATCTTGACTCACTGCAGCCTCTGCTTCCTGGGTCCAAGCAATTCTCCTGCCTCAGCCTCCTGAGTAGCTGGGATTACAGGCGTGCATCACGTCTGGCTAATTTTTGTATTTTTAGTAGAGATGGGGTTTTACCATGTTGACCAGTCTGGTCTCGAACTCCTGAACTCAGGTGATCCGTCTGCCTTAGCCTCCCAAAGTGCTGGGATTACAGACGTGAGCCACCATGCCTGGCCAACCTTAATTACTTCTTTAAAAGGCACTATCTTCTAATACAGCAGCACTGGGAGTTAGAGCTTCAACGTATGATTTGGGGAGAGACACTTCAGTCCATAACACTTCCTTACCTTTATTTTCATCTGCAAAAAGAAATGTTAATTAAAGGGAGAGAAAGATTTGTTGTCCCTGATCTCATAAAACTCACATCTATCTTCATCTATCAAGACTTGAAGACAAGTTTAGAAATGAAGAAAGAGGCAGGAAATAATGAGGAGCCCCCTCATGCAAATTGTTTCATTAGGGAAGAAAAACTAGTAATCAGGGAATTAGGAGTCTAGAGCTTAATGCCAACAAGGCCATTTACTTACTATGCACTAATCTCAGGCAATGCATCTAGCCTGTCTTCATTTTCTATTCTATAAAATGAGGTTAAGATTTCCTGCTACAAAAAAGATTCTGTGATTCAAAAATAAAGTAATATTTTCCATCTTAAATAATATGCTTTCCCCTTATTAATGTTTTCACACTCACTGTCTTTGAAAACATACTTAATCTTGGTTATTTTTACATTGTTTAATGCTTGATGTGAATTCACACCCTAAACACAATCCCTTTGTGTTTACCTTCTCTTCTTTACAATGCCCAGTATTTGAGCATAAATTGTTACTTGTGTCCCTCACCAGTTGAGAAGGTACATCTCTGATTTCTTGCCAGAGTGAGAAATAAAATATTGTAGTGTACTGCTCCCCGATGTCTTTCTCCCATTTGAACCTCATCTACCTGAAATTTTATCTTTCTGGACCTTTCCTTCACCAGAAAATACAATTCCCAGGCAGCATTTCCTGAACAAAACAGATGTGGACTGCATTCTTCAGTGAAGCTCAGTGTGGCACTCCATTCTGGTCCCTGGATATAATTTAACTTCACAACAGCCAACCAAAGTAAAAAAGGTGGGGATATAGTCAGTAGTCCTGTTCACCAAGTTTTCCATCTCTCTGCCTGCCTTTTGGGCACACTGTAAGATTTCACATCCTGGTCACTCTTGGATTGGATGTGGCCATGAGACTAGTTGTAGCCAATGAGGAGAAGTGACTGTTGTCACTTCTGGGTCTAGTATTGAATTGTAGGGCCATCTGAGTGCACTCTTCTCCTCTGCCCTTGGTGATCAACAAAGATCAGCTAGTGACCACTCTGATAGATTGGGTCATGGAGTGAGGACAAAGAGCAGAGAGTCTCCCCATCTCCCCAAGTCCCTCCTTCCCCAACACAGGGTGGACATACACCATGACAGAAAAATAAACTTTTTTGAAGGTCAAATTACCAACATTTGGAGGTTGTTTGTAACTGAGGCAAAACTTAGTCTATCCAACTGATGAAGGTGACTACTATGGGCTCTAACCCTTTCCTACGTTCTTATAATCTGAAAGATATAGCCCCTCCACCTTGGACAGCACAGCCCCACACATGTGGTTGTTCAAGTGCACACAACTAAAGTTTTCAAGAGAAAATAGACTCTCAAGTTCAGTTAAAATACAAATATTCTCAGAACTCAGTTATTCGAATCCAAATTTGAAGTGTTCCATCATTTGAGATTCCGTAATTTGAGAGCCTTGTACTAGACCTGTGCTGTCCAACATGGTAGCCACCAGTCACATGTGCTATGAAGTACTTGAAATGTAGCCAGTACAACTGAGGAACCAAATGTTTAATTCTACCTAATTTTAATTAGTTTAAGGTTAAAGTTAATGTAAAAGATTTTATTAATAATACTTGATTACATGTTGAAATGGTAATATTTTGGCTGTATCGAGCTGAATGAAGTATATTCATAAAATTAATTGTACCTGTTTGTTCTTACTCCTTTTAATGTGGCTACTAGAAAATCTAAACTTGCATGTGTGCCTGCCATTCTATTAATATTTCTAATTTTTAATTTTTTAATTTTTTTTGAGATGGAGTTTTGCTCTTGTTGCCCAGGCTGGAGTGCGATGGCACGATCTTGGCTCACTGCAACCTCCACCTCTCGGGTTCAAGCGATTCTCCTGCCTCAGCCTCCTGAGTACCTGGGACTACAGGCATGCACCACCATGCCTGGCTAATTTTTGTATTTTCAGTAGAGACAGGGTTTCACCATGTTGGCCAGGCTGGTCTTGAACTCCTGACCTCAGGTGATCCACCCGCCTCAGCCTCCCAAAGTGCTGAGATTATAGGCATGAGCCACCACACCTGGCCTTAATATTTCTATTGAATGATACCAGTCTAGAACCTAGTCCTCAGGGTTGTAAATCTTCATTCAAGTCCTGTTTTTCTGTTTTCCAGTCCTATGTAAAACTATGCTGTCAACTCCCTTTAGTTTCTAGAGGAGTGAGTTTTCTCTTTTTTTTTTTCTTCTGGAGATGGAGTCTCGCTCTGTCACCCAGGCTGGAGTGCAGTGGCGTGATCTCAGCTCATTGCAACCTCCACCTCCCGGGTTCAAGCCATTCCCCTGCCTCAGCCTCTCAAGTAGCTGGGATTACAGGCACACACTGCCATGCCCAGCTAATTTTTGTATTTTTAATAGAGATGGGCTTTCACCATGTTGGCCAGGCTGGTCTCGAACTCCTGACCTCAAGTTATCCACCTGCCTCGGGCTCCCAAAGTGCTGGGATTACAGGTGTGAGCCACTGCGCCCAGCCTGAGTTTTCCGTTTCTAGCCCTAGAAATCCCTAATTCATTAAAGGTTGAAAGAAGTGTTTCCGGCTGGGCGCGGTGGCTCACGCTTGTAATCCCAGCACTTTGGGAGGCCAAGGCGGGTGGATCACGAGGTCAGGAGATCGAGACCACGGTGAAACCCCGTCTCTACTAAAAAATACAAAAAATTAGCCGGGCGTCGTGGCGGGTGCCTGTAGTCCCAGCTACTCGGAGAGGCTGAGGCAGGAGAATGGCATGAATCCAGGAGGCGGAGCTTGCGGTGAGCTGAGATTGTGCCACTGCACTCCAGCCTGGGCGACAGAGCGAGACTCCATCTCAAAAAAAAAAAAAAAAGAAGTGTTTCCCCTGTTTCCCTAAATACTGACGAGCTCTGCCCTAGGGAATCCTACTGTGCCACTGTTCTCTCTGAAGCCAGCTTGCTCAGTCCTGCTGACAGGCCTTCTCCAACTTCCTTCTTGAATTGTTGTATCCTAGTTTCTTGCATCCCTGTGTCTCTGTCCTTTTTAAACCACCAAAGTGTCCTGGTTGGACATCATTTGCATTTGCATGCTGACCCATTACTCTGAGACATCTCCATTATGTTTTCATTTAACAAGGAAATTACTAAAGATCTCTGTATTTATTGTAAGGGCCATAAGAAGGATGATGCATTGGGAAGAGTGCCTATCAGCTCACCACTGGGTTTTAGGAAAAGGATGCACTTGGCTTAATCTATTGCTTTTCTTGGGTGATCTCTGGGAAGATGTTTCTCCTGGCCACAGTTTCCCCTGTTAGAATGGCTGGTCGTAAAATATTTCTACTGGACAATCATGGGATTCAGTGGCATCGCCGTAGGGTCTGTCCATTGATTTCCCCTGGAGCTCTTCACGGTCAGAGTTTAAAAGATCTTGGATGATTCAAAGCCTGAACACTAGAAGAAGCTCTCAGGATCTTCCAGAGCCCGGGGAGGAGCTAGCGTGATGAAGGCCTAGACTCCTTTCATTACCCTTCTTTGCATCAGATATTTATCTGGCCTTTGGTGCTGCCCCTCTGAAAGTTAAGTAGCTGACCCAGTGTCATATTCTTAAAAGGCAAGTAAAACATCCCCCAACCGTGGCCTAGAGCCTACCACAGGCCACTGACGGTGCAGCAAGATATTTTCAAATCCTGCAAAGATCAAACAATTCTTCTACGGTTGCTCCGACAGCCGCAGAAAAACTACCCCCCACCTCCCCAAGCTAACTTCCTGACCCCAAAACCCAGAGTCTAATCACTGAGCCAATAGCTTTAAGTTTGGGGTTTTGACAGCTACGGAAAGCCAGGCTGCAGAAAGGTGACTTCCAGACAAGGGCAGAGGAGGCTGCACGAGTGGTTCTGCAGACTTACTTACTTGTAATCTGCTAGGTCCTTCTAATCTGCTTGCTGCTGCTTTGCATGCATTTATGGTTCAAGTGCCTTCTCATTCCAACTCTTGAAGTGAATTAGTCCTAGGGATTGAAGTCAGGGAGGCTACTCCTGCATGAACTAATTAGCAGGGCAGGACCTGAGTGCACCTTGCATGGTCTCTTTCCCAAACTGGGGGCTTCCAGAATAGAGGCTGACACTGATCAGGCTCTGAATCTGGATACAGATTCAAACCCAAATAGATAGCACCAAGCTTCAAGCCAAATAAAATTGTGAATATAATAAATAAATGAAAGTAATGGATGAATATTTTTATGTTGATAGGTATCACCAAGCTTAAGCTCTCAGCTCAATGGCCTGGCCATATACTTCCTAAACCTCTGGGCTTGGAGACCAGAGCTGTCCCAGAATGCAGTGAGCGTATGCTCTACACCGCTGGCCTCCATCATTGCACATGAACACAAGTTTCACTCAAGCTGTTCTGCAAAGGAGTATAGGAATGCAGGTTATTTAACAGTGAAGGAATGTTTTAAGTGTGTTTAGAGGTGTAGATTGCTGTGGTTTTGCCTATGTGAGGTAACCAATCATAGGATATGATTTTAAGGTCCAGAGCATGCTAGGGTTCTACCCACACTACCTCCCATTCATGAAATCACTGATGCCTGAAATGCCCTGTGACCTTTACAATCATTTGGCTTAAAGGTAAGAATATTTCTAGAAGGAACAGTTCATTAAAGCTTATTAATTACCTCTAGTATAGATGATCCTATAGTTTCAAACTCCTTCTGAGAACTGTTTTGGAGGAAGAAAGAACAAAGGGTTAAGGTACCTCAGGAGATATTTTAGAAAGAGAAATGGGTACAGTGAGTTCCCCTCACTTTTCTGCATTAGACCAGCTCCGGGTGAAGATGGGAATTGGAGAGGCGGGAAGAGGGGGGAGCAAGGGAATTGGGCAGGTATGGATGACCTCGAGTTCCACCTTCTCTTTCCTGCCCAGTTGACCTTTGCTTCAGCCTGCATGTTGCTGGAGCATAGAGGCCAGACTGGGTTTGGTTATCTTTGTCACCCGGAGGGGAAGGGGGTGTGGTTTTATTTTAACTCAGCTTCCTTTGCTACTTGGGTGTTGCTCTCACAAGTGTTAACTTGCCCTGTTTGTTGGAACTGAGTAGTTGCTCCCTAAGCCCTTATATTTCAGCAGAAAGAAGAAAAAAGCATCCCTTTGAAGGGAAGGTGGGTGAAAAAGAAAGCCACATTAAAAAGCCAGCCAGTGTTAAATTTGGGCTTGCTCCTATTTGTAAAAGGTTTAAAAATACCGTGGGCCCTTTTCTGCTTTTGCAGGCTTATTTAGCAGTTTGCCCCCATTTCCAAGCAGCCCCTTGTAAAGGCGCTTCCTCTGCTCGTACACCAGCTGAGAGCTTTTGTACCTGTTCTCTGAAAGATTCAGTGGCTCTAGATACTCCTGTTAGAAGCTTGAAGACTCTGGCCCCAGCTAGGGAAGAAGATCTGACTTCAAACATGAGAAACACTAATGAAGAGTTCTTCATCCTGCTCCACCCACCCCGGCACACGCCCCAATCAAACAAACCTAAACCCACACTTCAGGGGTGTGTCCCCCCCATCCCTAGCTACTTATTCAAAGGTAGGTTGACTTAATTGTTGTTGTGAGAGAACGGTAAAGTGTGCTTATTCCATGTGGGGTGGGGGTTTAAAACAGTTGAGCAAGTCAGGGAGCCACGGAGCTCCTCGTAGGAAATAAAATCCTTTGTGTGTCCTATAGGAATGAGTTTTAAAATCTGGTGCTCAAAATGGAACAACAAATGGGAGCACACACCAGTAAAGAATGGGTTAAGTATAATATGATGTAACCATAAATAGATAACTGAACAGTTGCAAAAAAAAGAATGAGGAAGCTTTTTGGGCACTGACATGGAACAATTACCAAGAGATATTAAGTCACACAAAAGCGATGTATGGCACAATGTGGATAGCCTGCTGCTACTGTATAAAATATCTCCCCTATACACACAGGTTATCTAAAATCCGCAAGACACGATACATTTTATACTGTCTCCCAGTGCCCTAGAAGGTTTGAGCCCCAGGTCTCCTCAAGTGTAACCTTCCCAATATTGGCCTTATTGACTTTCTTCCTCTTTCTTTCCTCATTCTCCTATCAGATTAGTTGCCTTTGGGAGGGAAACTTCATGCCTGGGGAACCAGGTCAGAAAGAGACATTTCACGGCCTATCTTTTTGTACTCTTTGCATTTTAAAATGTAAATGTGTTGCCTATTGAGAAAATAATAATACAGTTTAAATTAGGTGGTCAAAAGCTTAATGGAGTAGCAAGCCTAATTCTGGGGGTGCAAATCTCCCACCTGCCAATGGCAAATCTGGTTAATCCAGCCAGCAACCATCCCCTAGGCAGCCTAACAGCCTAATGGCAGCAGGTCCAACCTGCAGATTATCTTCAGAGGAATGTGGCAGCCTGTGAAGCACTCTCCTTTCTGAACCTACACCTTTCAAATAGATGCCAGGATCATGCCAGGCTGGGTCAATTTCACCAGGCTATCAACATCCCATAGCACAAATCTTAACATATAAATGAATTGGACTTCACAGGTTCTCAACTGAGAAACTTTCCGGGAAAGGATTTTGGTCAGAAAGTTCATGAGCTTCTGGGTAATTCAAAGTAAAACAAAAATACTATTGATTTTTCTAACTGTAAATTTAAGACTTGTTCAATGCAGATAACTTAAAGAAAAAAAAATACACAAGGGCCAAGAATTCTCCTCACTAAACATGTTATTGGGGTCATCACTTCATGGCAATGTATAGAGGTTGATATGGTTTGGCTGTGTCCCCACCCAAATCTCATCTGGAATTGAAACTTCCATAATTTCCACATGTCCTGGGAGGTGATTGAATTATGGGGGCAGGTGTTTCCCATGCTGTTCTCGTGATAGTGAATGAGTCTCATGAGATCTGATGGTTTTAAAAAGGGGAGTTTCCCTACACAAGCTCTCTTCTCTTGTCTGCTGCCATGTGAGATATGCCTTTCACCTTCCACCATGATTGTGAGGCTTCCCCAGCCATGTGGAAGTATAAGTCCATTATATACCTCTTTTATAAATTGCCCAGTCTCAAATATGTCTTTATCAGCAGCATGAAAGCAGACTAATACAGAGGTCGTCTTCTTGTTGTTTATAGCTGCATAGTATTCCACTGAGTGGAACTTCCATTGCCTTATTCAGCCAATTTCCAAGCTTTTGCTATTATAAACAATGCTGCAATGTATAGTCACATATAAAAGTATTTGTGTAGTTTTACAACATATTTTTGGATAGATTCCTAGAAATTGGATTACTGGATCAAAGGGAAAATGCATATGTAATTTTACTAGATATATCAAATTCCCATTCATGAGGCTCATACCATTTTACATTCCCACTAGCAATGTTCGGAAGCATCTATTTCACCACAGCCCCACCAACAAAATATGTTGTCAATCTTTTAGATTTTTGTCAGTCTGACAGGAGAGAATATTGTATCTCAATAAAGTTTTAAAGTGTATTCATTAAAAGTATGGTTGAGAGTCTTTTCATATATGCCGGAGCCATTTTCCTTTCTTTTTCTGTGAACTCTCTGCTCATATTTCCAACCCATTTTTCATAGATGTGTTGGCCTTTTTCTTCTGTTTTTTGAAGCTCTTTACGTATTGTGGTTATTAACTCTTTGTGCTATAAGTTGCAAATGTTTCTTCCCAGTTTCTACAGCCTTTCAAAATACATATATTGTTAACCTCAGATGAAGAAACTAAAGGACAAAAGATTTAAGGATGCTTCCCAAGGCCATGAAATAAAAGCTACATACATTTCATTGATAACAAATTGTAGGTACACAGTAGTTAATGACAAGAGGTCCATCTGCAGACTCCATCTGGAGAGCAGTGCATTTAGACTCAGAGCTCCGGAGTCCAGATCTATTGGATAATCTCAGGAATGTCATCTCTATGCGTGAGGCCACTATTTCCATTTCTCTAAAAAACCAAGCAGAGCACCCTGTTTCCATTTTTATGGAGCTCATTTGTTCAATACCTTCATTCGTTCTGGAAACCCTCCATGTATATAGTGGAAGTCAGGCAAGGTCTCTCTGAGAGGGTGATATTTGAACTAACACCTAAGACAAGCCGGCCATTGTGAAGATCTATGGAAGAGATTTCTGAGCAAGACAAATACCAAGAGCTGAGTCCCTCAGAGAGAAAAGACATAAAATGTTCCAGAGAGGAACAACTGGAATACAAGGTGGAGCCCTGTGAATAATGGGGCACGTGATGGTAGACGAAGTTGACAGCAGAGGCTAGATTGCACAGACTGTTCTAGGTTGCGTTACATGTTTTGGTTTTAACTATCTTTTTCCTCTGGCTGAGTACAATTGTTTGTTTATTTATTTTTCCCATGAATTAATTATTTTTACTCTGTCTTCAGCTTCTACTACAGGAATACTAGCCCTCACTCCCACCATGTACTCCTGTTAAAATTTGGAGAAAGCACTGTTCTTGTTCTCCCAGGACCTGGCAGCTCTTCTTCCTGGAGGAGAAGAGCAGATGACATACACAAGCACTTCATCTAGCACAGTTACACAAGAGGCAATTCGTTCTCTATACAGAAAGGAAATACATGTTCACACAGGCCGACACATGCAACCTGGGCTTCGCCCAACACAGACCAGTGATCATCCCTTGTACTTTTGCAAGTTGCCTCTTATGCAAAGTTCATCCAGGTACTTTATAAGTTTCTTGTGGGGAGGAACTTTATTTATGTTTTGCACCCTTAGTAAATTCTTAGGACATTGTTACATACTCAATAAACATTAGCGGCTGCTTACTTACTAAGTAGGTTTGCTTGGAGTTTAGCTATTAAGAAGCCCTATTTCAGCTGTCATGCCCATTGCAGGCAGTAGCAACAATTACAGAAGCCAAGGAAACTATTCAAAATAAATATTTCCTATGCTTTAGCACCCATTATCCCTCCTCCTTGCAACCCCCCACTGCTGGTAACAAATGAGTCTTTCCCCATCTCAGGAAAACCTGTGGAACCTGGAGAGGGCAGTGAAGAGCTAAATGAGTATTTCTGAAAGAAATTACACAGCCTAGCTGGAGTATAAGAGATCTACCACAGGATTTTAAATGCTGACTCTTTTTTAATTGGATGCTTGTTTAATTTGAGATATTAAATATTCTGCTTGAGAAATGTGTTCTGTAATCACTTTTTGTCTTTAGCTATAAATGATATTCCTCTTGTTCTTGATAATGATATCTAATTTAGTAATTTAATATTCATTCCACCAGACAGGCGTTCCCACACACAATTGAAGTATGCATTTAAAAAGAAACCTAAGACTCAGCAGGTTGGCTCATCCCTGTAATTCCAGAACTTTGGGAGGCCAAAGCAAGAGGATCACTTAAAGCCCGGATTTCAAGACCAGCCTGGGAAACACAGTGAGACCCCCGTCTCTACAAAAATATTTTAAAGTTACCTGGGCATAACAGTGGTGCACACCTGCAGTCCTAGCTACTCAGGAGGCTGAGGTGGGAGGATCACTTGAGCCTGGGAGTTAGTGATTACAGTGAGCTATGATTAATCAGTGCCACTGCACTCCAGCCTGGGGAACAGAGCAAGATCCTGTCTCCAAAAATAAAAACAAAAAATAAAAAGAAACATAATATAGATGTCTTCCTTGGATCCAACTAATATTTACTGAGTGCTTCCTAGATGCCTGACACTTTCACAAACACTATTTTATTTAATATTCTCCTAGACTAGTTTAGTTTTTTCAGCAAACATTTATTAAGCACCTATAGGTGCTAGCATCATACCAGATGCTGGGGATACATATCAGTCAGGATGGACTTGCTAATGTTGTAACAGACAGCCCCACGTCATAGTGACTTAAAACCAGGAAGGATTATTTCACACTCACACTGAACATGCGGCATGGGTTGGCTGGCAATCTGTTCTTCATCTCCATCATGACCACTCAGAGCCCTGGGTTGACAGAGCACTCACTGCTCTACATTGCTGATCAGCCAAGGAAATAGCCAAGGGGGTGGGAAGGTCTCCATCTGACAATTAGCCTCTCTGGCCCAGAGTTGACACGAATCACAGGCATACAGAACCAGCCAGATGGCCTCAGGGGGTCAGGAGGTACAATCCTATCACATGCCCAGAAGCAGAGGTCAAAATAGTCTGCAACCAGCATCAAGGACTTAAAGGATAGAAAGTTTAAATGACGTGGTTCTTGCCTTTGGTGGAGCAATCAGTCCAGTTGGGGAGACAGACACATAATTTGAAATTTTCAAATCCTGTGTGCTCAGTGCCAACAGAAGTCTGCAAAGAGCTATGGGAGCAGAGGGGGAAAGTGGTGAATCCAGATTGGACGTATGGAGGGTAGCAAAGGCCTTGAAAGCCCAAAAAAATGATATTCACAGAGTCAGATGTAGACTCTGCTCATTCAGCTCTGTTCAGAGCAGAAAGAATCTCAGCAAACGGAATTTGAGACTTTCAATCATATTGCCAAGGCCAATCCCATTATGAGATAACTGCCTCAGGGGTTATCAGAGCCTGATGCTACTGAACATGCTATTGTTTAAACAATTCCTCTTAGGCTAATTCTTGTGCTCTCTAAGCAAACATCTCCATAGGGCTCCTCTTCCAGCATAAGGTGAGTCTGAGAATGTACCCATCACTGAGGAATATTTGGGTCCACAAAAAAGTTGTATTTCTCACTTAACTGATGTGCTGACAAATCAAAATTTTGAGCCTGAAAGATTCAGGTCCATTGTGGAATCACCAAGACAATATCATGCTGTGAAACCTCATAAGAAAAAAAACAAGTACAGCCTCCTTCCCTGGTCAATAGATATGCTCTCTGTATTGCACAGTGGACATGAGACCTAATTCATCTATGAATTTATTTTTTGTTCAATTTTTGAAATATGAGATATTTCAAATACACAAAAGGACCAAAATTATATAACAACATTCCATACACCAACCACCAGATTTGACCTTTTGTTGTAGTTGTTTTGTAGAGACAGGGTTTTGCTTTGTGGCCCAGGCTGGTCTCAAACTCCTGGACTCAAGGAATCCTCCCACCTCGGCCTCCCAAAGTGCTGGGATTACAGTCATGAGCCACCATGCCTGTCCCAGATTTGACCTTTGATATTTTGAAATATTTCGTTTTTTAGAAATAATTCAATGTCTAGTTAGTGTCCTTCTCCAATGCTTTCCCTCCTGTCTCTTCCCAGGGTTATGTCATTTCATACATATTTTTGTGGTTTTATAACATACAACTTATACTTTTATCACAAATAAACTACCGTGTTTTTAAACATTTGACATAAACATAATACATGCTCCTTTTTAACTGGCTTTTTTCTTCTCAACATCAGCTTTTTCAAGATGTATTCACATAATTACATGAAAATACAGGTCATGCATTTTAAATTGCTATAATACAGCATCTCTCAATCCTGACTACACATTAGAATTGCTTGGGGAACTTTAGAAAAAAACTGATTCCTGAGATCTACCCCAGGCCAATTCAATCCATGTGATCAATTTTGGTAACTGTTACGTTTACCCTTAAAATGAATATATATTTCCTAATTGATGTGTACAAAGTTTTATAAATATCCATCATACCTACCATGTTAATCATATTAGTCAAAATTCCTATGCCCTTACCTGTTTTTTTGTCTTCTTAATTTATCAATTTCTAACTAATGTATAAAATACAATTTCCTATTGTGGTTGTTGATTTGTCGATTTCTCCTTGAAGTTCTTCAGTTTGGGGTTTATATATTTTGAGACCATGTTGCTAGATACTTGCTTGCTCAGGATTTTAATTTAATTTAAAGTTTTAATTGTAAAACTTATTCCTATTTATTGCTATAAAATAATCATCTTCATGCATAATGTTTTCATTTTACAGTCTATTTTGTTTTATATTTGTGTGAGTCCCTAGCTTTCCTTGTGTTAGTATTTTCATAGTATCTCTTTTACCACTATTTTATTTTCAACTTTTTGTGGTATTATACTTTTGTATTTTGAAACCATCATATCAAGCTTTTAAAGTCAGTTTTTTTCTTTTCTTTTTTTTTTTTTTTTGACAGACTCTTACTCTGTTGCCCAGGCTGGAGTGCAATGGTGCAATCTTGGATCTCAGTTCACTGCAACCTCTGCCTCCCAGGTTCAAGCATTTCTTGTGCCTCAGCTTCATGAGTAGCTGGGATTACAGACATGTGCCACCACTCCCAGCTAATTTTTGTATTTTTAGTAGAGACGAAGTTTCACCATGTTGGCCAGGCTGGTCTCAAACCCCTGACCTCAGGTGATCTGCTCACCTCCCAAAGTGCTGGAATTACAGATGTGAGCCACCCCACCCAGCCTAAAGTCAGTTTTTCTTAAAAGAATCTGAGTCTCTCTATCTGAACTGGTGAATTTAGGCCATTTACATTTATAATGATTACTGATATATTTATTTGGACCTATTTCTGTAATTTTGTTTTGGGCTTTTTCTTTACTCCTTTTTTTTATCTTAAACTGTTGGATTTATCATATTTTCTATTTCCTCTTTTGCCTTGTTCTGGTTTTAAAGCAATATTTTCTATTTCTATATTTTGAGATTACCCTTAACATTCTTAAATATGATTAATCAACAGAAATCTTAATTTAACCAATATTTCTAACTTCTTATAAATAATAGACTATTAAAACATTTTAAATTCAGTAAACTCCTATTCTACATGTAAGAGTTTTCTTCTATTTTTAATTCCACCTTGAAATTACATCCCCAAAACTCATTATTTTGTTGATCCTATTATTGTTTTCATTTGTATCACTGCTTATCAATTTATTACTGTTTCATATCATTTATTATACATTTCGGATTCCTGTAACCATGCAGGCAAATAAATGTGGATATTAAGTCCATGTAAAGTGTAGGTCGGTGGTTTCATTTTCTCAGGTCAGACTTTTTTTCATCAAGAACCATATGGAAACACAGAGGTTTCCTTTTTGTATCTTTTGGCCATTGTTTTGTTTTTTTGTTTTTTTTGCCAGGGCAGGTTGGAGGAGTTTGTTTGTTTGCTTGTTTTTTCACCCTATCATTGAGGGTACAGCCTTAGCTTCTCAAATGTCTTGGCTTTTGCAGAAACCTCAGATTTATTCCCTATATCATACAAGTTCTAGCTCCTTATTTAACACTGTCATCCTTAAACCTAAGCCCCAGGTTTGCAGGAACCCATAATCTTCACTCCAAGGGTAGCCACGTGTCAGATCACAAGTTTACTAATCTGGTTTTCAGCTCCGTCTTCATTTCTGGGATCTAGGGATTTCCTTTTTTTCTGGCAAGCTTAGCAAAATATTTCAAAAAATTTTTACACACTTTATTTGGCTTCTCTCACAATTTGTAGTGGGAGAGTTTCAGGTTATCTTAGTCTACTCTTTCGCCAGAAGTAAAGATATTCTATGTATTTGGGGTATGTGCTCATATGCACAATAGCATGTGTTATGCATGTGAAAAACATGCACGTAAACTAACAACGCCCACAATTCCATAAGGTCAAATTTCTATAAGAAATTTCTTATTATATAGTAACAAAATCTCTCATAGTGGTTTCTCCTTCTCTGATTGAACCCTGACTAATACAAAAGTTGGTACTAAGAGTGGTTTTGTTGTTTCCTTCTAAATGTGCTTGAAAAATTGTAGAAAACAAAAAAACAGCTCAGGACTAAATTCCCAGCTCAAGATCTACATAAGGGACCTCAAATATATGACTACCCTAAAAGAAACCTTTATCTCCTTCTGCCTTAGGGCTAAGATTTTCAAAAGCCACACCCAAAGTCTAGAACAGCAGGTGGCTGACTTACAATGCAAATTGATTTCCCTTCCTCATAGAGTCTCCTATGTTAAAGTTAGGATATTAACTGGTAAAGAGGCTGAGCGCAGTGGTTTACACCTGTAATTTAGCACTTCGGGAGGCCGAGGCAGGAGAATTGCTTGAGGCCAGAAGTTCCAGAACAGCCCCGACAACATAGCAAGACCGCATCTCTACAAAAAAAGTTTAAAAAATTATTCAGATGTAGTGATGCATGCCTGTAGTCCCAGTTGCTCAGGAGGCTGATGTGGGAGGATTGTTTGAGCCCAAGAGTTTGAGGCTGCAGTGAGCTATTTTACCACTGCACTCCAGCCTGGATAACACAGTGAGACTTTATCTCCAAAAGTATTTTTTAGGCAGGGCGCAGTGGCTCACGTCTGTAATCCCAGCACTTTGGGAGGCCAAGGCGGGCAGATCACAAGGTCAGGAGATCAAGACCATCCTGGCTAACATGGTGAAACCCATCTCTACTAAAAATACAAAAAAAATAGCCGGGCGTGGTGGTGGGCACCTGTAGTCCCAGCTACTCAGGAGGCTGAGGCAGGAGAATGGCATGAACCCGAGAGGTGGAGCTTGCAGTGAGCCAAGATCGCGCCACTGCACCCCAGCCTGGGTGACAGAGTGAGATTCCATCTCAAAATAAAAAATGAACAAACAAAAAATACTTTTTAATTGATAGAGAATGGAACCCTGAGTATTGGGATGTGAATATATGGGTAAATCCCAATGAAGCTGGTCGATTCAAACTCCTTAACTCTCTTAAGTCTCCTTTGCCAATAGAGGCAGCCCTTCTTCCCCTAAGGAGATTAGTCTCCTTTTATCTGAAGAGCCTATCATTACCTCTCCTGAGATATTTTGCCTTGCTGGAACTCCTGAGATATTTTGCCTTGCTTGATCTTCCTCCAGCCCTAATCCCACCACCATTCACTGCTCTTTACTAGACCTAAATCTCAGTGGGTTTCTGTGTGAAGAAGACTCATGTGGTCAAGATACAAAGTGTGACTTAAGAGGAGGTACAATAAACAACAAATGAACTGAATTATTTTACCAGTTTTCAACAACAGAAATCTAAGTAACAACCAATTCCCAACCTTGAGCCATTTCACAGACCCAGAACCCCTTGAATAAAGAAGAGACTGGGCCAGGCGCGGTGGCTCACGCCTGTAATCCCAGCACTTTGGGAGGCTGAGGCGGGTGGATCATGAGATCAGGAGATTGAGACCACGGTGAAACCTCATCTCCACTAAAAATTACAAAAAATTAGCCAGGTGCGGTGGCGGGCGCCTGTAGTCCCAGCTATTCGGGAGGCTGAGGCAGGAGAATGGCATGAACCTGGGAGGCGGAGCTTGCAGTAAGCCGAGATCGCGCCACTGCACTCCAGCCTGGGCGACAGAGCGAGACTCCATCTCGAGAAAAAAAAAAAAACAAGAGAAGAGAATGAGTCCCCTTGAGTAAGGACCATGCTACCCAGACAGAAAATACAGATACTAAATCTTCCTCTTAGCTCTCCCCAAAGGGACTTATGGCCTTTATCCAGGAAATTGTGCATTGGAGAAGGAAAAATGATCAGGTTTTTCAGTGAATACTGGACATCCACTAATTACTGTAGATCTAAAGCACCGCTGTGATCCATCCATCAGTAGGATATTATGAAAGTCAAGCAATGAATGGGATTTTGGCTCAAGTCTGTCTCACAGTAGTCCCAGTGGGTACCCTAACCACTGACAAAAGCATCACTGTATGCCATTGAGGTTTTGTGGCTGTTTGTTATGCAATATTATTGTGACAGCTGATAATTGATATAATTAGGAATATTTAGGTGAGGCTAACAACTGTTAGAATGGCTATCATCAAAAAGACAAAAGTTAATTTGCAAGGATGTGGAGTAAAGAGAACCCTCACAAACTGTTGATAGGAATGTAAATTAACACCACTATTGTGGAAAACAGTATAAAGGTTTCTCAAAAAATTAAAAATAGAACTATCATATGATCCAGCAATCCCACTACTCGGTTTCTATCCCAAGGAAATAAAATCAGCGTGTCAAAGAGATACCCTCACTCCCATGTTTATTGCAGCATTATGCCCAAGAGCCAAGATATGGAATCAACCTAGGTGTCCATCAGTGGATGAAGAGATGTTTTGAATGTGGTATAAGCTTGTCTAACCTGTGGCCCATGGGCTGCATGCAGCCAAGGATGGTTTTGAATGCAGCCCAACACAAATTTGTAAACTTCCTTAAAACATTGTGATTCTTTTTGCAACTTGTGTTTTAGCTCATGAGCTATTGTTAGTGTTAGTGTATCTTATGTGTGGTCCAAGACAATTCTTATTCTTCCAATGTGGCTCGTGGAAGCCAAAAGATTGGATACCCTTGTAGTATATATACACACAATGGAATACTATTCAGTCATAAAGAAGAAGGAAATCCTATCATTTGCAACAACACGATGAAACTGGAAGACATTATGTCAAGTGAAATAAGTCAGGCACAGAAAGACAAATACTGCATGATCTGACTCACATGTGAAATCTAAAAAAGTTAATCTCATAGAAGTAGAGAGTAGAATGGTGGTTACAAGAGACTGAGGTGACTGGGGTGGGTTGGGGAGATTGTTGGTCAAAGGCTATGAAATTTCAGTTAGATAGGAAGAAAAAGTTTATGAAATCTATTATACAACATGGTGACTGTAGTAAACAATACATTGTCTTGTTGAAAAATGCTAAGAGAGTGGATATAAAGTGTTCTTACCACAAAAATGATAACTACATGAGGTAATGCTAATGTTATTTAGCTAGGTTTAGTCCTTCCACAATGTATATATACTTCATAATAAAATGTTGCACACAATAAATACTTAGGATTTTATCTATCATTAAAAAAATTTAAGACTATTTAGAGGAGGTTAAATTTAAAGGATGTGATTTTTAGATGTGACATGTGGTATTTATTAGTCTTATTTACAGACTAGGAGATTAAAGAGATAAGGGAAAAAACAATTTACGTGTTCAAGGTCTCAAAGGATGATACTAGACCGTGTCCAGTTGTTATTCTCCAGATAATAATCTACAAAAGTAAGATGTAACTACATTGCAGATAGGTTATCATGCCCTGTTTAACTAGAAGACATTTACAAATTAGGTGGTAAGATATTAAAAATTATGTTCTTTCTTTTCATTTTTCTATAGACTGACTACCATTTAATCATAATATTAATAGTTGCCTATCTCTAGCTCTAGTTATCTGTTTAGTATTTTACAGAATGTGTTATATCTGTAATACTACTAATTTGCTTTATATCAAAGCATGCCCAAAACTATGAGCCACCCTTTCCTTTAAGGCAAATTAGTGGGGTCCAAGCTCAGTTGTGTGTACAGACAGAGTAACAGGCCACAGTAGGGAAATTTCTATAGCACAGGAGCATGAGAAAATCTCCTTGTCCCAACTGGACTCCCTCACTGGACTTCCTATGTACCTACTTTCTACCATTAGTCACCCCTTGGATTCTTTTGTTAAAAGGAACTGGTAAAATTCAAATATTTCTTGAGAAGGGTGCCATAAAATACAGAGGATTTTCTCCTACTGGCTGGAGGCTGGGGGGAAGGGAAAGTGTGTAGAGAAGAAAGGTCAGGCCCAGTAAGGCCAATAGAAGATAAGCCAAGGCAATAGACTACCCTCTGGCTGGAGTCAGGGAGACCCTTGGGGACCTTCTCAGGAGCGATCATGGAGGTTAGCAGTAGGCTTGTCTGCTTCTTCATTTGAAGGGGGCAGATGACTTCTTCCTAGGAGTCGGAGTGGGATATGATCAATGCCAAGAAGTGAAGCAGAACAAAAGTGGTAAAATGGTAAAGATCATTCATCGATTAGGTGTTAGAAGACCGGGTGCTAGTCTCCGACTTGGCCACAGATGAGCTGCCTGACTTTGGGAAGACACTTCACCTTTCTGGCCTCACTCCTCACCCTCCAAATGAGAGTCCTCCAGAGGATCTTTCCTGATTTCACATCTGATGAAATGTGCCCTGGCAGAGCCCCTGGACCTAAACAAGAAATGCAACAGAAACAAATATTTCTAAATCCCAAGTCTCAATGTCTAACTGTGATTTCTGAGTAGAAATGCCGTGTTTGCCGCAGAGAGTGACCACATCCAACAATAGACCCTGGCTCCTTACCATGAGGCTAATGTGCCCATGGCTTGGTGTGGTCTGAGCCATCCCCAGCACCTGCAGCCCTTGTTGACTTAACGGCACTGTTTCCAAAGAAGATTACTGTAAAGCCATCTTTGCTATGATGTTCAAGGTAACAGGTGGTTGTGGTTTCTGCATGGGTCTCTATGCTCAACATCTTGCTTACTCAAACTTCTGTTCAAGTCATACTAGTCTCCTGGATGGAGCAGTCCTGAATCGTGCCACCAGTTGTAAGAACCATCACTACACGCTACACTACAAATATTGTTCCTAATCTCTTCAGGATCAGGCTTCAGAGTTTATTCACCAAACAGGCCCACAGCTAAGCCACACTCCTCTAACTTGGAGGAAACAGCTGTTATAACTGTACTTTTTAGCTGCTTTCCAGTTTTCAAAGGTCTTTGTAAATTCTTTGCAAATACTAATTAATTCTCTCAACAGACCAGTAGGGAAATTTCTATAGGAAAAGTTTTTCCATGTGACAAGCCTGAGACACTGAGCCTATGAATTACCCTTTACTACATTACAGGTTGGCCTGAGCCTAGATCACAAGACACAAAAATGGTATAATATTCTCTCTCATGGCTCTAAGTCTCTTACATCTGAAAATCCCTGATGCATTTGCAAATTTCCCAGACTCCATATTTACAGCCAAGAATGTATCTCTGTAATTCTGTCTGACAGATATAGACTAGCCAGTCTCATTCAATGAACATTGCATATCAACAAGTATTTATTAGGCTTCATTTAGCATACTTCTGCTTGCCAGAAACACACACATCTTTGTACCAATGTGCAGGAATGATCATCACAATCAGTCTATAGCATCTCCCACTCTTAGGCAATAACATAAGACTCCTCCCAGCTAATATGTTAATGTGTAGAAAATACCAGATGGATCCCAATTTTTCTAGCCAAACTTATGACTCCAGAGTGAGAAGGAAAGTCTCTCAAACCTGTCCTGCTTGGAATACTCATCTTAATTCAGATCAAGTGGTAGAAACTGATTAGGTTTCTCATGAAGCCTTTGACCCTGCTCTGACCAAATTTCCCATGGGCAACCTATAAACTATGTCTGAGAGTTCCTCTAACAAAGAAACCCCAGCTAACCCACACTCCCCTAACTTTGGAGGAATTGGCCAGGGTGAGGTCAAGGAGAGGAAGGGAAATTATCTATGTGTATGCAAAGGGAGTGTTCTCTTGAAAGCAAGATGGATCCTTGAACATTCACTTTGAGTTCAGATGTGCCCTGGCAGGCATTTGGGCATTGGCTTTGCCCAGCATCCTATGAAATAACTTGTACTTCTTTCATTGATCCAGAAAGAATAAATAATGGGTTCTGCCTGAAAATTTAATTAGGCTAGGCTTCCTGGCTTCACGAAGGCATCAGTCTACAGTGGGAAACTTTCTCTCCCCACACATCCCTTTAGTAATCAGGACAAGTTGTTTCAGGAGACAGTCTCAACATTAAATCGATTCTCCCCTTTCACTGTTACTGTTCATGCCCTAATTCAAGCCCGTATCACACATCTCATATGGACTCTCGCAAAGTTCCTAGAAGCCTAGACTTCTGCCTCTAGGCTTGCTGTCTTTAGTCCATTCTCAACAATGCCATGACAGTGTTCTCAAGTGAATTGTATGTGCTTCCTGCAGAAAAAAAAAAAAAAAAAAAATCCAAACTGTGTAGTTTGGTACTCAAGGCCCTTCAAAATGGAGTCTCAACTTGTATTTCCAATCTCACTGACCACATCTCTATGTGTCCTTTTCTCCTGACATATCTGAAGGGATACCATCAATTTCTTATTGCCACATTAATTCTGTGTAACCAACACCCTGAACCCAATGGCTTGAAACAATAATTTATTCTCAGGCTCCTAGTCTACAGTTTGGCTGGAGTGGCTCTGTGAATGTGTTCCTTATGGGACCCGGGTTGAAGGGGGATCAGCTACTATCAGCTACCATCAAAAAGGTGAGCAGAAGTATGTGACACATCTCAAAGCCTAAATAGCTAGTAAGAGACATATGGTCATTTTTTCCCACATTCCATAGGCCAAAGCAAGTTACATGGCCAAGTTCAACATGGTGGGGAAAGGATATATATTGTACTTCTAGTAGGAGAAACTGCAATATCATATAGCAAAGGGCATTGACGCAGAGCAAGATAAAGAATGGGAGACAAATATCTATTGCTAAATAATAAATTATCCTTAAACAGCAAATATTTATCATCTCACAGATTCTGTGGGTCAAGAATCCAACAGGAGCTTAGCAGGTGGTTGAGGATCTCTCATGAAGTTGCAGCAAGCTCTCAGGCAGAGCTGCAGTCATCTGAGGCTAAAGGATGTGCCTTCCAGCTCACTCCCACGGTTGCTGGCGGACTCACTTCTCCACGTGGGCCTTTCCAAAGCCTGCCTGAGTGTCCTCACAAGCTGGCCGCCAGCTTCCCCCAGACAGAGTGATCCAAGACAGAGAAAGAGAGCCCAAGACAGAAGCCATAGAATCTTATAACTTCTTTGGCAAATGCCACACCATTATATCTTCTGTATTCTATTAGTCAGACAGACCAACCCTGGTCCACTGTGGGAGGGGGCTGTACAAGGGCCTGAAAACCAGGAGGCAGGGGTCATTGGAGCCATCTTGAAGACTGGGATCACAGCTCCCATTTTAATATAATTTAGTTATCCTCATAAACTGCTGAAATGTTTCCACACTTCTGTATTATTGGGTCTAAACCACTTTAATCAATACAGGTAACAGTAATTGTACAAAATCCTTTGTTAAGTCAGGTTAATTTTTATACCAAAAATAATAGCCATAAATGTTAACATCAATAGTTTTTCACCTTTTGGCTTTTTTGCATATCTGTCATCCTGTCTATAAGTTTTCGTCACACCAGCACATACCCATTACCACTTACTCCCTATCCCCTAATCAACCAGGTGAATTCTGAAATATCATCTTCTCTAGTAAGTCTTTCCTGGCTACTGCACACACATGAGGTTATCCTCCTACGTGTGCTCAAAGCATTCAGTACATACCTCAATTAAAAGTCTTTAACAAATTCTCCATGACACCACAGAGTATCTGTTTCCTTCTTCATCTTTTTAATTACACTATGAGATTTCCAGGGGCCAATATTTGGTAATAGTGACTCAATAAACATCTTTTAAAAAGGCCAGAGGGATTAAAGAAGAAATGGAGAGAACACAAGGCCAAATCCCAATAGGTTTTTAATATTGTTTCCCTACCACCTGCTGGTTAAGCTCCTCCTACCTGCCAGGCAGGTGTTGATGCTTCTGTAGTCATCGTCTTAGTTAATCCTCACAATTACCTGGTAAATGAAAATTATCTGGTGAGGAGTCAGTTTTCAAGCTCAGAAAAGTACATTTCCCAGCACACGGTAAAACCAGAATTTCATCCTTGACTCTTGTATTCCAAAGCCATGATTTTCACAGCACCCCATACAGCCTCTGTGGGGAAGAGCCCCACGGTTTCCACTCTACAGAGCAGTGCATGCCCTGCTTAGTAGAACTGGTTCTCCCATTTAGGGATCTTGCTATGTCAGTCCATGGAAATGGTTCGGTAGGGCATTCCTTGACTGATTGTTCTTTTTGTGCCCTGATCGGGGCTCCAGAACCTGCACCTGGGAAAGCCTTAGCGCACTCTCTCTCATCTAAAAGGGTAAGTTATATATGGAGGTGTACGGAAATTACAGAGGAGCTTGAAGAAACCCACAGCCCTGCAGGCAAGCATAGCCCAGCAGCAAAGTCCAGCTCCCCACATACTCTGACACAAAGATGAAAAGGGGCTGCTGCAGGCATCTCACTCCAGATGTCCGTCACTGGAGCCAGGCAGAGTCCTGTGGGGTTTGACATTTAAAGGTCACAACTCCCAGGAAAGTTGTGAGGATAAAATGAATGGTCTACATCAAAGCATTCAGAGTACTTTGAAAGAAAACTGCTGTATAAATTCATAGCATATTTTTGAAAATCATTATTTTTTAATTTCTTTTTTTTTTCCAACCAGTTCATTTGGGTATGCATATATACATACACACACACACAGAAACGCACGAGCCAAGCACGGTGGCTCACACCTGCAATCCCAGCTACCTGGGTGGCTGACACAGGAAGATGGCTTGAGCCCAGGAGTTTAAGACTGCAGTGAGCCATAATTGTGCCACCCAAGTCCAGTCTGGGAAAGAGAGAGAGAGACCCCCATCTCTTAAAAATAAATAAATAAATAAATAAATAAATAACAAAAACACACAAAATAGATATATTGATTTTAGAGAAATTAAAACTTGAGTCATGTTACAGATACGGGGGAGGCAGGTATTACAGTTTTGTCTTTTTTTCTCCCCTTTTTATTGGCCTCCCCCTTCCTACCTCCTATCTACCCTCACAGCACTAAAAACCTATTAGGTATCCTTCTATGTCTTTTTCTCCCTGCTCACATGCATATTTATACTATCCTAAGGGTAAGTCATTGCTTGTTTAACAATAGAAATCATATTATACAAGCATTTCAGCATTCTGCATTTCTTTTTCAACACTATCTCATAGAATTTCCCCCAAGTCAAATGGGATAGTTCTAAGTTATTATTTTTAAAGTTGTACAATATGTTATGATGTGGATGGGCCCATATTTTTTATCCATCCCTGTCTTGATAGACACTTACTTATCTCCAGATTGTTTTAATGTTATAAACAAAGCATCAATAAGATTTATAGATAGAGCTCCACATTTTGGAGTTTTGTTTCTGAGGCCCCAGGAAAGGGATTGCTGCCTCAGATGGAATATGTATTTTGGTTTTCAGGAAGTTTCTTCAGTCTGATGGAACTAAAGTGATAGCTCATTGTTATTTTGAAATGTGCATTTCCCTGACTACTGGTGAGAGTAAGCACTTCTTCATGTATTTGTTAGCATTTTGATTTCTCCTCTAGCGAATTTCTTTTCCATATCATTTTCCTTATTTTTGTTGAATCATTTGTCTTTTTCCTTACTACTTTATGAGCACTCTTCAAATATTATAGACAAAAATCTTGGCCTTCTACATTGGAGCTATATTTTTCCATATTTACCATTTGTTTCTTGATATTATTTATGGTCTCCTCTGACATCACTGTTATTTTTGTATATATATATATATATATATATGCACACATTTATATATATTTTTATAGTCTCTGGTTTTCTGTCTTAGCTAAGAAAATGTCCTCTCCCCCTAAGTTATTCATGAAGTTTTCTAGATTTGATTGTATGTTGTTCTATTGTTTTGCATTTATGCCTTTAATCCATCTGAAATATATTTTGTTTTTGAGCATGATGTAAGACAGATTCCAATTTTATCTTTATACACATGAAGAAGAAATTATGCCAACACCATTTTTATAAAAATCCCTTATTTTCTCATTAAATCGCCTTTGTAATATATTAAATCCTCACGTATGTTGACAATGTTTTCTACTTTCTTTATTCCATCGTGCTGGTCTATTTCTCCATTCCTATGACAACGTCATGTTTATATGATTAGAAGCTGTTTTGCTATCTGCTAAAGCAAATCCAACTCCCTCTTTCCTTTTAGTCACACTTTCCTAGTTACGTTTGGACACTTGTCTTTCTATATGATATTTAAGATGATTTTTTTTCCAATTTCAAAGAGAAAAACCTATTGAGATTCTATAAAATTTAATTACATTTTCACATTAGTTTTAGAAAAAAATACAATTCTAAGCCTCCATATTCAAGAACAAATTATGTCTTTAATAATTTTTTTATAATTGTCATCGCTACTCAGAATGGAATATTTTCTCTGTGTTCATTTTAGGTGCTTATGGTAATATAGGAAAAGCTAATGAATTTCTATATATTTATCTTATAAATAGCCATGAACAAAGTCTTTTATTTATTCTAGTATTTTTTTTTACTAGATACTGCTTTTCTAAATATACAGTTGCAGATCCAGCAAAGGGGATTATTTTATCTCTTCTATTCCAAAGTTTACACAAATTATTCTTTTTAACAAATATTACATTAACCGGAATCTCTAAGCAAATATTAAGAAAGAATATTCACGACAGTCAATCTCATCTAGATTTTAACTGGAATGGTTTTAGTAAGGTTGTATAATTTTGGAAAATAATTTTATCGCTGTCAAGGACCTCATTTCCCAAATACTCTTCACTTGGTGAGAGCTGTCCAGGGATTTCTCAGGTAGCAGCGTGTCTAGGAAGAAAAGGTGATGAGAGGGAGGAAGGAGATACCAGGAGTGGTGGAGGACAGGGTGCTTCCAGGAGCACCCCACCATGACAGCAGAGGCCAGGTTACATGAAGGCATCTGTGTGCCAGTAGGAAACTCTCTACCTGCCAGCAAGTCGACAGGTCCTCCCTTCTCCCATCTACAGAATCACTTACTTCCAATTGTCCTCTTCAGTCCTTCATGAATCCAGCTTCTAATTCCTTCTCATTCCACATCCCTGGGCTTGGAAAGCCCAGCCCTACCCCAGGTCTCCGCAGCCTCTCCCTTCCGTCATCTTGAGGACTCCTGAATCCCACTTCTTCCTCTAAGTGAGACCCACCTGAGCATGTGTTTCACTATTTTTACATGTCTCACTATTTACTACTAACTGAAGACCAATTCCTGGCCAGACAAGGTGGCTCACACCTGTAATCCCAGCACTTTGGGAGGCTGAGATGGGCAGATCACTGGAGCTCAGGTGTTCGAGACCAGCCTGGGCAACATGGAGAAACCCTGTTCATTTTAGGTGCTTATGGTATTATAGGAAAAGCTGATGAATTTGTATATATTTATCTTATAAATAGCCATGAACAAAGTCTTTTAAAAAAAATACAAAAAATTAGCTGGGCTCAGTGGCATGCCTGTTGTCCCAGCTACTCAGGAGGCTGAGGTGGGAGGATCACTTGAACCCAAGGCTGCAGTGAGCCTAGGTCATGCCACTGCACTCCAGCCTGGGTGACAGAGTAAGACCCAGTCTCAAAAAAAAAAAAAAAAAAAAAAAAAAAACCTGGCAACTCAGACACTGCATAGGAGAACCATTTACTTTTGTTGTGAAGAGCTACCCTGTGCATTGTAGGATGTTTAGCAGCATCCCTGGTCTCTGCCCACCAGATGCCAACAGCACCTCCCTTTCCAGTTGTGAGAACCAAGAATGTCTACAAACATTGTCAAATGTCCCCTGGTGATGATGAGTTGAGCTGGGGATGGGCGGGTGTGGGTGGAAAGGAAGCAAAATCACCCTATAGGGAGCCACCGCCCCAGTCTGTATACCCTGAAGCACGATACCTAGAATTGCCTATGTATCAAACAGCTCTTTTGTAAATCATTGCCTGTAGATTGAAGCATCTGCCCTTGTCACTTTCAATTTGGAACTTATTTGAAAATACTGCCTCTTTCCTCACTTCAAAGAGATCTTAATACATATGGCTTGCTTCTCTTGACTGGCAGTCACCCAAGCCTCTTGTTGAAGGATGATGGCTCAGAGATCCTGAAAGTTAATTTCGTGTGTGCCACATCAGGGTCAGTTCACACCAATGTTACCTATTTTAAGTTGCAAGAGTGGGATCATTTTTATTTAGCTCGCTGGTATATCACTCAGCATGAAGCTACATGTACTTTGGTTCCTATTGATGATAGAGATAAAATATGTGCAGCTTTCAGAATTGCAATTTTCAAAAGGAAATTAGCTTGTCCCTGAGCAGCCTGACACTGCAGTTTGGCTGATGACATCCTAGTAAACAACCTACAAGCAAACTCTTGACTTTAGAAATAAGTAGGAGCTATTTATAGGCAAGCATTAATTTTCAAGTGGGTAAGTCAAGGGGAAAAATAAGCTGAGAAAAGTCAGCAAGGAAACTCCCATTTCACTCAATACCTTGAAGTGAGGAACTGTAGGGCCATTCACCAAAATGGAAAGTTTGCGTCACTATTACTAATGGAGGAATGATGTCTTGGTGAATTTTTAACTTGTTGAAAATGCCAACCCATTTTATATGAAACAGCCACAATTTAAAACATAAAACATGAAGGCATATCCTCAAGACTAAGGAAACAAAGGGATTTCAACCAGGATCTTGGAAGTATCAATCAGATAACAGGTATCCTGACAACTGAGATGCTGCTGAAAGGCCATCTGCTGAGAATGTGAGGTTTCCCATTCTGAGACTGTTTGAGAGAGGAGTCCGTGTGCGTGTGAATGTAAAGCCCCCTCTGCATTTTGAAAGGGTGTCATGTCCCTGCTGTTGTGTTCTTATTAAGGAAAATCCAAAAACTTTGAATTGTCCTTGGAGGAAGGGGAAGCCAGGATAGGACACGAGCTGCAAGAAGCTCTGATGACAAGGAGGTGACATCCTAACAGGGGCAAGCAACCAGGTGGGCTCTGCAAAGGCAAAGATGGGATCTTGAGAAAGTTGCACTGTTGGCCCTTGGCCAGGGACACAGTCTCCTTCCCAATCAGCTTTTCCGGGCTGCATCTTAGGGCTTCTGAGATTCAGGGCTTTTGTGGCTCGTAAATTCACTGGAACTTAAGACAAAGCTCAAGGCAAAGAGCAACAGCTGGTTGATGGGAAAGTGTGACTCTTGGTTCCCAGGGACAGGGATAAACCTTGCTCTCTTTTAAGATGGTAATGATCTCAGTATCTAAGACCTACATGAGAGAGATATAGATACTGTTCATCATGATCAGGGACCAGCAAACCTTTTCTGTAAAGATCCAGGTAGTAAATTTATTAGGCCTCGCAGGCCATGTGGGCTCTGTCACAACTATTCAATCCTGCCAGTGGAGCAGCAAGCAGCCCTAGACAATATGTAAAAGAATGGACATGACTATTTCCCAATAAAACTTTATTTACAAAAATTGACAATGGGCCAGATTTGGCCCAAAGGCCATGGTCTGCCGACTACTGATCTTGATGAGTGACATCAAGCACAGCTGAATTTCCCCACCTAAATAGGTCAGTCATTCCAACCTGCCTGGCCCTTGCTCTCGTCTTCTCTCTTAATGCTTCTTCCTAACCTCAGTCCTTCCCTGCTCCAACAAGTATTTCCATTGCTGAAAATACTACCCTCTTAAAATATATCATTAACCCATCACTCCCCACCTTAAAAATCCTTAATAGTTCCCCGCTGCTTAGAGTAAAATGATCAAAATCTCTCAATATAGCATTCAAATCCCTCCCCAATCCACTAGGCCTTCCCCATGCACATCCCGAGCTCCCACCATGGTGGCAAAGACACCTCTCCCCAAACATGCCAGGCAATTACCCGCCTCCAAACTTTGTCTAGACACGTTCTCTACCTTGTGCTACCATTCCCACAGTCCCTACCTGTCAGTCATTCTCATTCTTACACTGTCACTTCTAATTCACTTTCACTTGAAGCCTTTCCTTGCTGTCTGTGATAAATGATTTGCTCCCTTCAATGAGCTCCCATAGAATTGACTTTATTACTTAAAACAGTATGCCTTGAGTTCTATTTGCTGCCTGAGTCATCACATGCCTCTTTGCCATTCCTTGTTTTTATACGCCACAGTATGTTCAATTCAATCATTTGATCATTCATCCATTAACAGATACGTTTCGCACACCCATCGTATGTTTTGCAGTCTCAGGCTAGTGGGGAGAGACAGCTATGCAAAAATAAATAAACAATTTACTATATTAGAGCATTTCAGGTAGAGATAAACGCCAGTTAAGGAAAACAACACAAGGTAATTTGTTAGGAAGGGTGAGAGTGTGGTTAGGGGCAAAGCTATTTTTCCCAGGGGAAACAGGGAAGGCCTCTCTGAGGAGATACTGTTGGACTGATACCAAGTATTGATGCTAAATTGAATATTGAATTGTGAGACGCAAACACTTGTATAAAGCTCTGCACAGAGAAAACACTTTTAAGTGGCCCTTGAATTCATAATAAAAATATTTTGTAATTTAATAAATTATAATACAGTTGTTAAAAAGGAATGAAGTAGGTATAGCTATACAGGCACATATGAAAAGATATCTAAGATATACTGTTAAGTGGAAATAAAAGCAATTTGCAAAAGTATATAATATATATTTTCATTTTTAAAATTTAAAATATTCAAATGTAGACGCCTGTTAATCTATGCCCAAGAAAGTCCTGGTAGGATACACAAGTGAAAGTTAAGAATGGTAGTTTCTGGGAGTGATAATGAGAGATTTTGATACTTTTGCTTTCCATTTTACACCTTTCTGTATAGTTTGAAATTTTTGCAAGAAGCAATTTTTACAATATTTTTGGCAAAAAAAGATTTTTGCCAAAAAATAAATTTATGGTAAAAAATTTCCCTTCACAAAGGCTTCTTCAGTGTTTTTCAGTCTGTAACTTAGGAGTATATTTTCCCTGACAAACAAACAGAAAATTCTTCTCCATTGTCCTTGCCATTATCGAAACTTGTGTGCCCCCGCATCTCTATCCCTTCAATACCCTTAACACACAGACACATGCCCAGAGCCGCTATGCACCCTCACAATTCAGAGGGCATTGTTTTCCATACTTCAGTGTCCCAAGGCATTAACTGAAACTCTGCTCTAAACAGGCTGGGGTTGCCAGATAAAATACAGGACCAACAGCTAAGTTTGTTTCCAATTAACAGTGAATAATTTTTTAATGTGTTATTTTCTCAAATATTGCATACTAAAAAAAAAAAACAACTCAAAATTTACTCTTTGTTCACCTGAAACTCAGGTGTAACCGAGTGTCCTGTATGTTTATTTGCCAAATCTAGCAACCCTAAAGCAGCCACACGTCCTGAATGAAATACACTAAAATCTTAAATGAAGGACATTACTTCTTCTCCACGAATCTACCAAGTTAGAGGAATAATGGTGCATTTTTCCAAACCCCGACTCTGCTAACACAGTTAAACATGGTCCCATGGCTCTCCTTTCACTGTCTTCTCAAAGACATATTTACGTATGTTAGGGCTTAATTGTATGTTTTAATATACCTTCTCTTGTCCTTCCAGAAGCCTTGTCAACGTCCGTGCTGCTTAGATAGAATGTCCGGCAGAGAGAGACAGACAATGCCTCATCTTCACATGCCCAGAGCTAGAACTCAGCATATCTTTTAGGCAGTGGTGCTGAGCCCTGACGCACACTAGACTCACCTGAGAAACTTTTCAAACATACCCACCCCTAGTCTCCGCCCCAGATAAATTAATCCAGAATCTTCAGCAGCGGGAGCCAGGTGCTCTGCAGTTCCCCAGGTGATCCTACGGTACAGCCAGCATTGTGAACAATTACTTTAACACTTAGGCCATCTGTACTCCACCCTCGGGCTTAAGTCCCATAAAACGGTGCCCTTCAGACTTTATGTGCACACAGATAAGCTTGGGATGCTGTCAAGATGCAGATTCTGATTCCACAAATCTGGGGCGGGGCTTGAGATTCTGCATTGCTAACAAGCTCCCAGGCGATGCCCATGCTGCTGACCCTTGAGACACACCTAGAGTAACAAGACCACTAAAAAAAGAACTAAACCAAAGTCATTGCCGCTTTTTACTTTACAATTCATATAATAGGGAAAATAAATATTATAATGAGATTGATAACAAAAACTTTCTTTGGATCCACAGTCGTCCTAAGACTAGCACCATATGTGCACTCCAGTTTCAAGTGGCAACTTCTCTGGATTCATTTCCTACCCGTAGGAAGCTAAACAGAAAATAACATTAGTTCGAGTTTCAGCAGACGGATCGTTTTCAGACGAGAATACTCAGAAACTTCAGGCTAAACAAACCCCCTGCCCAAGGGTCATAAAACCCCTACAGACATGCCAGGCTTGGCTGAGGAATAACTTCTCACAACTACTTTCAGATAGGAGCAACAACATTTTAGTGGAACGGCTGGGGATGTGCTGCCTAAGGACAGGGAGGTGGGTTACATGGCCTCAGAATGGCCCTGCAGCCCTATGGTGCCATAACTCAGCGCGGCTCCCATAACAGCCTGGGCCAATTCTCCAAGCAAAATTTCCATATGTAATGGACGAGAGTTCCTGAGGTTCTAGTTTGAATCTCTCCTCTCCCACTGACCAGCTCTGTGACCTAGAACAGGTTATGCTGCTTAAGCCTTAGATCCCTCAGTCCTCTGCAAAATGGGAACACAAGTGGATGTTTAGATGAGTTACATGTAAAGTATTTAGTTAGCACAGTGCCTGGTACATTAGCAGCACTGAATCTTAGCTATTATTATAGGTCCTCCTACATCTTTAAGTGAGATGAAAATACTAGCCTTGGTGTCACTCACAGAGAGGAGCTCAGCAGCTGCATTCAATACAGCACTGAGATCAAAAGTTCTGCTTCCCTCTGGGCTGCCTTTTCATTTACTCTGTGTGAAGGACAGCAATTGGTGCCCAGAGAGAAATACAATAATAATCACGCTGTATCTGCACACATGAAGAAAATAGATCAAGCTTGAAAGGAAAGTGCAGCAGATTTTCTCCCACTTTACGGGAAGGGAAGTTTGTCTTGTGACCAGAACTACTTCCTTTTGAGGCCAGGGAAGAAAGAACTAAGCCCAGACTGAGTTACTCTGTGTACCCTCTATAGGAGCAAGGGCTTAGTGTGGTGCTATTAGTGAGGTCTGCAAATGGCAGGGGAGAGGAGCTAGTGAAGAAAAAGTGCCACAGGTTTTTAATATGGATGAGAAGCTGCCTGCTTTCTCCTAAGCAAATGAGGAAGGAGAGAAGTAAGGAACTTAAAACTATTTGCAGGTGGTCTCTGGGATAAAGGGATACACAGTGGAGGTGATATTATCCTGAGCCACATTTCAGTACAAAACCTACCAGTATTAAGTCCTGCTGCTGGGAGACCATCTCTGACTTGTTTCAGCAAAGAGACAATAAAAATGTAAAAATAGCAGATAACCCTTGAAATTCCAGTGTCAGCCCCAAAGAACAGCTTCCAAAGATGAAGAGTGGGTGGACTTCCAGAGGCACAGATTTAGATTTCTAACTTTAGCCTGAACTTTCTGAAGCTTCTCAGCGGTACCAGGAAAAAGATTTGGTGTGAAGGAGGCTAAGAATAGCAGCTCAAATCAGACTGTGGAATTAGATGAGTTTCAATCAGCCATGTGTCCCGCCCAGTGTCTTTCCCTCCTCCCCAGCCTTGCTGGGACAGGGACACCCATAGAGCTGGAGAGTTGGAGCTGTAAGAGAACAATGACAACAGGAGCTGACATTTCCTTAATGATTAGGACTTGCAGGCTGTATGCTAAGCACTCAATAGATGGGTTCGTTTAATACTTCCAATATTAGGATAACTCCATTTTACAAATGGAAATATTTATACTTAGAAATATCAAGAAACAAATCCAAGGTCAAACAGCTGGTTAAGTGGTGGAGCTGGAAAAAGAGCAATAGGTGCTGGGAAATAGAAAAATGGAAAGAAGTAGAAGACTAAGCACCTTGATAGGAAGAGGAGAGCTTCAAGCATTGAAAGGGCTAAATGTGGCACTACTCACAATAGCAAAGACTTGGAACCAACCCAAATGTCCAACAATGATAGACTGGATTTAAGAAAATGTGGCACATATACACCATGGAATACTATGCAGCCATAAAAAATGATGAGTTCATGTCCTTTGTAGGGACATGGATGAAGCTGGAAACCATCATTCTCAGTAAACTATCGCAAGGATAGAAAACCAAACACCACATAGTCTCACTCATAGGTGGGAATTGAACAATGAGAACACTTGGACACAGGAAGGGGAACATCACACGCCAGGGCCTGTTGTGGGGTGGGGGTAGGGGGGAGGGATAGCATTAGGAGATATACCTAATGTAAATGATGAGTTAATAGGTGCAGCACACCAACATGGCACACGTATACATATGTAACAAACCTGCACGTTGTGCACATGTACCCTAGAACTTAAAGTATAATAAAAAGAAAAAATATATATATACAAAAAAAAAAGAAAGGACTAAATAATAGGCTAAAAAATAAGAGCATGGGCTGCTTCCCACCTCTATTGGAAACGAATAGAGATTTCTTAGACTACAGCAAGGAAAAAGGAATTTGGTTAGGGAGCGAAGAAAAAAGAAAAATCTCCTGGATTGCAACACTACGTGACATAACATTCATTGTTAAGAGACAATGATTAACCTGCTGAGTTAATTTTAAAAAAGGGGTGGGGAAGGTGGTTTTGTGCTTCTCCAAGTGTGTTTCACAGAACACTAGTTCCTTAAGATATTAATAGGACTAATCAAATATACTCAGGAAATATTGTGCTAAATAGAGTTAAACAGGTTTCTTTAGTGAAGGAGCTCTAAGAGCTTTATGAGCTCAGCATGTTGTGAAACTCTAGTGGTGGAATAGAGTAGGTGGCGTTTCCCGAACTTATCTGACCAGAACCCTTTTTCAAACTAGTCTTTCCTCAAATATACTTGGGGAAGGCCTGGGGTTTTCTGAGATGATTTAAGTATGGAACTTTCTGGAAGCTGAGGACTGGCCTTGCTATTCAAAGTGAGTCCATGCACTTCATTATCATTGTAAGCATAGGCGCTTTCTTACAAGTATCTGGCACCTTGGTGCTCCTCCATGGGGCTTCTCTACAAGGAGAGCTTGGACTTCCTCAGAGCATAGCATTCTCAGAGTACTGGACTTCTTCCATGGCAGCTGGCTGCCAAGATGGAGAAAACAGATGCTGCCAGATTCTCAACCCCACCCCAGACCTACAGAATCAGACTCTGCTTTCTAACAGTATGCCCTGATGATTTATTATATGCAGATTAAAGCTTGAGAGGCTCAAAATTCTTCAAGCCTCGGGATACAGTTACACACAATTCTACAGCAGCCATAATCTCTAACATCAGCTGTCTGCTATATAACAAATGGCCCGAAAATTTACTGTCTTGAAACACTAATGACTTATTTTTCACATTTTTGTAGGTTGACTTGGCTTATTTGGAGGGTTCTTCTGCCTTCACTAGGCTGAATTCATGGGCTGGACTGCCGAGGTTTCACTCTTGTATCTGGCGCCTTGGTGCTCCTCCATGGGGCTTCTCTACAAGGAGAGCTTGGACTTCCTCAAAACAGCATTCTCAGAGAACTGGACTTCTTCCATGGCAGCTGGCTGCCAAAGATGGAGAAAACAGATGCTGCCGATTCTATTAAGGCCTGGCTTGAGAGCACTTCTGCTGCATTCTACTTATTAGTCAAAACAAACCACAAGGCCAATTAGATTTGAGGAGAGGAAGAATGGTTTCCACCTCTTGATAGGTGAAGTGCCATGCATATACAAGGCAAGGAATTGGTAATGGCCGTCTTTGGAGACTATCTACCATACTCTCTACCCCCTCTTGAGTGATATTAGATGCTGTACATGATCCCTTCTTAAACTCTAAGTACTTGAAAAATGCTTTGTGTCCCAGACTGGCTTTTCCTCCAAGGTAAACAGGAACTTTAACCCACTATGTAAAGGAAAGGTATGTCCCATTTATGGAATGTCAGTGCCAGGGGTGTGGGGAGAGATGTTAGGTCTCATTATTCATCAACACCAACCAAAACCATTTATTCTAAACCTACTATGTGCCAGGAACTTGGTTCTGCATATATAGCATTGTATAGTATAATGTACAATTCTGAGAGTACTTTCTCAATGATTTGCTACCCTTCTAATGGCAGGAAACAAACACTAAACTAGTAAATCATTAAATAGAATAATTTTGGAAAGTAATAAGGCTATGAAGAAAATAAAATAGTGTGATGTGATTGTGAGTGACTGTCTAAGTTGATTTAAATTAGGAGGTCAAGGAATACCACATTGAGGGAGTGTCATTAATTGAGACTTGAAGGATGAGGAGGCAGCTGCTTGAAAAGCTGAGATCACAGTGGCAAAGAGTGCAAGTGCAAAGGCCCTGAGGCAGGGATGGGCTCTACATGCTTAAGGGGCAGAAAGAAAGTCATTGGACCTGGTGCACAGGTCTCAAGGGGCAGGGAGCCTGAGATGAGGCAGGAGGAGTGGGTGGTGGGGTCAGGTGTTCACAGGGCTCTGTAGGTGAGAGCGAGAGTATCTCATTGCTTTCTGACTGCCATGGAAAACCACTGGACGGTTTAATGCAGGATGTGACACAGCTTGCTTTGCACTTTCACAAGAAGACTCTGGCTGCGTGAGAAACAGATTATAGAGAGAGGGCCAGGCATGGTGGCTCACGCCTGTAATCCCAGCACTCTGGGAGGCCAAGGCAGGCAGATCACTTGAGGTCAGGAATTCGAGACCAGCCTGGCCAACATGGCAAAACTCCATTTCTACTAAAAAATACAAAAATTAACTGGGTGTGGTGGCAAGCACCTGTAATCCCAGCTACTTGGGAGGCTGAGGCATGAAAATTGCTTCAACCTGGGAGGTGGAGGTTGCAGTGAGCTCAGATCGTGCCACTGCACTCCAGCCTGGGTGACAGAGCAACACTCTGTCTCAAAAAAAAAAAAAAAAAAAGTATGTAGAGAGAAGAGCAGAAGCAGAGAGACCAGTTAGGAGGTGAACGCAACATTCCAGGCAGGTGGAAATAGCAGCTTCACTAAGGTGGGGCTCCGGGTGCAGACGAGCCAGGTGGAGTATTCCTGTCCTTGCCAACCTCCTACCATCAGGGAAATGCAGTCAGACATCATGCCAGACCCTGTGGTTCCACGTGAAGAAATACATGTCTTGATCAGGACTTCACAGGGTAGAACATTGCTCCAAGTCTCTTATCTTTTTAAAATTTTATTGGATTTAGATGATGAGGATTAGAATAAAATTTTCCTACATATCCTTTTGTATCTGGAAATATGTGACCATGAGATACTTTATTTCCTTCCTTAATCTTCCAGGGTCCTGACCCAAAACCCAGATTGGTCTAAATTAGGTCTGGTCTGCTTCTACTGCAGCAGAAGGTGAGTATAACACCACGATGGACCCCTGCAGCAGTTTATGGCGCAGCTAGTTAATATTCACTGACTACCTTTGTTCATGTTTCAAATATTTTGGCAAGGCCATCATCCATCACCTCTTGCCTTCAGAGATTGAGCAGAAAGAAGCTGCTCTATGATTCCTTTCTTCCCACTTGAACCCAGAACGTCCACAGATGCCATAGCTGGTGGCCACCTCAATCCCACAGGCGCTCTTTAGTTGGGGCAGCATGAAGTGACAAAGTTTGTATTTCTTATTGCCATGATATTACCATCTTTTTAAATCCTTTACATGTTGCTGCTTCTGATTTTGCAAGCCATGGGCATGATATATAACATGTTCAATTTTCTGAGATCATTTCCATTTTTATATTCAGTGTATCGTTCTGATTGTTATACATTGATGGTTCATTCAATGTATAACAAAACAAATTTCATTTTTTATACTTCTCCAGTTTCATGTAAGCTCCAAAATCCGGGGAAAAAAACTACTTATCAAACCCTATCTCTATATTTTGTTCAGAAACACAATCGCTATAAATAATCTCTGCCTCTGAGAAAGTTTCAATAGGTGTAACTTTGTACATCATTGACTCCTTCAAAATAAAATATTTATCCACTATGTGCCAGGCCTGTGCCAAAAAACTCAGAATCGAATGCAGTTTTGAGCATGATGCTCTAATCCATTAAGAACATAATAAATGACCTTTGTTCATTATAAGCGAATTTCGTTCTACTTTGTTGGGTAGGAGTGTACCAGATAGATCAGTTAAACAATGTGACAGGGAGAGAAGCCAGGAGAACAGAAGGCTCTAGCAACACATGTCTTATTTCTGCCTTTATTTATTTCCCCAAAACCTTTCTTAAAGTCTGCAGCTAACAGAACAGGCGGTTTTGGAGCCTTGACCCCAATGCCTATTTGTTCATGGGTTGGTAAGAGAAAAGGGACTTAATTTCCCTAGGGGCTCATCACTAAAGAAAAAGAATGGCTTTCTCCTCCTTATTCCTCTGGGAGCTTGGAATAACAGTCGTGTTCTGTCTACTAGTTCCAGAAGCTGTTACTTGTGAAGTAAGACAATAGGGTTGATAGTAAGCTGGGTTGATATGGTAAGGAGGGGGAGAGAGAAAGCGGGGAAGAGAGAGCGAAGTAAGAGGGGGGAGGAGACAAAAAGTGGTTTAATAAAGAAAAGAAGAGCAGTGATAAGAGACTGTTAGAAAGGCAATGATGAAGTCAGAATCACAGAATCCTGAATGAGAAGTGCGAACTTACTTTTCCAATCCTCTTTTAAAACATAAAGTAGGCTGGGCATGGTGGCTCATGCCTGTAGTCCCAGCACTTTGGGGGGCTAAGGAGGGAGTATCTCTTGAGGCAATGCATTCAAGACCAGCCTGGGCAACATAGTGAGACCCTGTCTCTACAAACAAATATTTTTTAATTAGCTGAGCATTGTAGCAGGCACCTGTAGTCCCAGCTACTAGGGGATGGGGGTGGTGGGGAACGGCTGAGGTGGGAGGATCACTGGAGCCTGGTGAGTTGTGATTGTGCTACTGCACTCTAGCCTGGGTGACAGAGACCTTGTCTCAAAAAAAAGAAAACAAACTGAAGTGACTGAGGCAGAGCAGCAGGGGCGAGACTGGGGGACCTGACTCTTCTAATTCTCAGAGCCTTTTTTCCCACATTAACTTCATTACATTGCGGTTTTGAGGACTTTGAGAAACTCCAGGTATGTCCAACTCCTACATAGCACCTCACACTGTGTAAATGTTGAATGGCACTCACCCAGGTAGTGGCAATGACAGCAATCATATCAGTATTAGCACAAAGCTTTCCTCAGGTCTCTGAGTAGCTTTCAATAAGGAAAAGTCAGTGACAAGGGCAACAGCCAGGGTATAGAGCCTTGCTGAGATCTGTGGTTTATTTTTAGTTTGGAACTCCTCTCAGTCTCAGTTCTTTCTCCACGGGGTTTTCTCCTTTAAAGCTGTTGTGTGGGATGCAGGTGGCTGTGAGGAGGAGAGAGAGACTTCTAAAAACAAAGGAAAGAATGGTTTTCAACCACTCGGGATAATGGCATGGGTACAAACCTAACCAGTGGCAGCTCGTTGATCCGGAGCTAGAGGGGGTGCAAGAGAAGGAAAGAGCAGAGAGAAAAAAAGCGACCCCTTATAGAACTGCCCCAAAGAGGAAAGCCTGGGAAAATGACTAGCACAGGGCATTTTATAAGATTTTAAAGAATAAATAAATAACTCTGCTTCCTGCTCTCTCTCTCATGATACTGTTCTGGACACAGAAGAGTGGCTTCAACATGCAAAAGGAGAAGATGCAAAAAGAACAAAAGTAGAAAACAATGCGTCAATTCCCCTCATGCCTATATGTCCGGTTTAAAGGAGATCTATTTGAGCACTCTGTTGAATGACTTATTGGGGAGGAAGGCTGTTTCCATAGGCTAAGAGGTCCCTCATCTCTCCCCCTCAATCCATCCTTTTCTTAAAAGCCAGGTTAACCTTCATAATGTTTCTGGGTAAGTCATATTTGTTTCCAAAACTGCCCATGGTTCCCAATGCATACAGTTTTGTCAAGCCCAGTGTCACAGGCTGATACTCAGGCCCCATCTAGTATACATGCCAGCTTTGTCTCACACCATTCCCCTTTAGACACCATCTGCTCTTCACCCTCTGCCTGAACTGTTTCCTATTTCCCAAACACATTCCATGCTTCTCCAGTTCTGTAACTTACTCCTGCTGCCTGGAATAACAGCAGTAGGAAGAGTCTGGACACTTTGCTTTAAATCCTACCTTTATTAATTTATTAGCTGTGTGACCTATAGCAATTTTTTGAACCATTGAGTCCCATTCCTTCATCTTTAAAATTAGGGATTATAACATCTACCTCACAGAATCATAGAGATCAAATTAGATAACACTGTAAAAGCACCAATAAACGTTGGTCCCTTCTCTTTATTATCCTTCTATACGGAGTACAAATATTACCTTCTTCTTACTGTAGGCAGAAGAGCCACCCTCTCCACTGTACTGAGCAAACAGTTATGGGAGAATATTCATGGCACAGTGAGGGAGGTACCAGGCCAACCAAATCCATCTTGGAAGCAAATGGGCTGGCAGATGACATGGTCATATGTCTTCAGACACAGAGACTTGCAGTTGTAGAGCTAGAAATCCTTACAGATTTTATAACCAGGTCTCCTGACTTATAGATCAGGAAATGGAGGCCTAGTGAGAAGTCAAGACTGGACTCCTCCCTTTTGCTCTTTCCTTTTTACCGTGCCTTGAATAAAGGCCAAAATTCGCTGAGCCATCCAGAGGTCCAGGAACGCCCTGTGATGAGACTGGAACTGAACTGCGAGCCAAAGAGCTTCTGCAGAAGTGTCCAGTCCATTGCCTTTTTTCCATACAGGGATGCACATTTTACCCACTCAACACTTATTGGGCTTCTACTAAGTGTTCGGTCCACACCTACAAGGAAGATATTCAAATGCCTGAGACAGCCATCATCCTGCCCTTAAGACTGACAGCCAAGCTAGAAAGGTGTCGTGTGTTGAAATAATAGCCATGCAGTATGGGAACCATGTGCACACCCCCACAGGAGCACCAAAAGATGGGGTGGTGCTCCCTGGGAGAACAGAAAAATCATCACAAAGAAGGAGAAGGATGACTTGGAACTTGAACAATAAGCAGCTTGCTGTGTAGACAGATGTTGGGAAGGGCATTCTCACTTGATCATTTATTTTCATTCTCCATACAAACAATGACATTAGCACATGCTGGAGGTGAGGCTGCACACCTGTGTCTGCTGGCAACTTCCTTCTCATCACAATGGAAGTTTCAGCTCCAGAAAAGGCAGCCAAGGACTGTCTCAGGCTGTGTCAGGGATATTTATGAGCCGATTGCCAGCTACTCACTATCTTACCTACTTTATTTGCTTTCCATCAATTACTTCTAAGGGTTCCCACATCACCTCCTTTATTGCTGGGTTTAAGGTGAGCCGAGATGGGAGAAATCAGAAGTTCAGATATAGACAATTCAACCCAGAAAAAAAAAAAAAGACAAAAGCAAGTAGGAAAGCTCTTTTTTTTTGAGACGGAGTCTCGCTCTGTCACCCAGGCTGGAGTGCAGCGGCGCGATCTCGGCTCACTGCAAGCTCCGCCTCCCGGGTTCACGCCATTCTCCTGCCTCAGCCTCTCCGAGTAGCTGGGACTACAGGGGCCCGCCACCACGCCTGGCTAATTTTTTTTGTTGTTGTTTGTATTTTTAGTAGAGACGGGGTTTCACCATGGTCTCGATCTCCTGACCTCGTGATCCACCCGCCTCGGCCTCCCAAAGTGCTGGGATTACAAGCGTGGGCCACCATGCCCGGCCAGGAAAGCTCTTAAGTTATAAATAAGTGGGTAAACTCTCAAAAGGTGTTTTTGCACAGTGGGTCAGTTGGGGCTTCCAGAAAGTAGATGCCAAGACGGAGTTGGAAGTGCAAGAGATTTATTGGAGGCAAGACCTGTGAAAGATAAAGAGAAACAAAACCAAAAAGAGGAGTGGATAGAGAAGGCCTTCAGTCTACAATAGAGGTTTGACTCCTGTGAAAAGAAAGGGGAAAGAAAGAGGAGTGAGTAGAAAGTTCAGCCGCAAAGATTGCCCAGAGAGGGCGGATCACTTGAGGTCAGGAGTTCGAGACCAGCCTGACCAACATGGAGAAAACCCGTCTCTACTAAAAATACAAAATTAGACAGGCGTAGTGGCACATACCTGTAATCTCAGCTACTCAGGAGGCTGAGGCAGAAGACTTGCTGGAACCTGGGAGTCGGAGGTTGCAGCGAGCCAAGATCGCGCCACTAATGGTTCACATTAGTCAGTAAGAGATACTGATTGAGCATTCACTGCATGCCAAGCACCGCTTGCACATGTAATAGGCATGCTGAATAAGTACAACTTGTGACTTACTCAGAGCTGTCTCTGTCTCCCATTGTCCCTAGATAATTTATCAGTGGGTAACCTTCCCTGTCCCTGGAGAAAAGCCCTGGCAGCTTTTGGTGCTTTTCTGCTCATTCCTGGGTAGTAGGTGAGCACTGGAGTCACTTGAAGCCACAGGACATTTGCGCTTCAGACACAGTAATTTCCAGTCCCATGTAATAATCAAGAGGCTGAACTTGACTTAGCTTTGAATTCTCTCTCCTCAGGCCAGCTTCAGGCTGGAAGCTCATAGAGGGGAAGGAGCCTTGGCACTTGGTCTCTCCTTGCCCACATCACAGTCTTCCCAACTCCTTTGCTGCCAGATCTAAAGGAGAAGCGGAGTGGGGGGAGGTCAGTGGGCAGGACTGAATGGCTTTGTGCCCTCTGGGCCTGGCACATGGTTAACATTGTTGTTCCTGGGAAGGGGAACTCTTTCTCTCATGAAACACTTTTTTTTCCCAATGTTTTTATTGCATTAAGAAACACATAGGCCAGGCACAGTGGCTCACGCCTGTAATCCCAGCACTTTGGGAGGCCAAGGCATGCGGATCACAAGGTCAGGAGATCAAGACCATCCTGGCTAACACAGCGAAACCTCGTCTCTACTAAAAATACAAAAAAATTAGCTGGGCGTGGTGCGGACGCCTGTAGTCCCAGCTACTCAGGAGGCTGAGGCAGGAGAATGGCGTGGACCCGGGAGGCGGAGTTTGCAGTGAGCTGAGATCGCACCACTGCGCTCCAGCCTAGGCGACAGAGCAAGAAAAAGAATGCTCACACAGCTAATTTTCTTGCCTTCATTTCTAATAAAATCCATCTCAGTCCATCTCAAAATAAATAAATAAATAAAATAAACACATAACATAAAATTTACCATCTTAACCATTGTTTAGTATAAGGTTCACTGGTATTACATGCATTTATAATGTTGCACAACTATCACTGCCATCCATCTCCTGAAGCCTCTTCATCTTGTAAAACAGAAACTCTATACCCATTAAACATAACTCTCTATTTCTCCCTCCTCCAGCTCCTGGCAATCACCATTCCGCTGTCTCTGTGATTTGACTGCTGTCATGGAACACTTCTGTGGCTCTTCATGAGTCATCTGGTAGACCCATCTGTCCTGCAGCATCCGTTGACCTGGTGAATACATCGCTATTTTTGGTGGCTTCTTGCAACTCTTTCTTCATCGCTGGGTATTGGGCATGTATCTCTGGCCCTTGTCTATGGAGTTTCTCCCCTCCTCTCTCTCCTCTCAAGACAGGACATGTCCTATTGGATGGGATGCAAGTTGGCTCCGCCTCATCTCTTGTGAGGGGCCTTCACCCAGTCCACAGGAAATGGGGAAACATTTGTGGCATCCTTGCCCTGAAAAGTCCTTGATCTGGCTAAGGAGACTGAGAGACATGAAAGAGGTCCTCAAAGCTGTTTCTTCTGTAAATCTGCAGAGGGTGTGGAGGTGGTGGGATCTGTCTCATGCTCCTTTCAGTAGCTGATAACTGTTATATTGGTGCCTCAGTCAAAACAGGGGCAGGAATGGCTCCATTGTGGCATCCTGCTGCACAGGCCCTCTAACATCCCTTCCCAGGGATTTGCACTGGCCCTCCCTTCATACAGTAAGATCCTCGGCAGTAGAAATTGTGCTGATGTTCTTCTCTCCCATCACTAACCAGCCCCTTCACACCTTCAAGATCCAAGCTCACCTCCCACTCCTTTGGTGAAGCTTGAAGTCTTTTTGAGTCTTCTTCAGAGCTCCCTAAGACATTTACCTACATTTTTTACTACATTTTGTGCTGGCGTTTTTTCCCAACTATTTGCCTTACCTAGTAGCCTAAAAACTCTGCAAGGACAGGGCCCATGTCTTAGTCAAGTTATACCTCTAGTTTAGCACTATACTCAGTCCATAGAAGGCAATCCATTTGTTCATCCAGCACGTGTTTGAGTGACTACTATTTGACAGGCACTGTAGACACCACAGTGAACAAAACACACAAAGCCTTCACTTTCTTGGCACTGGAAGGCACAAATGCATTTATGGCACTTCATGGATTCCCCTGACAGAAGTCCTTGTCTATTCTAAGTCTTACACAGGTACAGCCCATTGAAGAGGTGAGTAAGATTCTCAACTACTTAACATGGAGGCTATGGGACACATTGCTCCTTTTCGTAGTATCCATCACACTTCTAAACAGTTGCCACTGACACTTCTGGAGAAGTCCAACCTGTTTCATGCACATAGACTCACCCATTCAATGACACAATGTATTCCAAAGAAGGCCTGGTAGACGTCTTGAAAGTCTAATATTGGGAGCTCTGTCATGCTTCTTGAGAAAGGTGATGTCCTCAGAAGGGCGTATCCTTCCCCATGAGTCACCTGAGTACATATCCTGCCCAGGGCTCCCGGCAGCGACACCAGATCTGCGCATGCAGAGAGAGAAAAAAAAAATGCTCACACAGCTAATTTTCTTGCCTCCATTTCTAATAAAAGATTCTAGGTTTTGAGACTACTGTTTTGTTGCACTTCTTTGTGAAGGGAGGCAAGGACAATAAAAATAAGGCAAATCATACCTGAACATTGGAGGTGGAAAATATCTGTGTCTGAATCTGTCAGTGCCAGCAAATACATGCATCGAACTCATTGATAACAACAGTCTCTTCATAGAGCATGACCCCAGATGTACACTTACAGGGCCTAGAAAAGAAAAAAGAACATTTCCCCTATACTTTACTCCACTAAGCAAGAAATTCTCAAGATGGAACTCCCACTAAGGCAAGATGATTCTAGAAGCTCTGTGTTTAGATAGTTGTGAAGGGCAGTGGGCATAAGAAGCTTCAGTGATAGTCGTTAACAGTGTAGGTTCCTAGACCCTAAACATTTTGATTCAGGGATCAGTCAGAGCCCAAAACATCACAGGATTTGCTTTAGCTTTTAGTATATTTGCTATGGAATTTACTCTCTAGAGAGTCAATTTGTCAAATACCTGTGCTTGACCTCAGATTACGCAGGGTAGGGCAGACCTTCCACGAGAAAAGTTGATGGGCCATTTTCAGACTTTGGGTTGACACAGAGAAGAACATGTCCCAGGGAAGCAAAACTGTGGCAGGCTGGACCCTGAAGGAGAAGATGTCTCAGAAAAGATTAGCTCTGCATCAGATCAGTACATAGGCTGCCGGTTCCTGGGAGGAAGGGAGGCAGCAGTCCTGTGCTCAAAACGGAGTTACATAGCAAAGACACAGAGCACATTTTTCTCTTAAAATCTTTCTAGTTTCTCAGAAGTCTTCCTGAGCTAAGACTCCTCTGCCCATGGTAAGCCCTTCTTATAAAAGAGACTGTCAGTACCACAAAACCAAGTTGTGAAACAGCTGAGCTGCCAATTTCCTGGAGGCCATCACTGAACCCAAGGCTGGGCTCAATCTGAACTGAACTGGCTTTTCCAGGTATCTTGACTCAACCAGCCCATCCAGAACTTCCCTACAAAAAAGGAGATATCACTTTAGCAAACACCGTTGGTTTGTCCTCTCCACTCATTTGGAGTTGGTGTTGTTTTATGGCACTGACAATGGAAACTAGGAGTATAAATGAGACATTCTCAGAGCCAAGTAGAGTCTATTTTACGACCGGGGCCAGGAGGCATGCTACTCCGCACATCTCCCAAGAGACTGCTGCAAAAATAGGGCAGCATGATGCTGAATCTGCAAATGTAAATGCAAATTTCAATATGACGCTCTGCCCTAGTGGTTCTCCCTTTTGGACCTGCTGCTTCTCTTTCATAGGTTTCATGTTTCATCCCCACCCCTACCTTCTAACAGACGCTATGTAGAGTTCAAATTCCCTGTGTTTACTCTGTTCTTCATCTGAGATGCTCCCCACTTTCGTCTCTCTATCGTGTATCTTCAAGCTCTAGTTCTGGTTTTCAACCTTCTATCAAGGCGTACTTGACAACTCTGAACTCCAGAAATCCTAACTGCGTAATTGTAATCTATAGGAGTGGTTCCAAAATTTGACTACAAAACAAAACTCTGCAAAGACTTTTTAAAGTATTTAACCATTACCCTCCTCAGATTGTCCAAGTTAGAAATTTGGGTGATAAGGACCAGGAAATCTGTCTTCTGTTTTGTTGTTGTTTTTAAATGTTTCCCTAGGCCCTCATTTAAGAATCACTGGCCTAGAAAGAGGTTGTACTTGATATATACCATCATTATTGTTGTTTAATTGTTTCAAGTTTGCTTCTTCTGTTTTTTCTACCAACCCACTGCCTCCCCACTCCTACACACACACACACACACGCATACACATACAACTACACATGTACACACTGACAAACATACACACAGCATAGTGCAGGACTGAGTGCATGGTGAAAACATAGCAAATTATTGATTATAGATTACCATACCTGAGGATGAAAGAAGGAAACAAAATGGTGGGAGTACGAATTATTTAGATCTTCCTTTTGTTGTTATTATATGAAGAACGAATCTTGCACATGACTCAAACCATCCTCTCAGGAGCTTGTCTTAAAGGGTAGAGCTGGTTTTCACTGCACTGGACGCCAACCTGCACATGCCCTTCAAGACTCCCTCAAGGGAAGGGAGGGTGAGGATAAAGACACAGACAATGGACTCTTGGGAAAGGGAACTAAGTAAAGCCAGGCCTTAGGAGAATTGAAAAGCCATCAGAAATATTAATAGCAATGATAATAGCTATTATTTTGTGAGGATTTACTATGTACCAGGCACTATGCTAAGCAATTCACTGGCAGAGATACCCTTTTTAAAGATTCCTCCTTCAAAGATGAAGAAATTGAGTCCTAGAGAAGTTAGGTCATTTGTCCAAGTTCACAAATGACAGAGTCCAGAGTCTAATCCAGGCCTATCAGACCCCAGAGTTGGAGTGTTTAACTATTATTTCCATTTCTTAAGAAATGGAAACCGACCCAAGATGGCTGCCTCACCCCTAGAGCTTTTATACAGGCTCTTATCTCTATGACTGTCATTTAAATTCTTGAGAAAATCTGACTAGCTAGTGAATTAGCTGGATTTGAGTTGAGCGTTCATCCATGATCCAATCAGCCATAGCTAGAAGGATCACTCTAGAGCTCTGATTGGTATAGGCAAATTGCGTGATACAGCCATCATACCAGGGCATTGCTTACTATCCCTGAAACCAGAACACTGGAGCAGGTGATGTAAACTTGTTACCTCCCTCACATGTAGAATCAGGCTAATAATGGTACACCCCCACAGTGCTATTTTGAGATTTAAAGGAGTCGATCTATATGAAGTGCATAGAACAGTGTGTAGCTCTCAGGAATTGCTATGAATGGCATTATTATTCAAGTTATATTACCACCACTTTTGCTTTCGTTTGCCAGTATGCTATGTTCTTGACTCCCAACTTAGTTTGATTGCTTTGACCCACAACTTTCAAAAGCATGTACACGAAGAACTGCCAAGCTTAAACCTCTCTGCAAACACATCTTTTCCAGTGTAGCTTTGATAACACCCTGAGACAAGCAGAGGTGAATGCCTCCCAGTCTGAAAATTTCCAGGGCTATTCTACAGTGACCGCAACCAAGGCTAGCTTTTATCTTTGGGAAAGTAATTACAAAAATCAAGTCTTAAAGGAAGAAAGTCGATTTCACAGAAGTGATAGGCAGAAATGCCCTCCATCAAACTCTGTCCCTGAAGTCACATGTGTTACTCCACTCATTCATTTAACAAGGAAACGATTCATGAGTGACTATGAATAACAGGTAAAAAGGACTATCATACTGAGCATGTCCAAACAACCAAAGTGAGTGATGCGTTGACATTACATTCCTAAGTAGTGCCAGGACAAGAAATACGGGGAATTTAGATATTACGAAAAGGTAGTTATGAATCTCAGCATAGTTCTCCTGGAATCAACTTAAGGAAATGCTTTATTACAAAATAGGCATTAGAACTTTTGTTGATTTGATAAAGTCAATAAAGTACAAAGAGAGACATCTCTGCCATGAAGCATTATAACAAGAAAGGTAAAGAATTTCTCACCCTCAGTTGTGCTGTATGTTATCATAACACCACTAACTTACATCTGTGTTATTTCAAATTTCTCATTTGATATTCCCAACTATTCCCCTGCAAGCAAGGTAAGACCATGATTATCCAATTTTACAGAGGATAAACTTGAGGCTCAGCACCTTCTACTACTTGCCGCTGCTAGGAAGAAGAATGTACAACTAGAACCCAAGTCTTCTGACCCATGTGTCCTTCCCCTGCCCCATGATGCCTCTGTGTGGGGTGTTTCTGGTATAAACTGTGGGAAGAAGCTTCCAAATAGCAAGATCAACTGGTTGAAAAATCACTGGTGTTTTTTAAAGTGTGTCCCTTAAATCACTATTGTGTCATGATAATCCAAGAAAAAGCTTGGGACCCACTGCTCATCATGCAGCCCATCTTGATTTATAACGCACATTAGTTGATTAAAGGCTCTGAGCAATCGTATCATAAAGAAACCCAAATAACTTATATTATCTCTGTATTCCTCAAACTTATGTGAGCATAAAACTCTGTATGCATTATTTATTAATATTACACAGAGGCATATTCTTTGGAAAATATTTGAGACTGTGTTAAAAAGAATTATTCGGTGACATAAGTAAATTAACTAAAGAATTATGCCTCACTCTACCTTGCCTAATTCCCAGTTTCTTAAACCCAAACAATTTCTAAGAGCAATACTAATTCTAAGTATAATTTCTGGACATGCAAGTGAGCTATTAGAAAGCACGTAAGGCGAGATGAAACTTTAAAGAACTGAAGCAGTTTTAGAAGAGCAGATTAATATAGAAATAGAGTTTCTATCTCTACCCTTCCCATGGCCTACAGAAACTCCAGGTGGCCTTCATACTTCATTCTTTCTCTCCACCTACATAGCTTTTCGTTTATCTAGGGTTATGTCAGTGGCTTGAGGAGTAAGATATTTTTTCTTCTGTTCCTCATCTGTAGCTTTCCCCACAAATAGAACTTTCTCTAATCTTCATGGATAAATCTTTGGCTTTCTGGAGATCAACATCTGATATAGAAAGTGGAGGCTGGGCGCGGTGGCTCATGCCTGTAATCCCAGAACTTTGGGAGGCCGAGGCGGGTGGATCATGAGGTCAGGAGTTCAAGACCAGCCTGGCCAATATGGTGAAACCCCGTCTCTACTAAAAATACAAAAATTAGCTGGGCATGGTGGCACAGCGCAGCGCACCTGTAGTCCCAGCTGTTCGAGAGGCTGAGGCAGGAGCATCACTTGAACCCGGGAGGCGGAGTTTGCAGGCAGTGAACCAAGATCACGCCACTGCACTCCAGCCTGGGTGACAGAGCAAGACTCCACCTCAAAAAAAAAAAAAAAGAAAGTGGAAAAGTTGGTCACCTTGTGGTTGCCAGGAACAACGATTGGCAGCATTAAAAGAGAAGGGAAAGGAACGCATGTGCCTTAGAAAAATCTTTATCAAGGATTAATTAACAAACCAAATGAAATCTATGGCACAAACAGAGTGAGTGAGCCCTTTCTTTATCAAACTACGTTTTTACACCTTCTTATCAGTGGCTGTGGCTCCACAGCTAACTACCTCCCCAGTTTATGTTCCTTTCCCTGAAAGAATTTGACTTTCGACTCTCCTTGACTGCACACTTTTACATCCATATTAAATTCATCGGATCAAACTGCCAACTTATAGCACATGTATCCGATCATGCAGTTCAGGACATGCTATCCCAAAATAAGGCACCTTGGCAATCAAGGAAGCCGCAGAAGCAGGAAGGCCACTCTCACTTTCTGCCTCCCTTCTCCCCTGAAGCAGGCTGTAAAATCTAGCTGATGCTCCCTGAAGTGGGTCATAAGATTCTCATTCCAGAGGGGTCCTCCCTATACCTGGGGAAAAGGAGTGGAAGACACAGAGACTCCAAGAAGTATCAGAACAAACAGGCCTGCTGAGTTTCCCCCAGTTTGTTACCATTTGGTCACATCCCCTTTGTCTGATCGCACCCTTTTGTCTGATCACTCCTTCGTCTGATCACACCTCTACAGGACTGTCTACTCTTCGTCAAATCTAAGCATAAAAATACGCAGCTCTCCCTGTTTCTTTGAGTCTTTATTTCGGAAGATTCCTGTGTCACATACTAAATAAATGTGCATGCTCTCTCTCATTAATCTGTCTTTTTTTATAGGTGTCTCAACCATGAACCTGGTGATGTGTGAAGAAAATATATTACGTTTTCTCCCCTACACTCACTTGGGGAAACACACATGCTTCCTTGCCTATGGCCATTCCCAGAAGCAGTAGTGTTTTAAGATGTTATGCCTAGTCTTGGGCCTCACCCTGGGCCAAAGGAGGGTTCAGGGTTTAGCACTTGGCAGGTGCTTTCTGCAAAGTTGTGTTTTCTCACACATGATTCCAAAGGCCTTAGGCTTCCCAGAGACTTTTCTTCTCCTCTCTCTCAGGTTTCTTCTTTACTATCAGAGCAATTTTTCTAGGAAACAATCCTGAAGCTTAAGACAATGTGACCCAGAGGGCATAGGCGAGCCTCTCCTCTGGCCCCAAGGCTGCAGATAGCGACTTCCTTAGTGGCCCAGCCTTCTCTCAACAACAGGGAACACATTTATTCTAGGAGGGTTTCTCCAGACCAGAAGTGAGTTAGCGCCTTCCAGAGGGTCAGCTGGGCCACTCCACTGTTCCCACCTTCCCTGCCCTCATTGTCTCCATCAGTTATTTTCCTGGGAGACAGTGCACTCTGCAGTTCCTCCCAGGGAAAACAGCAGCCAGAGGACTGGGGTCCCGGAGCACAGACCACCCGCTCCATTGTTTTAGTCAGAACAATGCGGCTAACGCTGAGAACTGTTGAGTTACCTCTTGGGAATTCAGCACTCGGTCATCTCTTTTCTCTCTTGCTCTGAGAAAGAGCAAAATTAACTTTCTAGATGTTACCGAGTAAAGGATTCTTCCTTGAGGTCTTTAACAACCCAAGGCAGAAAAAAGCACCCTACTCAGATGATTCCCCCCTTATCTGTTGTAATGTTCTTTGTGCCATTTTTTTATCTCTCTACTTAGGTTAAAGATGGTACTTTTAGCAAAGGTTAATAGTAAAACTTCTGAATAATAAATATTGCAATTTAAAAAACAAAAACAAACATGTAAAATGTACAGAAGTTTCATAATGTTTTAGTGTATATATTTTATTATATAAATATAATTAATGTTAATAGACATTAGTAAGTTCACATAGCAATGCTATGCAATAGGTATGATTATCTCCATTTTACAGATTAGAAAACAGAGGAAGAGAAAGAAAAATTCCCTATACAGCTAATACAGTGAGTAGGAGAGCTGGCGCTACTTTACTTTTTCCTCCCGGACTCTTTGTCCTTCTGTCCCCGTCACTGAGAGGTGTTACCCCTCTGAAAAAGGTCCTCCCTCTTATACGCACATGTGCACACACAACCACAAAGTTAAAAACATTTATTTGGACACTTGTTAAAATGGTAAGGAAGACTTTATTCAAGGTCATTGAATTGAGAGATATTACAGTAGAGGAAACAGATCAGGCTCAACTCCAAATAAATGGACAAGTAGAGATTTATAGCCAAGGAGCAGGGGGAGGATATCAGTGGATGGAAAATTACTAAGAGGAGACAGCAAGAGAAGGGGGATTCTTGCTAACCCAACTTCACAGGATTCTTGCTGAGGGCAGGCTGAGGACTTACACATCAAAGGTCGGGGATGAGGAAATTGATCAGCAGTCAGAGGTGATCAGATATCAAGGGTGAAGGGATTCTTGCTAAACTGACTAAGCTGTATTTTTACTAAAACTGGGTGTGGTATCCAGACAAGGCTAAAGTGTAATCCACAAGAGGGCTGAGGATCTTGATTAAAATTTGGTCCAGGAGGGAATCTTTGTCAACACTCACACCCACGCCCACACCCATATGCCCCCCTGCCCACACGCACAAACCAGCTTGCCCTCTGGCATTCCCCATAGTGTTTTTCATTTTCTAAGTAAATGAGGACTGGGTAGAGTGGCTCAGTCCTGTAATCCCAGCACATTGGAAGGCTGAGACAGGAGAATCACTGCTTGAGCCCAGAAATTCGAGACCAGCCTTTGCAATACAGCAAAAGAGTCCATCTCTACCAAAAACAAACAAACAAAAATTAGCTGAATGTGGTGGCATGCACCTGTAATCCCAGCTACTAAGGAGGCTGAGCTGGGAGGAATGCTTTAGCCTGGGAGTTCGAGGCTACAGTGAGCTGTTATCAAGCCACCACGCTCCAGCCTGGGTAAGAGAGACAGAAAAGAAAGAAAAGATTGTGGCAAGTTAATGATTGGAAAGCTGGAGTTTGATACACTGCCTCCCTTTTTATTTTTGATCTCTGGGACAAGTGAGGATAAGCGGAGGACCATTCTTTTTTTTTTCTTTTTTTTTTTTCTTGGAACTCCCTGAGAAAGTGTTGGGTGCTGAGTATAGAGAAAGAATAATTTTTTTTCTTCAACTCCCATAGGTTATTAGTTGAAATGAACCCCTACAACAAGAAAAAAACAAACGGAAATCTGTTAACATATACATTTCCTATGTACATGGGAGATACCAAGGGGATGAGTAGCTCTCAAAGAGGTGGCTTTGAATTCCAGCTTATAGAGCATCTTCAACAAGGAATAGTAAATTTTTAGAGAAGTGACAAGACAGAGTAAAAGGACTTCAAATCTCTAGGGGCAGCAACTTGTGGGCAGGCAAATCAAAGGCAGTAAAGGCTAGTTAGCAAAGCGCAGTCATGTAGATTTGTGGAGTACCATCTCAGAACGGTTTGCAAATCGGGCAGCTCTCAGAACCAGAAGACATTCAGAAAGCTCCACTTCTCAAAGTGGGCAGGCAGCATTTACAGACAGAAGACCCAAGTAAGGTACAGAAACAGCTTGATTGGTTACATCTGTAATTGATTGACGCTCTGCTACAGTGATTGGCTGAGGCTGCTTTATGTTACCAAAGTGTACTCCTAAATTAAACTTTCAGGTAGTTCCTGTACTAAATTAGGTTGTGGTTCTTTACATAGAGACTCAAAGTACAGAGCCATCCTCAGGCCAGATTTAATTTAATTTAACAGTGGTTAACCTTTGTTCTCCCTGGTAAAGCGAGTAGGTGGGATACCTTTTGTCTTTGGAAATCTGTGTCCTGCTTTTAGACAAATAGAGGGAGGGCAAAGAGCTTTTCTTCATCTGAGTATTTTAACTGTTTTCAGCTAAAACATCCTTCATCTTAGGAGGTGACCTATTCTGGTCTCCCACAAGGAGAAAGGCAAAACAGAGCAATCAATCATCTGGGGTCCCAGTTGTTGCTGCTAGGTCTCAGTGGGCCCAGCCGAGGGCAGCACTCTGGGAGAGGCAGGAGGCAGGAAAGCCAAAGCAAGCAATGCAGGATTCCAGCTTCGGGCTGCCTCAGTAAAGCAAATCTGCTTCCCGCATGGGCTGTTTCAGCTTCTCATCTTTGATCGTTTCTTCATCCAGGGGAATATTTAACGCTTTTAAACTGGTTTTCAGTATGTCCCTATTGTAAGAGGCCAAGTAGTGCTATGAAGTCCTTCCCGCCATGATTTCAGACAAAGCATGTTTAGCAGTCCCGCAGATTTCAGCACACAGCAGGGTTAGGAAAAATGGAAAAAAAAGTTAAAATGAGCAAAACGATTAATGGATGTTCTTTCAATTGAATGCTAGACATTGTCTGAAGCAGGGCTGTCTGATTCTATAGAGGTCTGTGCTTTTCTTTGCCATCGACTATTTTGCATCTCTGTAGAGATAGACATTAATTTGTGGAGAACTAAATAGGGATGATTCCCATTTGTAAAAAAGCAAATCAATTTTATCCTGTAAAGTTACCTATTGATTTCTACCTTGTGGCACAGGCTGTTTTTGCATGGAGTAGTAAGTTAATTTCAGCCTTCCTGATTTTCTATAGAAATGACTAGTCTTTGGATTTTCCCTCGAACTGGTTATAATATCCTACAGTCCTCTCAATCTTTTTTTTTTTTTTTTTTTTTTTTGAGACAGAGTCTCACTCTGTTGCCCAGGCTGGAGTGCAATGGCGCAATCTCGACTCACTGCAAGCTCTGCCTCCCAGGTTCATGCCATTCTCCTGCCTCAGCCTCCCCAGGAGCTGGGACTACAGGCGCCCGCCACCACGCCCGGCTAATATTTTGCATTTTTAGTAGAGATGGGGTTTCACTGTGTTAGCCAGGACGGTCTCAATATCCTGACCTCGTGATCTGCCTGCCTCAGCCTCCCAAAGTGCTGGGATTACAGGTGTGAGCCACCACGCCCAGCCTTGTCCTCTCAATCTTAATGAGTTAAGTAAAACATTTGACATGTGTGCATTCTATATTTGCATGTGTAGGGGAAAAGAAATATTTTTCCCCAACTTTTATTTCCCTCAGGTTTATGGCTGAGGGCCCTATAACAAAAGACATTTGTTTAATACACATTTATTTAATACAAGTTTTAGATGACACAGGAGCCTTCAGAAATGAAGACAAAGCAACAAGAAAACCTGTGTATTTTTATGCTGTTTGATGAAGAGTCGACAGTCATGGGAAAGTGTAAATTGGACAAAGCGAATGTGACCTAATGGTAATGGACTAGAGGAAACATAGCCAGGCCTGTTTGGTCAGATTCTTGTCTGTGTCCCTGTGTCTTCAGAGATAACGGTGTTCTTTTCCTCCAAGTATAAGGAAGGCCCCTCTGGAATGAGGGTCTTATGAACTGCTTCAGGGAAAAAGGTTAGAGATTGGCCTTCCTAGGTTTTATAATGTACTTCACGGGAGAAAGGCAAGGGGAAGGGGAAAGTGGCCTTTCTGCTTCTGCTGTTTTCTCAGATCCCAAGAGGCCATATTTGGGGTAGTACGTCCTAAACTCCATCATATGAGATTCATGATTTTATATTTTTTAAAAACTTATTCTCTGACAGTAGGAATTCCACAATATGGTAACTAACATTAAAATCCTCCCTCACTCCTCTGCTCTTGAGTGTGACCCAAAAATTAGAGCAGATGCCAGACCATTCTGGCTCCCAAAAAGATGCAAGTTTACAAGTAAATAGACAAAGTGTTTCAAAGTTCCTTGCGAGGGGACTAGGATCTCATGAACCATCTTTGGTAGAGGCTCCCTGGGGCACTGAGGCTGCACGTGGCCTACCTGAAAAGCTCAGCCAGCAAGGTCTGTGTATGAGCCGGGCATGTCTTCACAGAGGCCACAGGTATGCTACACCTAAACCAGGAGGGCTTGGACAAAATCTTCCTAACGAAAGAGGTGGGGAAAACTAAAATGAGAAAAGCAAAAGAGAATTCTCACTGACATCACATAAGTTACTTGAGAATTTTGGACTCTTCAGATTGCACTTTTCTCTGCAATATCATTAACTCACACATAACAACATGGACCAGAACATGGCTATAATGAACAGGGGGTGGACACCGACTTTACCCGAGCATTCCATCCTATGCCTCTTCTATTACTATTTGTTTCCTTTAACCCTACTTTGTGTAAAAAAAGAAAAACAGGGCTGGAGGCAGTGAGTAGTGTGTGGCCCATTGTCATCCAATTGCCTGACTCCATGTCTTGCTTTTGCCACTACCCCTGCTGCCTGTCTACAGACAAAAGCAGATGAGAAATAGCACCACAAAGGCAAGTACCAGTCATCCCTTAGTATCTGCAGAGGACTGGCTCCAGGACCCCCCCTCCAACACACCGCGGATACCAAAATTCAAGGATGCTCAAGTCCCTGGTATAAAATGGCATGATATTTGCATATAACCTACATACATCCTCCAGGATACTTTAAATCATCTCTAGACTACTTATAATACTTAATATAATTTAAATGCTTAATATAATTTAAGTGTAAATTGTTGTTATACTGTATTGTTTTATTTGTCTTATTTTTTTATTGATGTATTTTTTTTTCAAAATATATTCCATTCCCAATTGGTTGAATCTGTGAATGTGGAGCTCACAGACGTGGGGGTGTGACTATAGCATGGTGTCGTTAAATAAGAAACAGAAAGGAGACCCAAAGACCATCTGATTTCCAAGCATGGTCCAAAGATCACTTGCATCAGAATCACCTGTAGAGCTTGTTAAAAATGCAGACTCCCGTTGCCCACTTCTAAAGATTCTTAATTAGTTGGCGATTCTTATGCATCCCATAGTTTGTAAGTCATTACATTTTAGTCCAAATATCAAAAAGAAGGGAGCATGCTGCTCATCCTCTGTGGGCCTCACTTAAAAACTAGTCAGGGTAGAGCCAGACTGGGATCCAGATATTCCACTGTGCAGGCCCTTCCCACCATGTTCTGCTGCCTGTCAGGCACAGTTAAGGTGGAGAAATGAAACCAGCTTGATAAAAGTGTTTTGCTTTTCACCATCTGTCTCCCATTTTCAAACCATCTGTTCCTTCTCATGAATTATTTTGGCTATTAAGGCACTAGAGGGTGATGATTAAAGCTGAATTCTGGACGCAGAATACCAGGATTTAAATTCTAACTTTGTCACTTTCTAGCCTCGAAACCCTGGATAAGTTACGTATCCTTTCTGTGCCTGAGTTTCATAGTCTATAATAATTCTGATAGGGCTCAGGATATACCACCCCAAAATATGACTATAGGAGACCAGAATATGCCATTCCAAAATATGCCTCTTTGGCATATTGATGATTTTGAGCAGGTTATTTTGAGAAACTGCAGACAAAGAAGTAGCTCTGAAAAGTTACCATTTTGTAAGAGAAATTTACATTTATAAAGGAAATCTCCATTTGTAAGTGTGTCTCCCTCTGCTAAATCACTAAAGATTGTTAACCAGTGGAGAAGGCATGGACTTAAATCTGGATAACAAACCATACCCTGTTTTAGGGTCCTTTCCTGGCCATCTTGTCTTAACCAGGTTTCCCCCCCACAACACACACACACACCCTTCTTTCAGAGAATGACTGTATTTAAGCCTTAAATGCTTTCTTTGAGATCTACCCTAGAGATTTACCTATTTCTCTGGGTTTTCTCCCATGCATACATGAGGTATACTTGTTCATAAACTTCTGTTTGTGTTTTTCTTGTTAATCTGTCTTTTGTTACAGGGAGTCCTGGATAAGACAAGTAGAGAGAAAATTATTTTTTCTCTCCTATATATCTACTATTATTATTATTATTATAAGAATTATACTTATTAAACGAAGAGTCACGGTTTAACACAGCTTGTGAGAATTCAAATAATAGTGCACGTACTGGGTCTTAAACAGAGCCTGGTGTGTGATAAGTGCTCAGTAACTATCACCCTTATTATTATTGGCTTCTCTCCTATGATTTCCTTAAGATAGGAAGAGAGGGCTGGGCGTGGTGGCTCATGCCTGTAATCCCAGCACTTTGGGAGGCGGAGGCGAGTGGATCACCTGAGATCAGGAGTTAGAGACCAGCCTGGCCAACATAGTGAAACCCCATCTCTACTAAAAATACAAAAGTTAGCTGGGCATAGTGGCAGGCGCCTGTAATCCAGCTCAGGAGGCTGAGGCAGGAGAATCACTTGAACTCAGGAGGTGGAGGTTGCAGCGAGCCAAGATCATGCCATTGCACTGCAGCTTGGGCAACAAGAGTGAAAATCTGTCAAAAAAAAAAAAGGAGAAAAGAAAAGATAGCAAGAGAGTTTAACAATTAATTGGGCAATCATGGATATAATACTGAGGGGCAGTTGCCCTGTTACAATCTTAAGTCACTGGCCCATTACTCCCTCCCTTGGCCATTATCAGTCAAGTTCACTGCCCTTGAAGTTCTGCCCAGGTGCAGATTTGGCGAGGACTGAGCTTGGCTGGTACAGAACTGTATGAGGCAAGTGCGAGAAAGGGAGGGAACTCAACTATGTCTCTGTAACTATGCAGTATGTCATTCTAAAGTATTTTTCCCTTGGTTAGCTGTCAGTACAATTAAATGTGCATTTTAATACTTCTTCCACTGATAAAAACCAGAAAGACATCTACTAAAACAGGGCATAGGCCCCTCAGGGAAGAAAAAGCTAGAACATCTTTCCTCCCATCCCCATTTTATCTTGTTCTTATATACCCCACCTCAAGCTTTCCTCCCAGACCTCCAAGTTGGTGACTTTCTTGGAGTGGAACTAAATCCTGAGATCAATTCAGCACCACTTGCTGTGGCAAAGAAGAACTAGATTTCTTAAGCATTTAGTATAAATATCATCTTTTTAAAAGAGGATGACATTAAGAAGTGGTAACTACCAAACCAAAGCCTGTTATTTAAATAAAGAGCAAGTGTTACTTCTCATGAAGCTGAGTGTGTTGAAGTGTGCCCCAGAAATGAAAATCACTTTAGATAATCACTCTTCTTGCTTTTAAGAGAATTCATGAGACTCACCACGCGTATCGAGTTGGAAAGTCATTAAAAGTGGCTGAAGCATGGCATTTTTCAGTGCACCTTGCAGCACAACTATTACACTGCCCTGGGGTAACACAGCTTGGTGAGCATATGAGTTTCTGAGACGCTGCCTATTTATTAAACGAGTATTCATTCTATGATGCCCTGGGCACTAGAGGCCACAGGGGATGTATAAGATTTTGCTTTGGGCAGGGCACCATGGCTGATGCCTATAATTCTAGCACTTTGGGAGGCTGAGGAGGGAAGACTGCTTGAGCTCAGGAGTTTGAGACCAGCCTGGGCAATACAGTGAGACCCTGTCTCTACCAAAAATTTTAAATTTAGACAGGTGTGGTGGTGTGCTCCTGTAGTTTCAGTTACTCTTGAGGCTGAGGTGGGAGCCTAGAGGTCAAGCCTGCAGTGAGCCATGATTGCACCACTGCACTCCAGCCTGGATGACAGACAGAGACCTGACCTCAAAAAAAAAAAAAAAAAAAAAAAAAAAAGACTCTACTTTTTTGGCCACTTGCTATCTCTTTGAGGTTCAATTTTTCATCTGGAACACAGGGAGCAAAATAATTAACTACATTGGTTAGGATGCTTTTGTGGGGACTGTAAGTTACAGAAAAACCATGACTCAAGAGCTTTAACACAATCATGGGACATCCCCCTTTACATAACAGAAAGTGCTCAGGTATGAGCACAGGTATGCCAGGCAATTGGGGCCTGCCTCTGTTCTCTAGGCTCTGCCCCTCTCCCTCTGTGTTGGCTTCCTTTACAGCTATGGCAATTCCAGGCAAATGTCCAAACACCACAAGGTCCAGGGGAAGGAAGAAGGATGTCTTCATTTGTATCAGTGAGGAAACCTTCCCTGCTTCCCAACCTGGTACCAGACCAAACTTCCCCTCCTACTTCATTAGCTGATACTATGTCACATGACCACCTCTGAACCAATCACTGGTAAGAGGTTACATGATTGGCTTAGACTATTCAGTACTTTCCCCTGGGCTGAGGACAGAATCACCTTCCCTGTGGACCAGGGGATAGGGAAGAAGACAAATACCTAAACAAGAGCAAGACTCTGCCAACAGGGATGGAGCAGTAGCTGGCTGGTGTGTAGGCACCCAATGGTGTCTCCTACACTGCCCCCCAAACTCTTGTGATAAATAGATGAGACCGTGAATGAAAATGGCTTACCATAGTGTCTGACTCTGAGGATAATAATAGCAGCTGATATTTTGGAGGATGTATAATGTGGTAGGCACTTTAGGTGAGTTATCTAGTTTAATTAGTACTCTGTGGGGTAGGAACCATTACCATGCTCATCTTTTTTTTAAAAATTTTTTTTTATTTTAAGTTTTAGGGTACATGTGCACAACATGCAGGTTTGTTACATATGTATACATATGCCATGTTGGTGCACTGCACCCATTAACTTGTCATTCACATTAAGTATATCTCCTAATGCTATCCCTCCCCCTCCCCCCACCCAACAACAGGCCCCACTGTGTGATGTTCCCCTTCCTGTGTCCATGTGTTCTCATTGTTCAATTCCCACCTATGAGTGAGAACATGCGGTGTTTGGTTTTTTGTCCTTGCAATAGTTTGCTGAGAATGATGGTTTCCAGCTTCATCCATGTCCCTACAAAGGACATGAACTCATCATTTTTTATGGCTGCATAGTATTCCATGGTGTATATGTGCCACATTTTCTTAATCCAGTCTATCGTTGTTGGACATTTGAGTTGGTTCCAAGTCTTTGCTATTGTGAATAGTGCTGCAATAAACATACGTGTGAATGTGTCTTTATAGCAGCATGATTTATAATCCTTTAGGTATATACCCAGTAATGGGATGGCTGGGTCAAATGGTATTTCTAGTTCTAGATCCCTGAGGAATCGCCACACTGACTTCCACAATGATTGAACTGGTTTCCCATCTCACATGCAGAGGCACACATAGGCTCAAAATAAAGGGATGGAGGAAGATCTACCAAGCAAATGGAAAACAAAAAAAGGCAGGGGTTGCAATCCTAGTCCCTGATAAAACAGACTTTAAGCCAACAAAGATCAAAAGAGACAAAGAAGGCCATTACATAATGGTAAAGGGATCAATTCAACAACAAGAGCTAACTATCCTAAATATATATGCATCCATATATATCTGGAGCACCCAGATTCATAAAGCAAGTCCTTAGAGACCTACAAAGAGACTTAGACTCCCACACAATAATAATGGGAGACTTTAACACCCCACTGTCAACATTAGACAGATCAACGTAACAGAAAGTTAACAAGGATAGCCAGGAATTGAACTCAGCTCCACACCAAGCGGACCTAATAGACATCTACAGAACTCTCCATCCCAAATCAACAGAATATACGTTCTTCTCAGCACCACACTTCACTTATTCCAGAATTGACCACATAGTTGGAAGTAAAGCTCTCCTCAGCAAATGTAAAAGAACAGAAATTATAACAACTGTCTCTCAGACCACAGTGCAATCAAACTAGAACTCAGGATTAAGAAACTCGCTCAAAATCGCTCAACTACATGGAAACTGAACAACCTGCTCCTGAATGACTACTGGGTACATAGTGAAATGAAGGCAGAAATAAAGATGTTCTTTGAAACCAACGACAACAAAGACACAACATACCAGAATATCTGGGACATATCATGCTCATCTTATAGATGAGGACACTGAAGCACAGATGGGTTAAGCAACTTGACCAAGGCACAGTCTACATTCAAACTCAGACCATCTGACTTCAAAGTCCGGTTCCCAGGTACTCATTCGTCAGATTTACTACACTGATGTTAGTCAAATGCATCACCTCATGCCTTCCCTAATCTCAAGAAATGTATGGGTTTTAGGTTCAATGGGATTAACACACAAGGAAAACAAAAACAATATGAGAGAGCAGCTAGTGACACTCTCAATGGCATCACAGAGGAGGGAAACGATCAATGCACTGAGCATAGGGAAAGACAACATGGGGGACGTCAGGAAGGCCACGGACAGGTCCTGGGCTTGAGGCAGGTATGAATGTGGGGAGGCAATGAAGGGTACCTGATTGGTGTGGCAATGGGATACTGGTGTGGCAGCTTGTAGTTTCCAGGAATAAAAAGCTACTTTTATATGATCTGGGCAAAGGGAAACAGTTTTGGTATCCACTAGTTGGAGAAGTGACAAAGCATTGCAGAGGTCCAGCCACATTCAGTTTTAGGAGAGAGACTGAGAAGGCTGCTTCACTCATGAAACCATTGGCTCTTGTGCTGCATTGCAGCGGACTTCATGAGTCATAAAACTTTGTGCAAGGGAAGCCCAATTCCATCAGTAAACTCTCAATGATCCTAATAGCCTTATACCCACTGCCTGTTAGTTCAATCTGTAGTGTTATGAACTCCAAAAAGAAGTTTAATCTTGGTGGACAAGGCCTAGAATCCCCCTCCCACTCCCAGACTATGTCAAAACCTCCTTCTGCAGATTTGGATCGGATGAAGTTTGGTGCTAGGGTTCGAACTCAAGGTACCAACGCACATATTCTCATTTCTCACATCTCCTCAGCTCCCTAAAGATTATATTCCCAGGCCTGCTGTATGGGTGCCCAAGTCTTCCAAATGACTCTGGAGATGTGGACCTAAACTTTACATTCTTGTGAAAAGTGTCCTGGGTTTCCCAGTCAAAGACTTTAGAATATTGGACGCTAGATGGTATTTCCTGAGGAATATGACTTGAGGAAGGAAGAGGGTTTCTCTTTACATCTTACACCATTTCCTGTAGCACCAACTTTGATACCAAGAAAGGACCTCCAAGGACATGCTCTGGGTGGGGTTTGGGGTCATATTTTTTTCCTACATTGATGTGTCTGAATCAAACTGATGTCCCTATCCTATTTAGAGACTTGTCTGTTGACAGGTTTTGGCTCTTTTTCAGCATCATTTACTTAAAGTTACTTCCCAGATTTCTTTGCTTTCTAACATTTAGGCATTAGGTACCTTTCTACGTTAATAAAACAGAACTAAGTTGTGAAAGGATGTTCTTTGGAGTCAGAGACGGAGTCCAAATCACAGCATTGTCAATCACTGCTGAGTGCCTGTGGACCCAGGACTGAATTTCTGAGGCAAAGTTCTCGTGTGCAAGACAGCACAAGGCTCCCATCTTAACAGGGTTAAAAAAAAAAAATAAGTATAAGGAAGGCACCTAGATCATTGTCTGGCACATAATTTAGGTTTTAAGTGTTAGTTTCTCATTCCTACACCCCCCATCTTTTTCTCTTTAGAGAAAGAAGGGAAATATTCAAAATTATAAAAGCAGAAGAGCATTTTGTAGTTGTCATGATGCCTGATGATGCCACTAAGTTACTGTGTGACCAGGGGAGAGTCCTTTACCTTGTCTTGGTTCCATTTTCTCATCTACAAAAAGAAGAGCTTTCATATTCTCAAAACTACCCATATATTTTAAATTATATTTTTAAATTATATAATGTCTACATTCCCCAAGTTCTGAGTCATAAAAATTCCCCAAATTCATCTGCCATGTCCAGGCTCCTGGCTCATCTCCCACCACTGGGTGTGGTCCAGTTTCTTCCATTTCAAGTTTACCCACTGGAGCCCTCCTGCTTTTGATGTGTTGTCAAATGGCTGCTATCTAAGACTAACAAGTACTTACTGACCGCTTAGGAAGGGGCAGTGGCAGGGATCCAGTGATAGGGATCTCCAAAGGACCCAGTGGCCAGACCTGTCTAGACAGCCAGCAGTTCAGTAAAAGTGACTGATAGCAAACACAGGTGGAAAAGAATGTGAGGTCACCTTGCCCTGTCATTTGCAAACTATGTGCCTCTGAGACCTGGATGTCCGTTAGAGCCCCTGGCAGCAGAAAGGGAGGGAAGGCAGAAACAAACGGGCCCAGCCCCACTCCACCAGAGTGTGTTCACCTCTGATCCATTTATTTCCCGAGTTTCTGCAGAAGTTTCTGCTAGAAGAGTCTACTGACCAAAAGGGGAAAAAAAATCTTGAAAGCTACCCACTTTAATCTTACCCTTTCATTTTACATATGAGGAAACTGTCCTTTACACTTCAAAAGCCTCAGAATAATTCCTGTCCTCTTTAGATCCAACAATTCCACTTTCATGTAAGTTAGTCCTAAGAAAATAATTACGGATTTGTGAATGTTTCAAGAATATTCATCACACAATGCTTTACAGTAGAGAAAAAAATAATGGAAGCACCAGCAAGAAAGAGGAGTGGTTGAATAAATTTTTTTTTTTTTTTTTTTTTTTGAGACGGAGTCTCGCTCTGTCGCCCAGGCTAGAGTGCAGTGGCGCGATCTTGGCTCACTGCAAGCTCCACCTCCCAGGTTCACGCCATTCTTCTGCCTTAGCATCCCAAGTAGCTGGGACTACAGGTGCCCGCCACCTTGCCTGGCTAATTTTTTGTATTTTTAATAGAGACGGGGCTTCACCATGTTAGCCAGGATGGTCTCAATCTGACCTCGTGATCTGCCTGACTGAATAAATCTCGTATCTCCAAACATGGAAAACTGGGAAGTCTCATATATTACAGATGAAAATTACTTATATGGAAAAAATGTTCATAATATATTGCTAAGTGGAACACAGGAACACAGACACACGTAGGTGTATTTGTTTTGCCTCTAACATCTCCATCTGTGTCATAGAACAGTCTCTAAAGGGACATCATTGTGTCCTGGCAGTCTGGCAGTCTCTAGAGGGACATCATTGTGCTGATAATGGTCTGCCACTGCCCTGTGGCATCATCCATTCTTTCTCTCCTGCATGACCTCTTCACTGCCACAGCAAGACATCCATGCTATGCTGCCACGTCTGGATGCCCCAGTGCTTCCATTCCTAGTACATCAGAATTCTGCTGGGTTTTTGACAAAAACAGATAACTGTGAGCCACATTTTTTCTTGATCTTAAAACAGCCATGCTCATACTCAGAGCTGCACAGTCTTTCTTAAATGGCTCCATCCATTTCTGGCTGTCAACCCCTATCCAGCAGGTGTCAAGTCCAGTTTGTCACCAAGAATTGGAATAGACACCCCAGAACCTTTCATTCTGCTTTCTGCTTCCACTTTCCCTGCCTTCTGTAACAGTAGAAGGTTCACTGCCTGATGAATGTGGCAAATCAATATGCCGAGACACTAGGTCACAGCAGAGAAAGAGATTTAGTCTTAGGATCACCAAACAAGGATGTTGAGAAAAAGAGTCGAACTCTGTAAAATATTTGAAGAGATTTATTCTGAGCCAAATATGGGTGACAATGGCCAGTGACACAGCCCTCAGGAGATCCTGAGAACATGTGTCCAATGTAGTCAGACTACAGCTTGGCTTTATACATTTTAGGGAGACATAAGACATCAGTCAATACATGTAAGATGTACATTGGTTTGGCCCAGAAAGGCAGGACAACCGGAAGTGGGGGCAGCTTCCAGGTCAGAGGTAGATTCAAAGATTTTCTAACTGGCAATTGGTGGAAAGAGTTAAGTTATTGTCTAAACACCTAGAATCAATAGAAGGGAATGTCCAGGTTAAGATAAGAGGTTGTGGAGACCATGGTTCCCATTATTCAGAGGAAGCCTCCAGGTAGCAGGCTGCAGAGAGAAAAGATCGTCAATGTTTCTTATCAGACTTGAAGTGTGCTCTATTCATCACTCCAAAAGGGAGGAAGGTAGAACGAGACTTGTCCAGCTTCCCCTTCCCATCACGGCCTGAACTGGTTTTTCAGGTTAATTTCAGAACTCCCTTGGCCAAGTGGAGGGGTCCATCCAGATGGTTGGGGGGCTTCGAATTTTATTTTTAGTTTACAAGGAGATGAGAAGAAACCTCAAATCCATCTCCCTGAGGAATTCAGCGTTAGGGTTTTGGAGTGGGCCAAAGTGTGGAGATCATTAATTAGTTGAAGAGTGCAGGGGGAAGTCATGGGATGAAGATGAAGAAGCTGTATTCTCACACTGATCTCCTTCCTCTGTGTGGTCTTCAAACTGGTTGCTGGAATTTGGGGATCTGAAAAACATCTTCCTTCGTATCATAGCACATATACCTGCACGCATGCACACAGTCACAAACACATAAAAACACATGCTCTTAAACAGACCCACACATGAATCCCAATGGTCCTTAGATTGCACCCAAAAAGTTGTGGTCCAATCAGTCACCCCAAGCCTCACAACCTTATGATATCTAGTTAAACTTCTGAAGTTTGGACCAATTGGTATAAGGAAACCCAATGCCAGGTTTTTTTTTGTTTGCTTGTTTTTAAAGTCTGACTTATAGAATATCTTTAAGGATACAGAATTTTGTATTGTTATTCTTATTTCTCAACTTCACAGGACATACATTAATTGAAGATTCTTTTAGAATGCTACCCATCTACTTTGCTAAACTTATCTGTGATTAGTACCCAGCCCCAGCATTTTAAAAGCTATGTGAATCTTCAAAGGTAGTCTTCTTCTTAGCAGGTTAACAATTTGCTCCCACAATCATATGCTTAGGCTGAATAAACCCTTTCTTTACATATATATTTACAAAACAGAAGTTTCATCTCATACCTCTGGAATTACTAATCTTTAAAACTATTGAGTGTGGATTAGTGACATTTTACTGTGTCACTTATCTAATTGAAGAGCATAGAGCTCAGTCAAAATTAAGCAAAGATGGACCCTGATCCCTTTCCAGGCCCTACCCTTTGTGGAACTAGTTTAGGGGTGTCCTGGATGAGGCAGCTTCAGAGAAGAAGGAGGGAGAGAGGCAGTAGACTTCTGAGATTAGCCAGCCCCTCCAGAAATTCACTATATTTATTTATGATCAACATTTCTTATGATTTTGTTTTCTTGGCAAAGCAAGCTGTGAAATTCAGAAGATATTTGACATTTATATTCATAGTAAAAATATAGGTATATTTTTGGTTCATATTTCCAAGTCTCAGACTAAAAAACAAAGGTGAGATATCCAAGGCCAACACTGAAATTCTTAGGGATCAAGCTGGCATTTGCCTCCCTAAACCACCAGACCGGGGGCAGCACAGAACAAGGGTTGCAGTAGAGCTGACTTCCAGGATATAGAACATGTTGGTAACCTTTTATTTATTTACAGTTTTGCTCTTGTTGCCCAAGCTGGAGTGCAATGGTGTGATCTTGGCTCACTGCAACCCCTGCCTCCCAGGTTCAAGCCATTCTCCTGCCCCAGCCTCCTGAGTAGCTGGGATTACAGGTGCACACCACCATGCCCGGCTAATTTTTTGTACTTTTAGTAGAAACAGGGTCTCACCATGTTAGCCAGGCTGGTCTTGAACTCCTGACCTCAGGTGATCCGCCCACCTCGGCCTCCCAAAGTGCTGGGATTACAGGCGTGAGCCACCGCGCCCAGCCAGTAACCATGTTTTTTTTTTTAAAGTACGTGGCCTTTTGCCCTTTTTAATGAAACAAAATAGCACAGAGGGATCATGCAAAAATCAAACTGTATAATGTGAATCAGTTATGGGAAGGCCGATCAGACTTTTCACATAATACCTGCTAGGAACCAGGAAACAGGATGAAGAAAGGCAAAGACAAATGCTTTACCACCTGTGATGTAATCTTTTCAAGAAAAACTAGATACTCTTTTGGTCAGAAGGCCAAGCTAGAGTTTGGAGACATGATGCAACTCTCAATTTGTTAATGAGTCACCGTGTAGCACTTATCTCCGTGCCTTGGGAAGGATTCTTGCGAGTAATGAGCAATGGACAGGAAGGGAAAGTCCTCTGTGAATTAAGAGAAATTAGGCACCTGTCTACTAAAGTATCAGGAAAAATGTAGGAAGACTTGGGATTTCTCACCCCTTGGCCCTGAAAGCCTGGAACTGCGCTGTTCCAGACAGTCTCAGTTATAAAGGCTCATGCTAGCATGTTTCCAGGGGTCTCTCAGGCCCCTCACCTCCCGCAGGTACCCAGTTCATCTTTAGATGTCTTCGGGCTCCTCGGTGGTCTCAGAGAGCTAAGCCTTCCCAGCTGCACCCAGGAGGGGGTTAACTTCAGTGCCAGAGTTGATAAGACCCTGCCTGGCCTCAAGATCAGCCCCGAGATCTGAGTTAAACCTCCTTAAGAAACAATTAGACCTCAACAGCTTTCAAAAGGAGTAAAAAGAAAGAAAATGAGAGAAGGAACCTGGTACACTGGCAACCATTTCCCTGAGTTCTGTTCCCTGTTGGAATGATATGACTGCTTTCTGTTCGATATGTATCTGTAACTACAGCCATACTCCTCAGGAAAGACAAGGTGAGAATAGGTGCAAACGGCAGGAAAGGGTTACTTCTTTCTTACCCTTCCAGATGGATTGATGAGTAATGAGCACTAAGTACCTTCAGATGGTAGCTGACCTGCCAATCAAAGTGCAATACTGCCTGGATTCCAGACAGCACAGTTTCGCGTGCATTCTCCCTGTAAAATGAGCAACTTGGTTCAGTGAGGGGTGAAACTCTGAATACAAGGGACTGAAAGGACTTTTGTTTTAGACAATCTTTTGAAACCTTCATTTTCTTCAGCTCTCGTCCTATTCATGTCACTCAACAATGACTTACTGTTCAGAAAGAGCTGCATCTGCCAAAAACGTTGGGCCTTGAGACTCTGATTCAAAAGCCACCCCTGATTCTCAGAAACCTATCCTAGGTTTGGGATATCTGCTAAACTTTACTACAGTTACGGCAAACAAAATATTAAGTTGTCCATCTCATGCAATTCATCAGTCGCTGCCTCCAAGTCAATAGGGCAAAAATACAACTTTTAGCAGAGGAAAGAATCCTTCACTAAAGGAAGAAGTCACGGGGGCCGGTGGGTGGAGGGCAGGGTGGACAGAGTTAAACAATTTTTCAGGAAGCTGGACCTTTCCGGCTTTAGCAGAGCTAGAAACTAGACAAGTCATCCCGCTTGCCTGCATTTCCTTGTATTTCATCTCTAGGCCAGTCTGTTTTATAGGCATCCCTGGATAGTCTACCATACCCCACTTCTTTTGTATACACCTGTGTTTGTAAGGACAGGATTTGGTATGTACTCTTAGGATGGCAGAGGTGCCAGGCATCCACATTAAATGAAGATAAAATGAAAAGTGGTACTCCAATGTTCTGGAAGAGTAAAAGGAAAATTCAGACACTAGTTGAATAGCAATGAATACAAGTTGGTATCACCTGTGAGTCTTTCAAAGTGGCTAGGGACCAGGGAGAAAAGTGGCACCACTGAGCCAGAGAACTTCCTAGCATATGATTTCCCCTTTGCTGAGAGCAAGGCAGGTTGAGGGATCCTTCATTTCGGTGCTCATATCTGTAGCAGAAGCTGCGAGCAGGCTGGGTAGAACAAGGTAGAAAGATACTGAGAACACTGGGTGTCTGGAGTATTCCAGGACAGGATGGTGTAGGGTGGGAGCTTGAGGCACTGGGCAAAATAATCCCAAAAAGAGAAAAGTCCATATCAGTCCTAATTTTCCCTAATTTAGCCAGGTCTGAGCAAATGTCTGAATTTATGTCTGCATTGCAGAAAAATATTCACAGCTGTTGAAAGTAGATTTTGAGACTGGGGAACAGTTCCATTAATAGTTCAGTCATGAGGCCGGGCGCGATGGCTCGCGCTTGTAATCCCAGCACTTTGGGAGGCCGAGGCGGGCGGATCCCGAGGTCAGGAGATCGAGACCACGGTGAAACCCCGTCTCTACTAAAAATACAAAAAAAAATTAGCCGGGCGTGGTGGCGGGCGCCTGTAGTCCCAGCTACTCGGAGAGGCTGAGGCAGGAGAATGGCGTGAACCCGGGAGGCAGAGCTTACAGTGAGCCGAGATCGCGCCACTGCACTCCAGCCTGGGTGACAGAGCGAGACTCCATCTCAAAAAAAAAAAAGAAAAAAAAAATAGTTCAGTCATGAGAATAAAAGGTAAAATAAAAAGCTAAGAGTCTTTTTACAAAAACAAATTAATAAATAAAACTTCTGAGTTTGTAGTTAGAAAGACCTAAGGAATAATGATTGAATCACTTGATTTTATAATTCCCCATTTCTTAAAGGGAAGGCCCAAAGCCCTCAGAAAAGGAATCATGGAGAAGAGATTGTAGCAAGAACCACACTTCTGTCCCAGAACACTTGCATACATAAACATGCACACACACACAAAGTATGGTACCTGGCATGTGAGAACTGGCGTCATAGGGGAACGTGGCCTCCACCAACATATTTAATAGCACATTGGCAACATTTGTAATTTCACTTTTCAAATAACTTGAAACTGAATACTTAGGGTAAGGCCAGAAGTTTTAAGTCAGTGACTTCTCTTTCCCTAACCAATGGCTAAGTCACTTTAGGACAATTCTCACTTGAGGTGGGCCAAGGAGCAGCTTGTCACTAGAGCAAAATTCTGACCCCTATGATGCTCAGGTTTGTAACTTGTAGTTGATAAGACAGCTAAAAGGTTAGCACTTTCTCAGAGCATCAACAATATAGTTAGAGTTGGTTATTTACCGTCTTTACCTCACCCAGCTCCTCGTAATGGGTAATAACCAGCTAGCTGAACTGTTTAGGGTACAAAATCTATTATGTTATATTATGGGTAGGCAGTGTAGCAAAGTGGTGATAAGCTTGAGCTCCAGCATCACACTGACTTGAAACCTAGCTTCACTTCTCACTGGTGTGTTCTTGGATGACTTACTTAACTTTTCTAAGCCTTAAGTTCCTCATCTATAATGCAGGAACAAATAACAATGGTAATTCATCACAAAGTTTGTTGTGAGGATAAGGTGAAATGTATTCTTACTTTTTTATATATATACTTTAAGTTCTAGGGTACATGTGCACAACGTGCAGGTTTGTTACATATGTATACATGTGCCATGTTGGTGTGCTGCACCCATTAACTCGTCATTTACATTAGGTATATCTCCTAATGCTGTCCCTCCTCCCTACTCCCACCCCACAACAGGCCCCAGTGTGTGATGTTCCCCGCCCTGTGTCCAGGTGTTCTCATTGTTCAAGTCCCACCTATGAGTGAGAACATGCGGTGTTTGGTTTTTTGTCCTTGTGATAGTTTGCCGAAAATGATGGTTTCCAGCTTCACCCATGTCTCTACAAAGGACATGAACTCATCCGGTCTTATGACTGCATAGTATTCCATGGTGTATATGTGCTACATTTCCTTCATCCAGTCTATCATTGATGGACATTTGGGTTGGTTCCAAGTCTTTGCTATTGTGAATAGTGCCGCAATAAACATACGTGTGAATGTGTCTTTATGGCAGCATGATTTATAATCCTTTGGGTATATACCCAGTAATGGGATTGCTGGGTCAAATGGTATTTCTAGTTCTAGATCCTTGAGGAATCGCCACACTGTCTTCCACAATGGTTGAACCAGTTTACAGTTCCACCAACAGTGTAAAAGTGTTCCTATTTCTCCACATCCTCTCCAGCACCTGTTGTTTCCTGACTTTTTAATGATCACCATTCTAACTGGTGTGAGATGGTATCTCATTGTGGTTTTGATTTGCATTTCTCTGATGGCCAGTGATGAGGAGCATTTTTTCATGTGTCTGATGGCTGCATAAATGTCTTCTTTTGAGAAGTGTCTGTTCATATCCTTTGCCCACTTTTTGATGGGGTTGTTTGATTTTTTCTTGTAAATTTGTTTAAGTTCTTTGTAGATTCTGGATATTAGCCCTTGGTCAGATGGGTAGATTGTAAAAATTTTCTCCCATTCTGTAGGTCGCCTGTTCACTCTGATGGTAGTTTCTTTTGCTGTGCAGAAGCTCTTTAGTTTAATTAGATCCCATTTGTCAATTTTGGCTTTTGTTGCCATTGCTTTTGGTGTTTTAGACATGAAGTCCTTGCCCACGCCTATGTCCTGAATGGTATTGCCTAGGTTTTCTTCTAGTGTTTTTATGGTTTTAGGTCTAACATTTAAGTCTTTAATCCATCTTGAATTCATTTTTGTATAAGGTGTAAGGAAGGGATCCAGTTTCAGCTTTCTACATATGGCTGGCCAGCTTTCCCAGCACCATTTATGAAATAGGGAATCCTTTCCCCATTTCTTGTTTTTGTCAGGTTTGTCAAAGATCAGATGGTTGTAGATGTGTGGTATTATTTCTGAGGGCTCTGTTCTGTTCCCTTGGTCTATAACTCTGTTTTGATACCAGTACCATGCTGTTTTGATTACTGTAGCCTTGTAGTATAGTTTGACGTCAGGTAGCGTGATGCCACCAGCTTTGTTCTTTTGGCTTAGGATTGTCTTGGCAATGCAAGCAACTTTTTGGATCCATATGAAGTTTAAAGTAGCTTTTTCCAATTCTGTGAAGAAAGCCATTGGTAGCTTGATGGGGATGGCATTGAATCTATAAATTACCTTGGGCAGTATGGCCATTTTCACGATATTGATTCTTCCTATCCATGAGCATGGAATGTCCTTCCATTTGTTTGTGTCCTCTTTTATTTCCTTGAGCAGTGGTTTGCAGTTCTGCTTAAAGAAGTCCTTCACATCCCTTGTAAGTTGGATTCCTGGGTATTTTATTCTCTTTGAAGCAATTGTGAATGGGAATTCACTCATGATTTGGCTCTCTGTTTGTCTGTTATTGGTGTATAGGAATGCTTGTGATTTTTCCACATTGATTTTGTATCCTGAGACTTTGCTGAAATTGCTTATCAGCTTAAGGAGATTTTGAGCTGAGATGATGGGGTTTTCTAAATACACAATCATGTTATCTGCAAACAGGGACAATTTGACTTCTTCTTTTCCTAATTGAATATGCTTTATTTCTTTCTCCTGCTGATTGCCCTGGCCAGAACTTCCAACACTATGCTGAATAGGAGTGGTGAGTGATGGCATCCCTGTCTTGTGCCAGTTTTCAAAGGGAATGCTTCCAGTTTTTGCCCATTCAGTGTGGTATTGGCTGTGGGTTTGTCATAAATAGCTCTCATTATTTTGAGATACATTCCATCAATATCTAGTTTATTGAGAGTTTTTAGCACGAAGGGCTGTTGAATTTTGTCAAAGGTCTTTTCTGCATCTATTGAGACAATCATGTGGTTTTTGTCTTTGGTTCTGTTTATATGATGGATTACATTTATTGATTTGCATATGTTGAACCAGCCTTGCATCCCAGGGATGAAGCCAACTTGATCATGGTGGATAAGCTTTTTGATGTGCTGCTGGATTCAGTTTGCCAGTATTTTACTGAGGATTTTTGTATTGATGTTCATCAGGGATATTGGTCTAAAATTTTTTTTGTTGTGTCTCTGCCAGGCTTTGGTATCAGGATGATGTTGGCCTCATAAAATGAGTTAGGGAGGATTCCTTCTTTTTCTATTGATTGGAATAGTTTCAGAAGGAATGGTACCAGCTCCTCTTTGTACCTCTGGTAGAATTTGGCTGTGAATCCATCTGGTCCTGGACTTTTTTTGGTTGGTAGACTATTAATTATTGCCTCAATTTCAGAGCCTGTTATTAGTCTATTCAGGGACTCAACTTCTTCCTGGTTTAGTCTTGGGAGGGTGTATGTGTCCAGGAATTTATCCATTTCTTCTAGATTTTCTAGTTTATTTGTGTAGACGTGTTTATAGTATTCTCTGATGGTAGTTTGTATTTCTGTGGGATCAGTGGTGATATCCCCTTTATCATTTTTTATTGCATCTATTTGATTCTTTGCTCTTTTCTTCTTTATTATTCTTGTTAATGGTCTATCAATTTTATTGATCTTTTCAAAAAACCAGCTCCTGGATTCATTAATTTTTTGAAGGGTTTTTGTGTCTCTATCTCCTTCAGTTCTGCTCTGATCTTAGTTATTTCTTGCCTTCTGCTAGATTTTGAATTTGTTTGCTCTTGCTTTGCTAGTTCTTTTAATTGTGATGTTAGGGTGTCAATTTTAGATCTTTCCTCCTTTCTCTTGTGGGCATTTAGTGCTATAAATTTCCCTCTACACACTGCTTTAAATGTGTCCCAGAGATTCTGGTATGTTGTGTCTTTGTTCTCATTGGTTTTAAAGAACATCTTTATTTGTGCCTTTATTTTGTTATGTACCCAGTAGTCATTCAGGAGCAGGTTGTTCAGTTCCATGTAGTTGAGGGGTTTTGAGTTAGTTTCTTAATCCTGAGTTCTAATTTGATTGCAGTGTGGTCTGAGAGACTGTTATAATTTCTGTTCTTTTACATTTGCTGAGGAGTGCTTTACCTACAACTATGTGGTCAGTTTCGGAATAAGTGTGATGTAGTGCTGAGAAGAATGTATATTTTGTTGTTTTGGGGTGGAGAGTTCTGTAGATGTCTATTAGGTCCGCTTGGTGCAGAGCTGAGTTCAATTCCTGACTATCCTTGTTAACTTTCTGTCTCATTGATCTGTCTAATGTTGACAGTGGGGTGTTAAAGTCTCCCATCATTACTGTGTGGGAGTCTAAGTCTCTTTGTAGGTCTCTAAGAACTTGCTTTATGAATCTGGGTGCTCCTGTATTGGGTGCATATATATTTAGGATAGTTAGCTCTTCTTGTTGAATTGATCCCTTTACCATTATGTAATGGCCTTCTTTGTCTCTTTTGATCTTTGTTGGTTTAAAGTCTGTTTTATCAGAGACTAGGATTGCAACCCCTGCTTTTTTTTTGTTTTCCATTTGCTTGGTAGATCTTCCTCCATCCCTTTATTTTGAGCTTATGTGTGTCTCTGCCCGTGAGATGGGTCTCCTGAATACAGCACACTGATGGGTCTTGACTCTTTATCCAATTTGCCAGTCTGTGTCTTTGAATTGGAGCATTTAGCCCATTTATATTTAAGGTTAATATTGTTATGTGTGAATTTGATCCTGTCATCATGATGTTAGTTGGTTATTTTGCTGGTTAGTTGATGCGGTTTCTTCCTAGCATCGATGGTCTTTACAATTTGGCATGTTTTTGCAGTGGCTGGTACCGGTTCTTCCTTTCCATGTTTAGTACTTCCTTCAGGAGCTCTTGTAAGGCAGGCCTGGTGTTGACAAAATCTCTCAGCATTTGCTTGTCTGTAAAGGATTTTATTTCTCCTTCACTTATGAAGCTTAGTTTGGCTGGATATGAAATTCTGGGTTGAAAATTCTTTTCTTTAAGAATGTTGAATATTGGCCCCCACTCTCTACTAGCTTGTAGAGTTTCTGCCAAGAAATCCACTATTAGTCTGATGGGTTTCCCTTTGTGGGTAACCCGACCTTTCTCTCTGGCTGCCCTTAACATTTTTTCCTTCATTTCAACTTTGGTGAATCTGACAATTATGTGTCTTGGAGTTGCTCTTCTCAAGGAGTATCTTTGTGGCGTTCTCTATATTTCCTGAATTGGAATGTTGGCCTGTCTTGCTAGGTTGGGGAAATTCTCCTGAATAATATCCTTTAGAGTGTTTTCCAACTTGGTTCCACTCTCCCCGTCACTTTCAGGTAGACCAATCAGATGTAGATTTTGTCTTTTCACATAGTCCCATATTTCTTGGAGGCTTTGTTCGTTTCTTTTTACTCTAAACTTCTCTTCTTGCTTCATTTCATTCATTTGATCTTCAATCATTGATACCCTTTCTTCCACTTGATCGAATCGGTTGCTGAAGCTTGTGCATGCGTCACGTAGTTCTTGTGCCATGGTTTTCAGCTCCATCAGGTCATTTAATGTCTTCTGTACACTGTTTATTCTATTTAGCCATTCATCTAATCTTTTTTCAAGGCTTTTAGCTTCTTTGTAATGGGTTTGAACATCATCCTTTAGCTGGGAGAAGTTTGTTATTACCAACCATCTGAACCCTTCTCTGAACTCATCAAAGTCATTCTTCTTCCAGCTTTGTTCCATTGCTGGCGAGGAGCTGTGTTCCTTTGGAAGAGAAGAGGCACTCTGATTTTTAGAATTTTCAGCTTTTCTGCTCTGGTTTCTCCCCATATTTGTGGTTTTATCTACCTTTGGTCTTCGATGATGGTGACATACAGATGGGGTTTTGGTGTGGATGTCTTTTCTGTTTGTTAGTTTTCCTTCTAACAGTCAGGACCCTCAGCTGCAGGTCTGTTGGAGTTTGCTGGAGGTCCACTCCAGATCCTATTTGCCTGGGTATCACCAATGAAGGCTGCAGAACAGCAAATATTGCAGAATGGCAAACGATGCTGCCTGATCTTTCCTCTGGAAGCTTTGTGTCAGAGGGGCACCTGGCTGTATGCGGTGTCAGTCAGCCCCTACTGGGAGGTGTCTCCCAGTTAGGCTACTCGGGGGTTAGGGACCCACTTGAGGAGGCAGTGTGTCCATTCTCAGATCTCATACTCCATGCTGGGAAAACCACTACTCTCTTCAAAGCTGTCAGACAGGGACGTCTAAGTCTGCAGAAGTTTCTGCTGCCTTTTGTTCATCTATGCCCTGCCCCCATAGATGGAGTCTACAGAGGCAGGCAGGCCTCCTTGAGCTACGGTGGGATTCACCCAGTTTGAGCTTCCTGGCCGCTTTGTTTACCTACTTGAGCCTCAGCAATGGCGGACACCCCTCCCCCAACCTCACTGCCACCTTGCATTTAGATCTCAGACTGCTGTGCTAGCAGTGACCAAGGGTCCGTGGGCATACGACCCTCTGAGCCAGGCGCAGGATATAATCTCCTTGTGTGCCATTTGCTAGGACCATTGGAAAAGCGCGGTATTAGGGTGGGAGTGTCCTGATTTTCCAGGTACCGTCTGTCACAGCTTCCCTTGGCTAGGAAAGAGAATTTCCCAACCCCTTGCACTTCCCAGGTGAGGTGATGCCCTGCCCTGCTTTGGCTCACACTCTGTGGGCTGCACCCACTGTCTGACAACCCAGTGAGATGAACCCGGTACCTCAGTTGGAAATGCAGAAATCACCTATCTTCTGCATCACGGTGGGAGCTGTAGACTGGAGCTGTTCCTATTTGGCCATCTTGGAACCTCTGAAATGTATTCTTACATCTTGGCACCGTACTTGACATACAGGATGTACTCAATATGTTGGTTCATATAATCTTCATAAGAAATTTCAGGGAAACAAAATACGGAGGAAAAAGTAAGAAACCTTCTGTTTGATCACAGAATCTAGCCCAGCATAACTTAACATGCAAGTTAGCCCTTTTTTGGTTTGCTTGTTTATGTGTTTTGCCTCCCACCAGTTGTACCCAATAGTCCTCAATAGCCTGGAGCTTGCCGAGTCCTTTCTGGTTGGGCCTCTGGGTATAACAGCTCCAAGCTCAAGTCTGACCCAGAAGCAGGTACTTGCCCACTCCCTGCTACAGGACAGGGACTTCTTAGTCACTAAGCTGACAGCTACCTGGACCATAGGTACTGCCCTTTTGGTTCCTCTAAGCTAGACCCTCTAAACTTGAATGACCTTTTGGAGCCCCTAATTTGTTTGTTTTGTTTTGTTTTTAATAGATTTTATTTTTAGAGCAATTTTATACTTACAGCAAAATTGATTTAGCAGCATCCCTGGTCTTCTAAAAAAAAAAAAAATTGAGCAGAAGCTACAAAGATTTCCCAAATACCTCCTTCCTCTACACAAGCACAGCCTCCAACGTTATCTATATCCCCCACCAGACTGGTGCATTTGTTTCAACTGATAAGCCTGCATTTGCATATTTTTATCACCCAGAGTCCACAGATTACATTAGGGTCCACTCTTGGTGTGGTACATTCTACAAGTTTGGATGAATGTTAATGACATGTAACCATTGTTATCATATCATTTCACTGCCCTAAATGTTATCAGAATCATTTCACTGCCCTAAACACCCTGTTAGAACCCCTAGTTTTAAAAAGGATTGTGTGTTTACCTCTCGTCCCCAGACAGGCCTTCATTTCCCATCCCATTTCTCATCCTACTGCTCTGCAGGTGGTGATTATTCATATGCCTCCCTTACTGCAAGTTCAAAAGGGACATGAAAGGAGTTCCTCCTCTAAATTCACCTTTTCTTCTTATTTTACACCAAGATTTTTCAATAGGCAGAAGCCACCAACTCTGCTGGAACCAGGAAAGAGCACTTTGTCTTTCATGAAAGAGTAAGCCTAACTCCCAGGGCCAACTTATCCAGGAGGCACAGTGCCGAGGGCTCAAATTTAAAATTTCTTTTAAAATCAAAGAAAAAAGGAATATGATAATGGATATATAATAATGAATCCAGTCTGGGTTATAGTCATCCTTTTGCCAACACAATCACAATATATATTGGGTTTTTTTTTCTTTTCTTTTCTTTTCTTTTTTTTTGAGATAGGCTCTTGCTCTATCACCCAGGCTGAAGTGCAGTGGCTTGATTTCAGCTCACTGCAGCCTTGACTTCCCAAGCTCAGATGATTCTCCCATCTTAGTCTCCTGAGTAGCTGGGACCATAGGCGTGCACCAAGAATGCCCAGCTAATTTTTTTTTTTTAATTTCTTGTAGAGATGGAGTTTCACCATGTTGCTCAGGCTGGTCTCGAACTCCTGGGCTCAAGCAGTCCTCCCGCCTCAGCCTTCCAAAGTACTGGGATTACAGGTATGAACCACTGCCTGGCCAAAATATATTTTAAATATATTTTTATGGAGGAAAGGGAGCATGATTGTAAAAATGTGGCTCTGCCACTCCTGCTGAGTTTGGAGTGGTCATAATAGAAGGGTAGGCCTGAAGCAAACTCACCCACCTCCCACCTCTACCTCCCACCCTCACCCCCTGCTCTACCCATTTACTTCCTCTGGCTGGTACAGGACAAAAGTCACCGCGACTTTGATTTTTAAAAAGGAATTTTTTTTAAACAACCACCAACACTGATTATATATAACTTGTTTATTTCACACATGCATCATAAATCTAACCCAGATTTCCTCACACCCCCAGTCCAAATACAAACTATTGATGTCAAAGCAACTAACACTACAGTAGGATTGTACCTGCCTGGGCCAAATTAAGATCCAGCATGAGGTAGCCCTCCTCTGGAGGCAAAGCCTGACTTTTGGGGCACTTGAAAATCACACATAAGTGTGTACTGATTACATTTATTGCAATATATGGCAATGCTTTTCACTGATTATTTAAGATCAATAAAGCTGAATATGTGGCTGACTACCTAGTCAAGAGTTAAATCTCAGCCACACTTGTGAAGCCATAATGCAGACTTCTCCAGCTGCACACTTTGTTAAGAGTCAAGTATTTTCCATTTGATGCAAGATGCAGAAAAAAATACAAAAAAAAGCAGTGTTTTACAGTAAATTTGGGCTATCCTTAGGCTGTGTACTGAGAAATTATTTTGACCAAAAGTTTGAATCAGTTATAAATTAAACAGATGCAGACCAATCTTGATCCATACTTGCAGCAAATATAAGCTTTCAGCTTTGTTTTTCAATCAATGCATTTCTAATTTTCATGATGCTCTCCTGTGTGAGACTTGATGACTTGTGAAATACAAACTCTATATTCACAGAGAACATGGTTATCCTCGGGGTTGAGCTGAGACAATCTTGCTTCCCAATTCCAAAGCCAGAGAGCACAAAAGAGATGAACATAGAAGATAAATTATTTTATCCCATGTTATACTTCCATAAGATGGCTTTCTCCCCATGAGAGTTTCACTCCTTATTCTCATGACAAAGAATCAAGCTGAAAAAAATATGCTTAAGTCCTGTGTGGGATGAGGAAGATTGTGCTTTGGCGGAGAGGTAGTGGGAAAACTGAAAATCAAGAAGCAAAATGCTTGTAATCTGTGTGTGAAATTGACTACTTTAGGACACCTTAAATATGGGTAAAGTATGACCCCTTTTGAGGGAGAAAAAAAAAATTTGCAGCCTTTAAGGATGCATCTGCAGATGATCGCAGTTTGAGAAACACCCACCCACATTGATTTGCAATGATTTTCTCCACTGCTCACATGCAAGTTTATCTATTAATACTCAGGAGTTTTCATTTCAATACTATGCTTATCACAGTAATTTTTAAAATGCATATTAAATTAAACAGTTTTGTACCCAGAAAACCACATCCTTTGGCTGGTCCTGGCAATTTGAATCTTTCTATGAACACTTTTTTTCCAGCTTTTACCCTTGTATCTTCGTAGGTGTTAAATTATTAAGTAGCATTAATGCAGTAAGGTGCTGGGTATACAATAGGAGTTTTAAAAATAGTGGTTGCATTACGAAACTGGTTTTAGCATTTAAATTATTGCTCTTCGGATTGCAATGCCAGGCTTCTGAAAGAGTCCCAGTGTTGAATTTTAATTAACTCAGCCTTCTTTTCAGCAACCTTCATCTCAAGCACCCAAAGGCAAACTTGGGAGTGGTGTTAATTTAATCACATCCAAAGTGGACCGAGGGATTTAAGGAACTCACAGGGGACTCTTCAAGGTGTGAAACCTCTCAGACTCTGCGAAGGCAAAAAGATTAAGTCAGACTTGAAACTTTACTTACACATTGGCAGGTGGGGAGGAGAGAGAATCAGAGAATAAGCTCCTGAGTGTTGTGGTTCAGCAAAGCGTTCTACTCTTCCTTACCTCTGCATGTCCTCTTCTCTAAACCACCTCCTCCTCTTTTGCCTCACTTGTGTTCAGCTCACTATTTATCTCACTCTACCTGTTAGCCTAGGCCTCATTTCCTCTGAGAGGTTAGCACTTCATCCGCCAAGATCTGGGGTAGGTGCCCCTTGGATGTCATGGTGTAGCACTTACTAGGTAACTGAAACATTCACTATTGTAGGCCCACAGCCTGGCACAGAAGCACTCAAAACCCTAATGTGTCTTCAGTGCCTCTGCATGCAAGCTGTAGGTCGTGGCATATAATCATTGCAAAATTCTATTAGGTAGGTGTTGTTTGTACCCAATTTTACAAACAGGCTTAGAAAAGTTATTGACTGCTTAGAGTCACATTACTAAGAAGCATTAGGGCTGAGAGTTCAACTCAATCTGACTCCAAAGGTCATACATTTAACCACCATGCCATGCCGTTCTGCCACCCAAACATTTGCAAAAAAAAAAAAAAAAAAAAAAAAAAAGATACTGTTTGATGAAGTTGAACAAAGTAAATTCACCAGCAACTTACCTTTGCTCCTGCAACTTACCTTTGCTGGCCTCACTCTCTGGTTTTTTAAACCTATTCAGGCCAGAATCAGAAAGCAATAAGTTCTATGCCAGAACGAGTCAAAATAGCATTTATTTATTGAATAGGTACATGAAAATAATACAAAAATAGAAGTTTCAAAAGGAGGGACAATGAAAAGTAACAGTCACCTGACTCAGAGCCACTGAGTTCCCTTTTCCAGAAGTAATCATCAAGATCTGTTGTTATCATGGGAGATAGACAGACACCTGTATTTTGTAAACTGTGATCCCAACCCAGTAATGGATGGATTTAGTGGGTTCCGACCAGCGTATTTTTTAAAGTCATAGAAAAAGAAACAAATGTGAAGGATGAGAATGAAGCACATGTAATAAGGTGAATGTTGTTCGTGTAGCTTGTGTTTCAGTTTTACACGTAGCATAAATGTACACCTGACGGTAACGGAGTATAAAATGGCTCCCTTACTGTGAAGCAATGTTTGAAGTAGTTTGAAAGCCACAGACCTGCCAGACCCTTATAGCTTAAAATTATGGAGGTCGCCTGTACCAAGAAACTTCCATCCTTACTGCTTATTAGCCTGAGTGACCCCATTAAAGCAGAAGTCAGATTCCATCCCTCCTCTGCGCAAACCCTTCCAGGAACTCTCCTCTTACCAGGAGTAAAAGCCATGAGACAACATGTATTTCAATTTGCTTGTTGTGTTAGCATCCTTAAAAAGACACCAACATGAAATTTGATCATATTTAGAGAGACTATTTAGGCCAATCTGACTGAAAATGTGGGTTTTGTGATCCAAATAAAAGACTTTGGGGGGCTCTGGAAAGGGCCTTTGAAGAGACAGGCAGCACCCTTCACAGCAGCTGAAAACAAGAATGGATTATTATATTTAGGGCCTATATTTGTGATGATGTGGCTTAAAATACAATTTGCATGACATTTATAAAATTTACTTTGAAGAATCCTGGGGGTGCCCCAGGGAGACGGAGCACTCTCTGGAGCAGCAGACCTGTGGGACAGACAGACCCCCAGAGAGGTGCACTGCCCATTCCAGAATACATCCAGGACCAAGCACCAAGAAGGAGTCTAACTACCAGCCCCGCCTGAAAGGGCACAGGGGCACAAGGAGCCACTTCTCACATGGGCAGTTCCTCACAGGCTTGGACCAAGGTGAGCAGCAGTGGGGACTTATCATATTTAATGTACTGCTGAATGGGACAGCCAGAAATATTGAGGCCAACTCTCCCCATCAGAAGCAGGAGCAGCACTCATCAGGACAGTAGAAGGTGGTACCATATCCCCTCCCTCCTTTTCCCTCTCCCTGTCTCTTCACTCTCTGCAGCTGTGTGCTCCTAATTGCAGTGGTTTTTGTCCTCACAGGTGCATGTGGAGGCCTCAACTAGGGCATCTCATGGTGGCCCCATGAGATTAGGGGTAGCAGCTCCTGGAAATCAGCGTGTGAAACCATGGCATATTTATTTATTTGTTGATTTGGCTACTGTCCTCTAGACATGTGAGCTCATGTGAACAAGGATCTTGCCTGTCTTATTCTCTACCAGATTCCCAAGGCATCCAGGAAATATGTCTTAAATGGATGAATCAGTGCTAGGCAGTGGACCGGAGACCATGGTAGCCAATAGGTTCTCCAAGCACAACCAGTCATGAAGCAGATGCAGATAGGTGGGTTTGCACCCCTCTGCACCTGGAGGCAGCTCTGCATATGCCTTCTAGGGTGAGCCACTGGTTCCGATGCGTGTGGTGTAGCTCCCTTTGTGTGTGCTTACCTGGTGAAAATAGATGGGCAGCGGAAGGAAGCACACAAGCAAAAGTACTGGGGCTACAAAGGGCACAGTGAACATCAATTTCTATATGTGACCAAGGTGCACTCTAAGAGGTCAGGTGCTTGGGAGGGCATGGCTGGAGAGGTAAGATCCAGTCATGAAGGTACCTGACGTTAAAAAGTTTGCACTTTATTCTGTAGGCAACTGGAGACTGCTAGGCAGTTTGGAAGCAAATAAATTATGTGACCATGTACATGAAAGAAGCAACATGAAAGAAGAACCAGAGAAAAGGAGGTTATGTAATTAGGGAGGCCAGTTACAAGGCTATTACACATGTCCAGGTAAGAGATGATGGGGGCTTAGACCAGCATGTGGCTTTAAAGATGGAGAGGAAGCCCTGGGGAACAATGAAAGGAGGTGGTGGTTGAAAATGTGGGTCTGAATGTTAGGTGACAAAGGTGGATATTCAGACAGAAGAGTCACATAGGTCCTGCTGAGGCCATGGGAGAAAATTAAAACACCTAATTTGAGTAGTGGATCATTTAGAAAATCTGAAGAAAGCTAAAAACCCTTCCCCCAGAAAAAACACATACAAAAATTTAGATATAGTTTCAGAAGCTTCACATATAGTATAGTCCCCTCTCCCCAGTTAATCTCCTCATGGACATTAATTAGAGTCCATGATTGAGAGAAGGAAGAATAACAAAGAAGGCATCCAGAGGAAGGGCCTTACCCAAGGGGTGAGGAGAGGAAGACAATGCTCCCCAGTCAGACACCTATCAAAAAGGTAGGAGAAATAGAAGAGAGGGTAAATGAGGGTACAAGATAAGACCCTTTGGGTGGCTGGCAAGATGGCCAGATAGGAACAGCTCCGGTCTGCAGCTCCCAGCGAGATCAACACAGAAGGCATGTGATTTCTGCGTTTCCAATTGAGGAAACTGGCTCATCTCACTGGGACTGGTTAGACAGTGGGTACAGCCCACTGAGGGCGAGCCAAAGCAGTGTGGGGCGTCACCTCACCAGGGAAGTGCAAGAGGCCAGGAAACGCCCTCCCTAGCCAAGGGAAGCTGTGAGGGCCTGTGCCATGAGGAATGGTGCACTCTGGCCCAGATACTATGCTTTTCCCACAGTCTTTGCAACTCGCAGAACAGGGGATTCCCTCGGGTGCCTATGCCACCAGGGCCCTGGGTTTCAAGCACAAAACTGGGCAGCCATTTGGGCAGACAGTAAGCTAGCTGCAGGAGTTTTTTTTCATACCCCAGTGGCACCTGGAATGCCAGTGAGACAGAACCATTCACTCCCCTGGAAAGGGGGCTAAAGCCAGGGAGCCAAGTGGTCTAGTTCAGCAGATCCCATCCCCACAGAGCCCAGCAAGCTAAGATCCACTGGCTTGAAATTCTCACTGCCAGCACAGCAGTCTGAAGTCGACGTGGCACACTCAAGCTTGGTGGGGGGAGGGGTGTCTGCCATTACTGAGACTTGAGTAGGCTATTTTCCCCTCACAGTGTAAATGAAGCCACAAGGAAGTTCGAACTGGGCGGAGCCCACTGCATCTCCGCAAAGCCTCTGTAGCCAGACTGCCTCTCTAGATTCCTCCTTTCTGGGCAGGGCATCTCTGAAAGAAAGGCAGCAGCCCCACTCAGGGGCTTCTAGATAAAACTCCCATCTCCCTGGAACAGAGCACCTGGGGGAAGGGGCAGCTGTGGGCACAGCCTCAGCAGACTTAAATGTTCCTGCCTGCTGGCTCTGAAGACAGCAGCAGATCTCCCAGCACAGCACTCGAGCTCTGCTAAGGGACAGACTGCCTCCTCAAGTGGGCCCCTGACCCCCGTGCCTCTTGACCAGGAGACACCTTCCAGCAGGGGTCGGCAGACACCTCATACAGAAGAGCTATGGCTGGCATCTGGTGGGTGCCCCTCTGGGACAAAGCTTCCAGAGAAAGGAACAGTCAGCAATCTTTGTTGTTCTGCAGCCTCTGCTGGTGATACCCAGGCAAACAGGGTCTGAAGTGGACCTCTAGCAAACTCCAGCAGACCTGCAGTAGAGGGGCCTGACTGTTGGAAGGAAAACTAACAAACAGAAAGGAATAGCATCAACATGAACAAAAAGGACGTCCACACCAAAACCCCATCCAACGGTCACCAACATCAAAGACCAAAGGTAGATAAATCCATGAAGACGAGGCAAACCAGCGCAAAAAGGCTGAAAATTCCAAAAACCAGAATGCCTCTTCTCCTCCAAAGAATCCCAACTCCCCACCAGCCAGGGAACAAAACTGGATAGAGAATGAGTTTGACGAATTGACAGAAGTATGTTTCGGAAGGTGGGAAGTAACAAACTACTCCAAGATAAAGGAGCATGTTCTAACCAAATGCAAGGAAGCTAAGAACCTTGAAAAAAGGTTAGACGAATCGCTAACTAGAATAAACAGTGTAGAGAAGAACGTAAATGACCTGATGGAGCTGAAAAACACAGCACGAGAACTTCGTGAAGCATACACAAGTATCAATAGCTGAGTCAATCAAGTGGAAGAAAGGATATCAGAGGTTGAAGATCAACTTAATGAAATAAAGCATGAAGAAAAGATTAGAGAAAAAAGAATGAAAAGGAATGAACAAAGCCTCCAAGAAATATGGGACTATGTGAAAAGACCAAACCTACATTTGATTGGTGTACCTGAAAGTGATGGGGAGAATGGAGCCAAATTGTAAAACACTCTTCAGGATATTATCCAGGAGAACTTCCCCAACCTAGCAAGAGAGGCCAACATTCAAATTCAGGAAATACAGAAAACGCCACAAAGATACTCCTCGAGAAGAGCAACCCCAAGACATATAATCACCAGATTCATCAAGGCTAAAATGAAGGAAAAAATGTTAAGGGCAGCCAGAGAGAAAGGTTGAGTTACCTTCAAAGGGAAGCCCATCAGACTAACAGTGGATCTCTCTGCAGAAACTCTACAAGCCAGAAGAGAGTTGAAAAAGAATTTTCAACCCAGAATTTCATATCCATATGAAGCCAAACTAAGCTTCATAAATGAAGGAGAAATAAAATCTTTTACAGACAAGCAAATGCTGAGAGATTTTGTCACCACCAGGCCTGCCTTACAAGAGCTCCTGGAGAGGAAAAACCAGTACCAGCCACGGCAAAAACACACCAAATTGTAAAGACCATCGACACTATGAAGAAACTGCATCAACTAATGGGCAAAATAATCAGCTAGCATCATAATGGCAGGATCAAATTCACACATAACAATATTAACCTTACATGTAAATGGGCTAAATGCCCCAATTAAAAGACACACACTGGCAAATTGGATAAAGAGTCAAGACCCATTGGTGTGCTATATTCAGGAGACCCATCTCACATGCAAAGACACACATAGGCTCAAAAAAAAAGGGATGGAGGAATATTTACCAAGCAAATGGAAAGCATAAAAAAGCAGCAGTTGCAATCCTAGTCTCTGATAAAACAGACTTTAAACCAACAAAGATCAAAAAAGACAAAGAAGGACATTACATAATGGTAAAGGGATCAATGCAACAAGAAGATCTAACTATCCTAAATATATATGCACCCAATACAGGAGCACCCAGATTCATAAAGCAAGTTCTTAGAGACCTACAAAGAGACTTAGATTCCCACACAATAATATTGGGAGACTTTAACACCCCACTGTCAATATTAGAGCAATCAACGAGACAGAAAATGAACAAGGATATTCAGGACTTGAACTCAGTTCTGGATCAAGCAGACCTAATAGACATCTACAGAACTCTCCACCCCAAATCAACAGAATATACATTCTTCTCAGCACCACATCGCACTTATTCTAAAATTGACCACATAATTGGAAGTAAAACACTCCTCACCAAATGCAAAAGAATGGAAATCATAACAAACAGTCTCTTGGACCACTGTGCAATCAAATTAGAACTCAGGATTAAGAAAGTCACTCAAAACCACACAACTACATGGAAACTGAACAACCTGCTCCTGAATGACTACTGGGTAAATTAAAAAATGAAGGTAAAAATAAATAAGTTCTTTGAAACCAATAAGAACAAAGACATAATGTACCAGAATGTCTGGGACACAGCTAAAGCAATGTTAAGAGGAAAATTTATAGCACTACCCACAGGAGAAAGCAGGAAAGATCTAAAATCGACACCCTAACATCACAATTAAAAGAACTAGAAAAGCAAGAGTAAACAAATTAAAAAGCTAGCTGAAGACAAGACACAACTAAGATCAGAGGAGAACTGAAGGAGATACAGACACACACAAAAAAAAACCTTCAAAAAATCAGTGAATCCAGGAGGTGGTTTTTTGAAAAGATTCATAAAATAGATAGACCACTAGCCAGACTAATAAAGAAGAAAAGAGAGAAGAATCAAATAGACACAATAAAAATGATAAAGGGGATATCACCATTGATACCACAGAAATACAAACTACCATCAGAGAATACTATAAATACTTCTATGCAAATAAACTAGAAGAAATGGATAAATTCCTGGACACATACACCTTCCCAAGACTAAACCAGGAAGAAGTCAAATCCCTGAATAGACCAATAACAAGTTCTGAAATTGAGGCAGTAATTGATAAGCTACCAACCAAAAGAAAGCCCAGGACCAAATGGATTCACAGCCAAATTCTACCAGAGGTACAAAGAGGAGCTGGTACCATTCCTTCTGAAACTATTTCAAACAATAGAAAAAGAGGGAATCCTCCCTACCTCATTTTATTTTATTTTTTTTTCTTTTTTTTTTTTTTATTATACTTTAGGTTTTAGGGTACATGTGCACAATGTGCAGGTTTGTTACATATGTATCCATGTGCCATGTTGATTTCCTGCACCCATTAGCTCGTCATTTAGCATTAGGTATCTCTCCTAATGCTGTCCCCGCCCCCCCCCCCCCCCACCCCACAACAGTACCCGGAATGTGATGTTCCCCTTCCTGTGTCCATGAGTTCTCATTGTTCAGTTCCCACCTATGAGTGAGAACATGCGGTGTTTGGTTTTTTGTCCTTGCAATAGTTTACTGAGAATGATGTTTTCCAGTTTCATCCATGTCCCTACAAAGGACACGAACTCATCATTTTTTATGGCTGCATAGTATTCCATGGTGTATATGTGCCACATTTTCTTAATCCAGTCTATTGTTGTTGGACATTTGGGTTGGTTCCAACTCTTTGCTCTTGTGAATAGTGCCGCAATAAACATACGTGTGCATGTGTCTTTATAGCAGCATGATTTATACTCCTTTGGGTATATACCCAGTAATGGGATGGCTGGGTCAAATGGTATTTCTAGTTCTAGATCCCTGAGGAATCGCCACACTGACTTCCACAGTGGTTGAACTAGTTTACAGTCCCACCAACGGTGTAAAAGTGTTCCTATTTCTCCACATCCTCTCCAGCACCTGTTGTTTCCTGATTTGTTAATGATGGCCATTCTAACTGGTGTGAGATGGTATCTCACTGTGGTTTTGATTTGCATTTCTCTGATGGCCAGTGATGATGAGCATTTCTTCATGTGTTTTCTGGCTGCATAAATGTCTTCTTTTGAGAAGTGTCTGTTCATGTCCTTTGCCCACTTTTTGATGGGGTTGTTTGTTTTTTTCTTGTAAATTTGTTTGAGTTCATTGTAGATTCTGGATATTAGCCCTTTGTCAGATGAGTAGGTTGCAAAAATTTTCTCCCATTCTGTAGGTTGCCTGTTCACTCTGATGCCTACCTCATTTTATAAGGCCAGCATCATCCTGATACCAAAACTGGCAGAGACACAACAAAAAAAGATTTCAGGCCAGTATCCCTGATGAACATCGATATGAAAATCCTCAACAAAATACTGGCAAACAGAATCCAGCAGCACATCAAAAAGCTTATCCACCACAATCAAGTTGGCTTCATCCTCGGGATGTAATGCTGGTTCAACATATGCAAATCAATAAATGTAATCCATCACATAAACAGAACCAATGACAAAAACCACACGATTATCTCAATAGATGCAGAAAAGGCCTTCAATAAAATTCAACACCCCTTCAAGCTAAAAACTCTCAATAAACTAGGTATTGATGGAACGTATCTCAAAATAATAAGAGCTATTTATGACAAACCTACAGCCAATATCATACTGAATGGGCAAAAGCTGGAAGCATTCCCTTTGAAAACCAGCACAAGATAAGGAGGCCCTCTTTCACCACCCATATTCAACATAGTACTGGAAGCTCTGGCCAGGGCAATCATGCAAGAGAAAGAAATAAAGGGTATTCAAATAGGAAGAGAGGAAGTCTAATTGTCTCTGTTTGCAGATGACATAATTGTATATTTAGAAAACCCCATCATCTCAGCCCAAAATCTCCTTAAGCTGATAAGCAACTTCAGCAAAGTCTCAGGATACAAAATCAATGTGCAAAAATCACAAATATTCCTGCACACCAATAATAGACAGAGAGCCAAATCATGAGTAAACTCCCATTCAGAATCACTACTAAGAGAATAAAATACCTAGGAATACAACTTACAAGGGATGTGAAAGACCTCTTCAAGGAGAACTACAAACCACTGCTCAAGGAAATATGAGAAGACACAAACAAATGGAAAAACATTCCATGCTCATGGATAGGAAGAATCAATATTGTGAAAATGGCCATACTGCCCAAAGCAATTTACAGATTCAATGCTATCCCCATCAAACTACCATTGACTTTCTTCACAGAATTAGAAAAACCTACTATAAATTTCGTATGGAAGCAAAAAAGAGCCCGTATAGCCAAGACAAGCCTAAGCAAAAAGAACAAAGCTGGAGGCATCACGCTACCTGACTTCAAACTATACTACAAGGCTACAGTAACTGAAACAGCATGGTACTGGTACCAAAACAGAGACATAGACCAATGGAACAGAACAGAGGCCTCAGAAATAATGCTACACATCTACAACCATCTGATCTTTGAGAAACCTGACAAAAATAAACAATGGGGGAAAGGATTCCCTATTTAATAAATGGTGCTGGGAAAACTGGCTAGCCATATGAAGAAAACTGAAACTGGACCCCTTTCTTATACCTTATACAAAAATCAACTTGAGATGGATTAAAGACTTAAATGTAAGACCTAAAATCATAAACACCCTAGAGGAAAACCTAGGCAATACCATTCAGGACATAGACATGGGCAAAGACTTCATGACTGAAACACCAAAAGCAATGGCAACAAAAGCCAAAACTGACAAATGGGATCTAATTAAACTAAAAAGCTTCTGCACAGCAAAAGAAAATATCATCAGAGTAAATAGGCAATCTACAGAATGGGAGAAAATTTTTGCAATCCATCCATCTGACAAAGGGCTAATATCCAGAATCTACAAAGAACTTAAACAAATTTACAAGAAAAAACAAACAACCCCATCAAAAAGTGGGGGAAGGATATGCACAGACCCTTCTCAAAAGACATTTATGTGGCGAAAAAACATATGAAGAAAAGCTCATCATCACTGGTCATTAGAGAAATGCAAATCAAAACTACAATGAGATACCATCTCACGCCAGTTAGAATGGCAATCATTAAAAAGTCACGAAACAACAGATGCTGGAGAGAATGTGGAGAAATGGGAACGCTTTTACACTATTGGTGGGAGTGTAAATTAGTTCAACCATTGTGGAAGACAGTGTGGCAATTCCTCAAGTATCTAGAACCAGAAATACCATTTGGCCCAGCAATCCCATTACTGAGTATATACCCAACAGATTAAAAATCATTCTACTATAAAGACACATGCACCTGTATGTTTACTGCAGCACTGTTCACAATAGTAAAGACTTGGAACCAACCCAAATGCCCATCGATGATAGACTGGATAAAGAAAATGTGGCATATATACACCATGGGATACTATGAAGCCATAAGAAAGGATGAGTTCATGTCCTTTGCAGGGACATGGATGAAGCTGGAAGCCATCATTCTCAGAAAACTAACACAGGAACTGAAAACCAAACACTGCATGTTCTCACTCATAAGTGGGAGTTGAACAATGAGAACACATGGACACAGGGAGGGGAACATCACACACTGGAGCCTGTCTGGGGGTGGGAGCTAGGGAAGGGATAGCATTAGGAGAAATATCTAATGTAGATGATGGGTTGATGGGTGCAGCAAACCACCGTGGCACATGTATACCTATATTACAAACCTGCACATTCTGCACATGTATCCCAGAACTTAAAGTATAATAATTTTTTTAAAAGCATGAATATTATCCTCATTAGCTACCTTACAAGAATGTTGTATTAAATGATGTATTTTGTGGAAAAAAAAAAGAAGAAGAAGAAGTTTGTTCTTGAGGTCAAAGGTGCCTCATATAACACCAAGCAGACTAATCACATGGCCGATGATGAAAAGAGACATAGAGAAACTTCTCATTTTTTAGATGTTTGGAAAATACTTATTGCTCAGGTAGGTGTAGCCAGAAAACCTCAAAAAAGAGCTCGAGGGGGCCCAGAAGCAGAATCAGATGCAAGTGTAGTGCAGAGTTCTCAGAAAGCCCAAGAGAAAAACACTCACTGGGCATATGTAGGCCTCTTTCTTTAGAAAACTCAGCAAGACTCATGTATTGAATGAATTAATAACCTCAGTTTCAACCATTTGTATGTATGTGGACTGTAGGTGTGCAGATGTGTGTAACTGCCTACATGTGCACTTAGTATTATGCATATATGTATATTTACATATAAATATAATGACGCATTTACATAAAGGCATCCATTTGGCATACATACCTATGCATATGCAGTATAAGGCTGGATTATTCCCCTGCCACACACAAAGATTTTGCTGTCCAAAAACTCAGGGCAATGAACGGCATGGAAGGGGCTCTGTTTTCAAGGGTGAAGCAATAGAGAAATACTGACAGCCTCGGATAACCTGTGATGGGGATATCACAAAAGCCACCGGGGACAGCGCCAGTAAGCTTATCACTCCTGCCATAGACAGGGGACTTCAAAGAAAAACTGAAACCCTTTCTCCGGAAATAATCCGGAAGGATCTTATTTTCTTCTTTGAGGTCAGCACATTCTGCTTTTCAAAATCAAATCCACAGCAGTTTATTAGTAATGTCCCACATGTACTGCCTCAAGTTGGCAGCTGTGGAAGCTAAAGAAGCATAAGACCTGATTCTTGACCTCGGACAATTTACAGTTTAGTTGTGGAGGTAAGACAGGGACACAGAATATTATGTGGCAATTGAAAGTGTAAATATTATAGATTTAAGTAGGGTAAAGAGCTCATTCTGGAGTAGAGGGGTCAGTGAAAAGTAATTGTTCACCTGGTAATAAGAGAAGATCTCTGTGAACAAAGCCTAAGACTGCAAACTTAGGACTGTTGGGAGATAGACAGATTCATATATAGATACAAATCTTTACCATCCTCAGACATCCGCCAACTTGGTTGTTTAGGCTGTAGGACTTACATGAGGAAGGGTGCATAATAGATAACTCTAAAAATGTTTGAGCCTTAGACCCAGTGAGTGAGAAAGGGTGTCATTATTTAATATTCTCCTGACATTCACCTGCCCCTTCTGCATCTGTGGCTGTAACTGAGGACTTGGTTCTTTATATCACCCAGTGTTCATGAGGATTCTCTGGAGAAATTTCTTGCTGGTCTCAGTATCAAAAAAGGGGGATCTTCTCTTGAGCAATTTTGTTTTTGGTCTTGCACGTTTCGGGAATTGAACTTTAGACAAGGCCTCTCTTTAAACTTGACTGCTAGAAATGCAGGAGACAAATTTTGGTCCCACTTGTAGCAAGGGTATTTGACTCTACGAGATGCATTTATTTCAAATGATGTTCATTTTTGGCTCCATCTTGTGTGCCTCATTTTTCATTTCACACACTTCTTTTTGTAGGTTATGTGCTCTTGTAAGCTATCTTGAATTCTGTTTTAAGGACAAGGTAGCATATAAATATAAGGAAATATATAAATGAAACAGAGGAAGGCTTTAAAGTCCAGAACACTATGGCCAGGAAGACAACTATGACTGTGGCTAGAATGATGGTCTGTGGCGGTGATAATGAGTGTGTTATTAGGGCAGTCCAGCAGTGATTACAGGGAGTCAGACGGACCTCAGTCCAAGTCAGAGGTCTCTCTGCTGTTTATTAGTTGTATGATCTAAGGCATAGTATTCTCTGAACCTTCATTTTCTCATCTTTACAACAGTGATCTCTTTGTATCGGGGAGGGTGGATTAAATGAGGTAATGTATAGAAAGCACTTAGCACAACCGCACTCAATCATTAGCTATTGAGATTATCAGCACTATCACCTGGACAAGTAGCGGGTGGGCCGCCCCTCTTGGCCAGGTCTTCTGTGCACACTGACGTTGTATGAAAGCTGTCCCCACGTCTCCCACACCCACCGACGCCAGGCGGCCGCGTCTGGGCCAGATAGGGATCACGCCTGCGGAGCGCACCTCCACACGGGCAGCCCTCGTCCAGGGCGCAGGGCACAGGGCACATGTCTACAGCCCAGTCCTGCAGACGGCTACCTAGAGACCCCAGTGCGCAGGTTAAGGCAACTTCACAACTGTCTTTCCATTCCCTTCCCCTGTCGGACTCCGCGCTCTGATATATACAGGAGAGGCCCGCGAGGGGACAAGGCGACCTCACTGCAATGCTCCAAGCAGCGGCCGCAGGCAGCTGCGTGGAGGCTGTGGGTCGGCTGCGGGAAAGCGGGTCCCATGGGAGCCGCTAGGCGCAGCCCATTTCCCGAGCTCAGGTGGAGGTCGACGAGCACAGGCGCCCTGCAAGGCGCGGGCGTGGTAGCCAGGAGCCCGCTCCTCTCCAACTCCCCTGAGACTTAACCCTTTGACCAAGAGAGGTCGACGGCGGGCAGGGGTGAGAGAACTGCGCGAGGCGCAGGCCTGGGCACCCGCGGAAAGGGGGCAGGTTTCGGGGAAGAGCGGCGGGGCGCCGCACGTTTCCTGCAGCCGCCAGCATCAGCGTGTCAGGTGGTTGCCGGGCGGGTGTGAGCGCGCGCGCCAGGCAGAGGGGGCGCGCTCGCACAAAGTTTGTGCCTGCGGTGCGCCTCGGTCGGGCTCGCCGGGCTCGAGGGCGGGCGGCCGGGGCTACGAGGCCCGGGGGGAGAGAGCCGGCAGGCGGCGGCGGTGGCGGCGGGGGCGATGCGCCGCGCCCGGCCGCGCTAGGTGAGCCGGCTCCGGGAGCGCGGGCCGCGGCCATGGGCACCCTGGGCAAGGCGAGAGAGGCTCCGCGGTGAGTAGAGGCGGCCGTGGCCCTCGGGAGCGCCAGTGTCCTTTCTTGGGAAAGAGGCCCCTGCCCGCCGCCCCAACACCCCGAGGGAAGTTGAGGGCGGAGGGGGGCCGGGGTCGGCCGGAGTCCCGGGACACCAGCGCGACGGGCGGACGTGTCCAGAACGCCCGGCGCGCTGCGCCCGGGGTTTCGGGAAGGGAGCTGGGGCTGAGGGGCGGTGGAGGGGCGGCCGCGAGGCCAGAGCTCGTATGGTGAGATCTGCTAGGGCCGAAGCTCTTCGCGGAGCCGGCGCCCGCCCGCCGACCTCCTCCCCCACATCTCCCCGCCCGGCATCGGGACTCCCACTCGCGGACTTTCCGCGCTGCCGGCACCTGCTGGGGCGCTGGGCTCCGGCTGCGCCACCTGGCGGCCCCTCCCGACCCTTCCCAGAACGGCCGAGGGAGCTTGCAGGGAGCCCGCAGAGGTGGCACCGCTGGGTCGCCCCTGCCCCACGAAAGTTTCCCGATCCATGGGTCAGCGAAACGTACCGCCTTCCGGATGGGAAGCTGCATTCCTCTCCCCCCCACTATGATTCTATAGAGGGTCTTGGATAACAGAAGTTGAAGAAAGAGGGACAGTGAGTGAAAGGGCTCTTGGCCAGGCAGCTTTGAGTTTGTAGCCAAAGGACCAGAACTGGGCAACTGCATGGACAACGGCCTGGCCTCGGCGTAGGGGCTGGACAAGTTGTGCACTTCACAACTCCATTCACGTCGACACTGATGGGACTGTGCCTTGCACCACCATACCCAGTAGCGGCAGGAAGCTTGCGATGCTGGTCTTCCCGTGCTTATAATCCCAAGAACGAAGGGTTCTTGGCCCTGTATGCACGCCCTGCCTCTCCCCATCCAGGCATCTCCTGAGGGTCCACCACTGTACTTTGCACTAGATTCAGGAGGAGGAGTTCAGTACATTAAATTGAGTATTATAAGGGGGAGAGGACGGGACTGGAAGGAATCCACACCAGAAGTCAAGAGAGTCACCTTCCACTGCAAAGAAAGTTGTGGAAGTTCCAGTTCCCTTGCTCCATTTCATCTCTTGCTTTTCTAGGCTGGATTTCATAAAAAGCTCAGCCTGAAACTGACCTCCACTGAGATATGCCTGGAGAGGATTTCACCTAAACCAGTTTAGAGTTTTGACGGTCTCCTTCAGCAAACCTATGGGGCTTTGGTTACTTTTAGGCTTGGAAAACACCTTCAAGTTAATTTGTTTCTCTCGGGGTTTTGTTTTTTGTTTTTGTTTTTTTTTTTCATTTACAAGAAAACATTTGGCTATTGGTTTTTTAAAAAAAATATGCCTTTACAGACTCAGAGGCCATTCATTCTATGGATTGTTGAAACACCTTCGACCTGCCTATAATAAAGCATTTTATAAATCCTTGTCTACTCCCATTTCACCAGAAAAGGCAGAACGATTTCAGGATTTTTCACAAGGCAACCAGTTGAGAGAGTATACAGCAAGAAAGCCAGGTTTCCTAGTCTATGGTGCAAATAATCCCCATCTTCTTAGAACTCTGAGGCTGTAATTTGGCTTTTAGTACTTTCTCTTCTCCCTGTTTTCTCATGCCCTAGCCCTCTGAGTCTCTGGGCTCCATACTTCCCAGATTGCTTTTGTCACCCTTTCTTCCCTTGTACTATCCTATACTTTACCCTGATCCCTCCTAGTTCTGGTAAAAGCATCAACCTTCAAGAATCCACTTATGAAACAAAGTGGTTTCTCTTACTGGTGACACTAGGAAACTTTACCAGAATTAGAAAACAGGGCAGGATTAGGAGTCTCGAATGGTCACTGTCACCAACCAAGAAAGAAAATGGAATTTTCCTTGGATCTGTAGCCACCTCCCCTCCACCCCTAGCAGGAAGAGCTCTGTCTGTAGATAGAGCCTCCAGTTGCAGTTGCCTCTTCTCCAAGGTCTAGGGAGTATTGTGGAAGGCCTGAGAGAAGGAGACTTATACAATGAATGACTTTATTTTTTTTAAATCTTTCCCCTACTCTGCCTTTGGTGGAGGTCTTAATGGTGACAAAGGCAGCAGCTGGGGCAGAAAGCCGAGTAATCCCAGCAGTGGCTATGTAGCCCCAGGTGTAGAGAGTTGTTAGTGCTTCCAGGAAGGGAAGGGCGCCCACCTGGGGTGCACGGCATGGGCCACAAGGGGCTGGCTTCTAGCCTGTCTCTGCAGTGGTGGCCAGGCACATTGCTCTTCTGATTCTGGACCTCCACACTGTAGAAGAGGGGTTTGGAAAATGACCATAAAGAGTCTGTCCAGCTCTAGGGACCTGAGGACAGTTCTGAGGGCCTGCAAAAGGAATATGGGCTGAGATTCCGGCTTTACATTACCAATTATGCTTTTGAAGGATTTTACTTTCATTTTAAATTGAATTGACCTTTTCAGCCTCTCTGTGATTGTCTACAGCTAATCCTGATGTTGTGAAATGTGCAGAGTTCCATGCACAGTAAATATTTATTAAATGAATAAAACCAGAGAGGTGCTGGGTACAAATCTCAGGTTTATTATATATGAGTTTTATAACCTTGGCTATGTCACTTACCCTTTTTTAGATTCGGTTTCAGCATCATGAGATGGGGATAACATCCTTTTGGGCTGTAAGCCTCAAGACAGGGTCAATCCCCAGCAGAGTACCTGCCATAGCATAGGTACTCAATTCATGTCACCATTATATTTTGTTTTTAGAGACTGATCCAATTCTGGGGCTGTCACAGGGCCTGTTTGAAAATCCATTATGGCCAGAAACTTGAGTCCTGTACCACCGACTTGATCTTTCAGGAATTACTGCCTAGTGCCCAATAACCAATTGTTGATTCAATTTCATTGGACCTGCACCAGGTCAGAATAGAGCTGAGCGGCCACTGCAGACCAGCACCCTGGAGCTAGTTTGAAACAACCTGAAGGGCCAGGGTGCCCCTGCACAGGTCTAGCTGTGTACTGAGTGGCCCCATAGTTCAGTTATACACCGTCTCTTAGCAGGCTGGTTTCCCAAAACCCACATGTGCCTAGCATTTTATTTTGATCTAAGCACTTCTTCAGCCCCTTTGGTTGAGATTATATCCTGTCAGAGCAGCTTTCCCAGACACACTCCCTCAAACTGCCTCTTTCTCTTCTGGGAACACCATGCTTCTTACTCTTGACACTCATAGAACACTTATTTAACATTTATATAGCTTTCTTTTCATTATCTCAGTCTGATTCCTCAGCTATATTTTTGTATTAAGGAACTTCTAGACGACCATTACGTAACAACAGCAACTAGTATGTAATGAGTATATAAAGTACCTTCACCGAGACTATCTCACTGTGGTGTTCTCTGGCCAATCACAATGCCTTACTCATAGAATAAACACTTAGAGATTAATTGATGCCATTATGCATTTATCATAGATAGTAAAGTTACACTTCTGAGGTACTTTTTTTCCACAGTAGAGGAGAATTAACTAAATGCTCAAAAGAGTTACCAGCAACACTCATCACTATTAAACCATAAAAGATTATAGATATGGATCTGTGTGTGTATGTGTATTTTTTAATGGAGAGGACAATAAACTTCCCAAATCATTTTGCAGAATGACTTGTACTGATGAGGTCATGACCAGAGATAGAGCTGCGTGTGAGCGGATCAAAGTCCATTGGACTCTTAAGCCATTTCTAGATCCAAACTTGCCCTTTTACATTGAGTTCTGGAACAGCTCTCTCACAGCTCTGCTTTCTGTTTTAATCAGGACCCAAGTAAGGATTTGAAAAAATGATGTTTAGTAACAAAAATGACTCATAATGGTTACCTGTATTATCAACCATGAAAAACAAGATCTTAAAACCAACTAAGATTTGTAAGAAAGGCAGGACTCACTTAAAATCTAAACACCACCATCGTCACCCCTCACTTCCTGCACTTGGGTCCTCAGTCTTTGACTTCTCCCCTAAGGTCCTTAACGATGATTCTGAGGCTGCCTGACCTTGTGTAGTATCTCAGGTACTGCTCAAGATTAATGAAGTTAGCCAAAGATGATCTCGAACTCCCGACCTCAGGTGATCCACCTGCCTCAGCCTCCCAAGGTGCTGGGATTACAGACGTGAGCCACCATGCCCGGCCAAAGTTAGCCAAAGAAACAAATGTAAACAATTTTTAAGATTCAAGTCAGTGGCTTAGTAGCTGAAAAAATATATATATTGCTGGGAGCTAAGGACTGCCAAGATAGTCTTGCCTCTGCCATTCCCCTTCAGGAACTGGGAGACAGTAGGACAGAGCAATCCTAGTGCCAGGATGAAGAGCCCTAGTTGCAACCCTGAAATCTCACCTTTGCTGGGGAGATGTCTCTTTAACAGCCAACCAGTCGTTTGGTGCATTTGCCAAGTGGGAGGGGTATGGCTTCTGTCAGCCCAACTCCTGAGATTAATTGTCTTATCTCCATTCCCTTCCTCTCCAATCTGCCTTCAGAGCGTGGAGCTGCCAGTTTGTCCCCTCACTGCCTTCTCTCTTTCCCCAGGAAACCTTCCCATGGCTGCAGAGCTGCCCCTAAAGCAAGACTAGAGGCAAAGCCAGCCAACAGCCCCTTCCCCTCCCATCCCAGCTTGGCCCAGATCACCCAGTTCCGAATGATGGTGTCTGTGGGACATTTAGCCAAAGGAGCCAGCCTGGACGATCTCATTGACAGCTGCATTCAATCTTTTGGTAAGTTGGCTAACTGCCCACAGGCGTAAAAATCACTCTATTACTTTGTTCTTCCTTTAAAAGTGCTTTCCAGAACAGCAATCTAGATTGTATTTTGGCTTTAAAAATAGCTTTTGAGCCTTTGAAATGTTGGAGACAGTCTGCAGAGCCTATGGCACATGACTATGTGGGTGTAATAGGTCGTGATGAGAAGTGCAATTTTAAAGTGAGAAAAGTTAGGAGAGTTTGCATTTCCATTTTTCTTAGGATGGAGGTTTTTCTTGTGATGAAAAACATCATAAAATGATATTGTGCATCTGGTGCTTTGAGACTTTTCTGTCCTTGCCTTCTTGGGGCACATAAAGACTGTTACATGAGCAAACTTTGTTATCAAACAGAAATTGGAATCATTTGGAGGAATAAAGTCCCAATAATTCCCCTTGCAATCTGGAGGGCAGATGTGGTGGAATAGGAAAGGACTGGGTAAAGCCAGGAGGTTTGTGACGAGAAGACATTGGTTAATAAATGTTGCAATGCAGGGTCAAGGGGCTGAGAAATAAATGTGGACACACACATTTCAGATGCTGCACTCTGTCAGCACCTTTGCTCACCATGAGGGAGGCACAGCTTAGTGCAGCCGTCAAGCAATTATCTGAAAAGATTTTTTTAAATGTTATAAGCGTGGTGTATTTTTGGATTTTTATTTGTGAAATAGTGATTGAAAAGTACTAAATATTTCCTCCCAAAAAAGGATTAAAATTGATGGATTTCAATGAAATCATTGAATTCAAAGATTTCCAGCTTCCTCTTCCTCCTGTGGACTCCTTTTTGTATCCCTCCGTCTCCCATGGTGAAGCAGAGGAGCCTGTGTGGCACAGCTCAGACATACCAACCCCCGCCAGCCTACCCCAATCCTGGGAGGCCCCTGGGAATCTAAGAGAGGCTTAATCAGATCCTAGGCAGCTCAGGATCCATGAGATCTCAGAATGACGGACTAGTGGCTGTGTGTGTTAAGTGCTTGCTCAGACCTTATGTATAGAATTGGGAAATACTTGACATGTTAGGGATATTCATTTAGAACAATTTAGTACGGCATTGAACAGTTTCAGCTATTTCAACATTGGTTTAAAGTAATGGTTCTCAAACATTAGAGTGTCAGAATCACACATGGAGGCTGTTTTTTGTTTGTTTCTTTGTTGTTGTTTTTTTAGCACACATTGCTGGGCCCCATCCCCACAGTTTCTACTCCAGTAGGTCTGGGGTGGGGCACAAGAATTTGCATTTCTAACAAGTTCCCAGGCCATGCTGATGCATCTGACCCAAGAACCGCACTTTGTGAATCATTGCTTTAAAGTGCTGTTTGTTGTAAACACCACATGTTCTCACTCATAGGTGGGAATTGAACAATGAGAACTCATGGACACAGGAAGGGGAACATCACACTCCGGGGACTGTTGTGGGGTTGGGGGAGGGGGGAGGGACAGCATTAGGAGATACACCTAATGCTAAATGACGAGTTAATGGGTGCAGGAAATCAACATGGCACATGGATACATATGTAACAAACCTGCACATTGTGCACATGTACCCTAAAACCCTAAAGTATAGTAATAAAAAAAAATAAATAAATAAAGTGCTGTTTGTTGTAGACCTTAACTTGGAAAAGAGGAAGAATTTTTAGTATTACTAGTTTAGCATTAAATTTTCATTAGATTTCTCTTTATTTTATACTTCAATCTTATTTCACACTTTAATATTTCAGTTAAGATGAATCTGGGAGCAGAACGAATGGCTTTCCATTTCAAAATAATGTCCTTAGAAAATATGCTGCGAGGAGATAAACTAGAGGACAGTGGAGACCGGGGAGGCGCGGCTGACGTGGGGCCATTGTTCATCATGTACTCCACTCTCACTTCCTTCCCAACCTGAATAAACAGCAAAGTTCCTTACACCATTTCAGCAGTCAGATTTACTCGGCTTTAGCAGGCCACCGTGACTATTTTCTGAATAAGGATTTTTCTTCTTTCTGTTTCACCATTGAAAAAAGAGGGACGAGAAACGTGTTTATCACACCACTTTCCTTCCTTCCATGCCTGTTGTGCAACTGCCGGCCGAGTTCAAGACTGTTTTTCTAATCTTCAAAGAATCGTGATATCAACCTGAAAAATACATGACTGATTCTGAAGTCCTTCCCCCCAAGTAACGAAGCCTAATTCAATCCCCTTAACAGACCCTCCAAAGGCAACGATAATTTGTTGTGTTCTGGAATATGTTGAACTGAAAAAAGTGGCTTAAAATCCCAAAGCCGTAAAAGTCCCATTGAGTCTAACAGTCTTTTATCCATTGTCAAGCAGCATTGATTAAGCCCTTAATTGTATCTGACACTGTGCTAGGCAGTGCTCAAGAAGAATTACAGCGACCAAACTCTCCCTTCCATTAGAGCTTACAACACCTGAGAAACATACTGTTCAGGAAATATATATATATATATACACACACACATATACAAAGGACAGGGTGTATATATATATATGTATATATATATATATACACACACACATACAAAGGACAGGGTGATATATACCGAAGGTATGCAGGAAGAGTAAGTTTTTATACCATGTAGAGTTTGAGTAAGTGCACTTCATGGGTGAGGACACAGGTCAAGGAGAACAGCCACCATTTGTTTAAGTCCCTCACGGCCCAAGGGAATGCTGCAGGAAGTCAGTAAGGTAAGATCTCAGGGTTTTGTGTATTATGTACTGCAGAGTTTCTCATCACAGTACATGAAAGAGGCAAAAAAGAAAAGACGCTCTGTGTCTGGAAGGAACAGAAGCCAGCACCTTTTGTCTGTCTCTCTTCTTGCTCTTTGGTTATCAGTTGACCCATCTATGGGGCTGGGACATGGAAATTGGGCTACAGAGGAAATGGAGCGAGGAATCAGCAGCAGACTTTATGACAGAGAAAAGCCCATAGCAAAATATATGCCTGTGCTTCCGTAGGTCTCTTTAAGAGGTGATCTGACAGTAGAACAGAGTGAGGCTATGCTTCTCCTGAAGCTTACCTTACTGGTTAGTTTCTCAGGTTTGTACAGAAAAGTGGTGCTTTAGATTAAAGCAGTCTAGCTAGCTTTTTATTAATGAGTTTAGATGTCTTCTCATTTTAAACCCATGAAAAACTGTACAGAAGTGTGGAGGGGAAATTATTATCATTATTATTATTGGCACTCTTTTGCCTCAGACCCTAATTTCAGCTACTCCACCAAGCAACTTGAATAAAAGAGGGAAAGAAACTGTTTTAAAGAGAAAGACTGAATAATTGTTAATTTAGTTTCTACTGCCTCTCAACCTCACCTTCTTGCTTTCAGGAGGTTTGAATTGGCTACAGCTGTGCTGTCCAATGCACTAGCCACATGTGGCTATTTTGATATACATTTCAATTAAAGTTAAATGTAAGATTTCGTTTCTAAGCCTCACCAACCATAGGTGAAGTGTGCAATAGCCACAAATGGCACCTACTGTTGGACAGAGGAGAGAGCATTTCCATTGTTGCAAAAAAGTCAGTTGGACAATGCTGGAGAGGGTAGATGGTTGTCTCAAAGGAAAAAAGAATAGATTTTCTGCAAACTGTGGGATTTGCATTTTGCTAGTATTTCTAGATAAGAGTCTGAATATTGCTTAAAGCATTGTGGGCATTCAGAAGTCTCACTGATGGCTATCTCTTTAGCATTATTAACCATTAATTACCACCCACACTGTTCTCAGAAGAAGGACTTATATTGCTTTTAAGGGCAGTGGCCAGTACGTATAAATTAAGAGCACTTTCGAAGGCCTCTAGCAAGCCTCTCAGTGTCACATACAAGGTTACAGATCTGTGACTAGAAACTTACGGCCTTGAGTCATAGTTCATTGCTTTAACCATGAAACAACCCACTCCCGCCTTCTGTTCTAACCAGAGGTCATGCTTTACATTCTCAGCATATTATTGCTAGTTAATCCTCTCTTCAGCTGAGCATAATAAGGCGAATCATCACAACCTGGTTACACTTATGTCAAATATATGTGAATCACACCATCTGTTTCAGAGGTAGAAAAGACCTATGAGATCATCTGGGCTTTTAATTTTTTTCCCTTTACAAGAGGGCTGCCAGCATTTGGGGCCAAATGGAAGGCTTCAAATGTCTGAATTCACAAAGCTCTTTCCTTGTCTCCCTGTCAGTGCAAGACAACTTCTGACAGCATCGGAAAGAAAACTGCACACCTGCCTCAGAAAGGGCCCCCCTGACACACACACACACAACAACCCACCCCAGCAAGCAGACCTCCTACTCCCAGTGAGACGTGGGAAGAAACTCCATGTTTCATCTTACCTGTTAGTGTGAAGGGAAATGCTTCCTAATATCTTCTATTTATGGACTGTCTTATTTTTTCTTAGAGTTCCATTTGTATTGATTTTCTTTTACACTGAGAACAGCTCTGAAATAGGCAGGTCAGATATTACTCTCTCCATTGAACAAACAGGAAAATAAACCTTTAAGAATTGAAAGAATTTGCCTTGTGCCCCCAGTCTCAAGAGAGGGTGTGCTGCTCCCGTTCTCCTTCCCCTACCTCTAGCAGCCACTTGCAACCTGGGTTGGGGCAAGCCTGGGTCTCTCTCCTAAGACAGCCCTTCCTACACTCAGGGGAGACCTGCATGCCACACAGGACAGGCCTGCACCCAGTGCCCACCCTTCTGCAGTCCTGGTGTCTCCCCAGTTAGAAGTGAAACTCCATTCACTGTAAGAAATGTTGATTGGACCCCATCTACATACCAGGTGTCTGCCTGATATTCTCTATTGAGCAAAGTGTGAATCAGTGAATTCCTGTGTGAATTGTACTAATGCTATCCAAAGACCTTCCAAACTAGAAATACCCCAAAACTAATAGGTATGTTTTCTCCACCATGGAGCAGTTGGATATTAAAAGCATTTTATAGGCCTCAGCTTATTGAAAGTAAAACATTCCATCTGTTTTTAAAATGGGAGCCACAAAAGGCAAACACACACTCAGGGCCATAGCCCTCTCCGTAACAAAGGAAAGATTAGGTATTTCTTACCACTCTGCAACTTGGTCTGTGCACCAAAGCAAGGTGCCCAGAGGGCAACAGGAGCATAAGACCAGAAGCCAAGGGCCATGACATCATTGGGGATGTAGACCTAGTAACAGGCAACACCAAAGAACAAAGTCAGTTGTAGTGTCAGGAAGGGGCCGAAGCCTTAGCCACTGTTGATAGCAGGCCCTGTGTGAAGAACACAGCTCTCCCAGAAGCCTCCTCAGTGGAACCCCCCAGTCACTGGTAGTCGTGGCTACAAGATTTCACGTGTAAAGGATGGTCCTTGGGGACACTTGCATCCTGAGGCTTCTAGTCATCAGAGCAGCTCCCAGGCTGCTCTTAGCCCTCTAGAATGAATTAGCATTATTATAAGACTGGACACTATTTATTCCAAGGAGGACTTTGCTGCATCTTTGATGAGCAGGCATCCCCAGTTACCCATGCTGGTCTGCCCTCTCATGAGCATGGGTTTCTGTGACTGCCAGGCCTGAGAAAGGAGGAGATGGGAAATCCCCTTCATTCATATCTGTGCTCTCCTGCTTGGCGGTGTTTGTTGCAGGCCCCGCTGTAGAGAATAGAGGCAATGCTTATGAGTAAGTTAGACAGTGTCTCAGGAATTCTGAGCAGTTCGATTCAGTAAAGCCATCCAGAGAGATGAGTTTTACTGCTGAGAGAGCTGGAGACAGACAGACAGTGGACGGACAGTAGTTTAACACTTACTGTGGACTCTGTAGGATCCTGAGCCTTTACCTAACTTGACCCAATTAATCCTCCCAACAACCCTATTAGGTGGTTGTTATTTTGCTCCTTTAACTAATAGAGAATTGTAGCTCAGGGAAGTTAAATGACCTGTGGAAAGTAGTTCAGCTCATTAGTGAGAGAGCTGCTGAGATGTGAACTCTGGTCAGTCTTCCCCCGAGGTTCACGTTCTTTCTGCTATTCCAGAGATTCTCCAACTTTGGCATGAGGAATAATCAGGGAGTGTGTTGAACATTCAAATTCCTCACAGTCAACCCCAGAGATTGCCATTCAGCCAGCAGTCACCGGTTTTGATGGAGGTGACCCATGAATGGATGTTGAGAAATACTGTCGTATAGCACACTTGCTTCCTGAACATCCCAGATCATTTTTCTCAGGCATCCTAGGAAAACCTGAAGGGCACAAATCTTCAGGGAAGCAATAGAGCATATAGGTTTTTCAGCTATGTGAACTAGAAAAGCACATGGTGAAGCCAGCCTCTTGGAGATCTCTAAAGCAATCCAGCCAGATCTAATGAGATCCCTGCCTAAGAGCAGGTGTGAAACCCTGGGAGCACTTCTATCAGATTTTCCTGCATTCCTGTCTCTTCTCAACTGCAGTAAGCCCCCTACAAAACGTACAGCCTGTCTGTCTGTTGGCTATGTAAATAGAATGTGGATGTCTGTTACAGTTACCGTTTGATTCTTGCATTCAAAGGCCATATTCCTAGTGTACATTTCCACCTTTATTCAACACTCCAGTTTCCTATGGTGCTGGGAGGGTCTACTCCCTAACTCATGCCCATCCCCATGGGTCAGAAGACTACAGTAGTGGCTTAGCTGGGGAAGAATTGGGGAGTGCTTCTCCTGAGTACTTACCCAAAAGTACTACTTTGGCAACAGATTATGTAAGGCAATATGTTGACCTGAAGTTTATGAAGTCTGTGATGAAAACACATTGGGAAACTGTGTGAAAGCAAAAACAGTCTTTTCAGTAATTGGCAGAAACAGCTGTGTTGGACCCTGAGACCCCTGGAGAAGGTCATCTACAGTTCAGGCCCCAGCTGCAGCCCACCTGCTGATGTTAGAACTTGTCCACTCCTGCCCGGAACAATTACAGCTGCTGTGTCTCGTTCTGGAGTTACAGTGAGCCTTGGCTGCAACCTAGTTGGGGTTGCCCTAGAGTGGCTGGAAGGAAAAGAACAGGGAAAGAGTGAGAATGTAAGCAGGGCCAGCTTCCTGGGCACGCCACCTCTGAAGGCCCACAGGTTCCCATGCTTGGTTTAATGCTGTCACAGTCTTGAAATTTTAAATAATTTTTGAATAAGGGACTATCATTTTTAATTGCACTGGGTCCCACCAACTATGTAGTCAGAGGTCTGTGTAAGAGCCACAAGACCAGAAGGCAAAAATAATTTGCCATGTGTTGAAGACACATAGAACGATGTGGATTTATGTCTTAATTTTTTTCTTCATAGATGCAATTGTGAAACAAAAATTATTTCCTTATCTCCTAGCAGTGGTGTGCTTGGCTGGCTCATACCAGCTCACAAGAGCAGATTGTTAAATTTTCAGGAATTTTGCAAGCTAGTTGTTAAATACAGCCATGATTGAAAATTAAGTTATATACGCTTACAATTAAATTATATTAAAAACAAAGAAAAGAAATACTGAAAACTCACCACCTCCTAATTCATATTATCTTTGCTTTTGAGGTTATGTCTGTTATGTCTACCTGGTACAAATGCTATATAATGGTATGCTAGCATTCATCTTTTCCCAGCTCCGTGTTCAGTGAAGTCATGTTAGTAGCTTGTTAGTAGTCTGTTGGGAGTATTTACACCGTGGAAATCGACAAACATCACTAATCAGGGCTTACTTTTCAATCCCTCCCCTGGAGAGCCCATTGTTAAACATTTACCAGCACACCACTGTCTCCCAGATACAGAGGGTGCTTACATAACAAAATGTTGAGGTGGGAAGGGACCCCAAAAGCTGGTATTTCTATTTTTTATCTCTTAATTAAGAGAAAGTAATAATTCTGCTATTATTTTGCTTTCATCTATGTTTTTTATAAAACAACCTCTCCATGTGTTCTTCAAAGGAAAGGAACAATGGACCTTAGAGATAAGGAAATCATGTATCAGTGCGGTTGAGAAGTTTTCTTAAAGAAGTGACAATGGAACATGAAAACAGCATGAGAGATTCTCATTCTGAAGTCAAAGTTATTTTGTGTTTTTATTGTTTTAATTCACCTCTAAAATATCTCTAAGATTAACCAGCCTTGTGTCTGATCAACCCTCAATTTTGTGAACTTTTGTTCTTCATGTATTATATGCTATCTCTATTTTGATTTCTGATTCCATCTGCTTAATCATTTGCCTTCATTACCCACTGCATAGTAACAGGCACTATTGGTGTATATAACCAAGCTTTTCTTGAGTATGTTTTCATAAGTTTGTTTGCCTACTGTATTTCCAGTTTTATGAACGGTCTGTTCATATCCTTTGCCTATTTATCACTTGCTGCTTAATGCTTTTATTATTAGAGGCGTGCAAAAGCTTTTTATATAAAAAGCTGTTAACTCTTTGAATATCATTTACTATAGGCATTTTTTTTCCTATTCTCATTTTCATTTTTATGTTGGTTTTGATATTGTCATGTATAGAAACTTTGTATTTTTATGTGTTTAAATTTGCCCATTTCTATTTAGCTTTTTAAAATTCTAAACCTTAAAAAAATCCCTATTCCAAAGATTTAATTAATAGTCCATTGTCATTTTAATCACAGTTTTACTTAATCCAGTGTCTAATTCCATATCATACATTGTCGTGGATGATCAATACAAGCTTGTCAATAAGTTATTGCTGGCGAAAAAGAAGCCTTCAGTTTTGTTTCTGAGATTGTCTTTTCCTTAAAACCACAGCGCTTGGACCGGTCACTTTGTAACTCAGAGCCTCCGTTTCTCGCTGTGATATCATTGAAATGATTTCTGAGACTTAAAGTGTCTGGAAGAAGGTATAATGGGGCGTCTCCATCATGATATTAAACTTGAAGAAAGTCCTTCAGGAATTTGCATATTTTAAGAATGTGCTTTTGGATGTATTTGAAGAGTCAATATTCTTAGGATAGAGTCTTAGAAACCCAACAAATTTTTAACAAATTTTTCTAACTCACTCAGTCTTTAAAAATTATTAATATAGACTGTTTCTTGTTCTTACATAGACTTTGTGGTGAGATACACATAACATAAGATCAACTACTAGCATAGACTTTTAAAATACTATTTTAGTGATAGCTAACTTTCGAGCATTTACTATGAATACCACAGTGTTTATGTTAATATTTTACATATGTAGTCTCATTTAGTTCCCATTATTTTATAAGTTCTTGTATTTACAAAGATCTAACTGTCCCTTAGCCTTTATACTTACTTTATAAATGTTAATAACTTAAAATTATTCATGTTCACCATAGAGAACGTAGAAAATACAGACTGGCAAAAAGAAGAAAATTACCGTCACTCATTTTACCATCAAGAGCAAGATAAGCAGTATCAACTTTCTTGGGTGTGCCTTTCTTGATTCTCTTCTATGGATATTTACGTGTATTATAATCACAGTAACTTTTTGGTAATAAACTCACTATAACTTTTTGCTTCCCATAATTTATATCTTAAACAATTTTGATCTTGAAATCAATATTATTATTTATAAAGAGGTATGCTAGCACACAAGGTTGCTCTTCTATTTTGAAATTGATTTTTTAAAAATAATTCTGCTTAGTCCCTTCAAATATAGGACATAAAAGTGAAGGTTGCTTGGCAACTGAAATGATGGTAATGAGGAATTAAAGACATTACAAGAAAAGAAGAGTACTCAGTTCTTTTCAATGCTGCATGCTAATTTCAGTAACTATGGCTGATTACAGTTGTAATAAATGAAGGAAACATAAAACGTCCATTAAAAATTCTTCATGTGAACTTTTTTTTATTTTGTATTACAGTGAAAGTGAGATGGGGTTTGTTGAAGAGAAACTTTATTTTCAGAAACAAGAAAAGATCTTTTGTCTGTATTAACTTTTTTTCTTTTCTTTTTTTTCTTTTTTTTTTCTTTTTTTTTTTTTTTTGTGACAGAGTCTCACCCAGGCTGGAGTATGGTGGTGTGATCTTGGCTCACTGCAACCTCCGCCTCCTGGGTTCAAGCGATTCTCGTGCCTCAGCCTCCCGAGCAGCTGGGTGTGCACCACCAGAGCCAGCTAATTTTTCTATTTTTAGTAGAGATGGGGTTTCACCATGTTGTCCAGGCTGGCCTTGAACTCCTGAGCTCAAGAGATCCACCTGCCTCGCCCTCTCAAAGGGCTGGGATTACAGGCATGAGCCACTGTGCCCAGCCTATTAACTTTCTAAGGGAATATTAAGAAGTTAGCAACTGGGTGAGATACATAGCAGAAACAAAGATTTGGTACATCTGTGATTCTTCAGCAGCACAGAAGGGATGGTGGGCAGTGGTGTGAAGGAAGCCATGTTGTCTACTTTGGTTTTTTTTTCCCCCAAAGAGTAGTCAAGGGCCCTGGAGAGATTGCTAAGGTTCTTACTAGAGGCTTCAAGCAGAAGATGCTGCCTAGGATGGAGATGTACTTACAAGGACACCAGTGATTCATTGAAATACACAAAGGGAGTAGAGACTAGAGGGGGAAGAGGGAAGCAGAGGGGAAGAGAGAAGCAGAGGAGAAGAGGGAGGCAGGGATTGCCGGTTTTGTAACAAAGAATGCAGTCACCAGAAAAGTAAGGCAGTTGGGGATGAAGCCATCCAAGAACTTATCAAAGGTATGTCTTTGCCAGAAAGTGAGGATTTCTAGTTGGAGGAGCAAATGGAGCTATGTCTGTCTCCTCTTCACTGATCTATCTGAATCATGGTATAGGACTTGGTTCTGTAATCTTGTGAACAGCCTCATTTTAAGGGGGAACCCACAATATTCAGGAAGCCAAGAAATGTCCGTGTTAATCATCTATGAGTCTATCTTGCTGGAATATAGTTATAGACTATAGAACATCCTTAAATCTGATGAGCAATTAATCATTGGTTAATTTTGGATTCACTTATTAAATGCCAAATGCATAGGGGATTTTTCACACTCTCTGCCCTTCCTCCTTCCCAGTCATGAGCACCACAATTGGATTCCATATTTACTTCATCCAAACCTACCTTGGTGGGTTCACCATTTACCTCCAGTCCTGGGGAGTGAAGGCCAGACTGTGAGTTACTGTCATTTCTGAGGGGCTGCTTCCCAGATGAGAGCCATAGGACCCTCGCCTCTGGCCACTGGACTCAGTCTTCATTTATTGCCAAGGATGAGCACTGGGCCTCAGGAATGGATGCTGGGGTCTACCTGACTGTTTGGCCTTACTTTAATCCCTAAAGGAAAAGCTCCCTACATTTATTGCGTCTGTGGTCCCCCCACCCTCTCTGTCCCCAGTGCTTAAGTGTCTCATTACCTTGTCAGCAACTACCAGTGTCTACCTGAGATAGACTAAGCTTCATTTAACTGAGAAAGTGCACCCTTAAAATTGCAAGGAGAAATGATGGAGGAGGACCCTCTGGATTAAAAGAGACTTAAAAGACATTTCAACCAGCCATAGTATGCGAACCTTTTTTCTAAAAATTATGTGTGTGTACACATACACACTCATAGGAGTATAGATGGATCCAAATCTGCTGTATGCTGATCGTTGTTGCAGCTGGCTGAGTGCATGGAGGTCCCTTACGTTGTTTTGCTCACTATGGTATATATGCTTATAATTTTCCATAATCTTTTTTTGAGACAGGGTCTTGCTGTGTCACCCAGGATGGAGTACAGTGGTGCCATCTTGGCTCACTGCAGTCTCTGCCTCCCCAGCTCAAGTGGTCCTTTCACCTCAGCCTTCTGAGTAGCTGGGTCTATAAGCATGTGCCACCATGTCTGGCTAATTTGTGTGTGTATGTGTATTTTTTTGTAGAGACAGGGTCTCACCATGTTGCTCAGGCTGGCCCCAAACTCCTGGGCTCAAATGATCTGCTCACTTCAGCCTTCCAAAGTATTGGGATTACAGGCATGAGCCACTGCACCCGACCTCTAATGATGTATTAAAATTAAAAGTGTCCTCAAACCTAGGAAAAATAGATGATTTAGGATTACAAAACATTTAAACGGATTTTAGGAAATTTCTCTCAATTTTCTTAGGTCGCAAAATAGAGTGGCTGTGCCTGTTTTAAAGAAGGGAGAGGAAAATAAAGAATGAAAATGGTTACTTTGGTTACACATCATGAAAATAATTCACCCATGTCATGTACTTGACATCTCATGTCACAGCCCATTCCCCAGTCAGCACTGAGATGCTCAATTCCTGGGTATCCAAAAAGACCAAAAAAAAAAAAAAAAAAAAAAAACAAACCTGGAAACTTGTAATCTTTAATGCTACTGTCAGAGGTGGGAGTTGGAGTTGAGTAAGTAAGAGAATGTGATACTCTCCTCCACACCCCATCTCTCACACACACACACACACACACACACAGAGTTTTGAGCAGGGAAATGCTGTGACTGTGGCACAACTGATTTCAGCAAGCGGTGAAAAGATTGTGGAGGCCACATCGCATGGCAGTCTTTGGAATCTAAAGCTGAGTCTGCCATTTAACACATGTGGGGATTGTTTGCCCATTTTTAAAATGGAGAATAATGGTAAAAAAATTTTAAAGGCGGTTTTACTTTCGGTGAAAATTTAACAAGGTTGTCTTAGTTTGAGTTTTCCCAGGAGCAGATCCTGAGACAAGGATTTTTAAGTACAAATAGTTTACTTTGGAAGGTGGTCCTAGGAAAAAGTGGTAGGGGAGTAGGGAAGGCAGCTCTTGGAGGGTGCATTACCGAGTTACAACTCTGGGAGTCAGAGTAGGAGGCTCTTTTCAGACCTATCTTATCCAAGGGAAAGGAGCTGGAGCATTGATGTACCAAGTCCCATCGGTCATTGGTTGAGGGCTGCTTTTAAGAGGGTGTTAAGTTTCCAGCACATTTGGCCTGCCTTGCACACAGGTGGGGGTGTGAAGGGCTTACAGAAACCTCTCAGGCTGGTGGAAGTTGAGTTGGCATGCATTACAATGATAAGGTCTGAGAGTATGTGTGTGGGAACTTACAGGCTCTGCTACAAAGTCAAAAAGTAAATGTTAGATGGGCAAATATAGGCTACATGAAAATCCAGATAAACAGTTTCAAAGTTAGTTTATAGTCATACTCAAAGTGTATACACATAGATATGAGTATTGAAGGATGTCCTTCTGTAGGTGAACCATTTATGAGTGGCTGTGGACATTTTCATCAGATTTAAACACAATCTATGTTTTTGGTTAGACACACTGTGGGAAATAGTATAATTAGTCAGAATTCAGGATATGAATAACATAGCACAAAGAACTTAGACAAACAGGACTTCAATAAAAATAAATGTAAAGTCTTGCACTTAAGTTTAAAAATGGTGCTTCCTATATGTTCTGGATGGGGGGAAACTGTATTAATTGTAGTTCTTATGAACAATACCAAGAGATTGTAGTAGATTATAAATTCAACATGAGTCAGTAGTGTCATGTGTCTTCCCCACAATATTAACTTTCCAAAAGTTAAAATAATTAGAGATTGCATCAACAGAAATAGCCTTTCCATGTTAAGGGAGTAATGCCTCCATTCTATTCTGAGGTCCAGTGCTAATGCTGACACGTAGTAACTTTATTCCCTTAGCAAGTGTCTTAATGTTTCTGAGACTCAGTTTCTATCAACCTGAAAGTTAGTAGATACTTCCCCTGGATTGTTGTGAAGTAAGCATCTTACTAGAAAGCTAGAATTTATGGCCCAGCACGGTGGCTCACGCCTGTAATCCCAGCACTTTGGGAGGCCAAGGTGGCAGGCGAATCATGAGGTCAAGAGATCGAGACCATCCTGGCCAAGATGGTGAAACTCCATCTCTACTAAAAATACAAAAATTAGCTGGGTGTGGTGGTGCACACCTGTAGTCCCAGCTGCAACAGAATACTCTGGAGGCTGAGGCAAGAGAATTGCTTGAACCCAGGAGGCGGATGTTGCAGTGAGCCAAGATTGTGCCACTGCACTCCAGTCTGGCGACAGAGTGGGACTCCGTCTCAAAAAAAAAAAAAAAAAAAGGGAAGAATTTATGTAAAATGTTATTAAAATTCCAATCTGCAGTACATACTCAAAAACAGTAGCAATCGTTATTAGTATAGACTTGTTAAGTGTTAGTGTATGGCTTTTTCAGGTTAATAATGCAGCTTGCCAGAGGATCCAAAATCACGTCATGGAGATACAAAGTGGTTATAATAGCTGTGCCAAAAAAATTACCAGGATGGTGTCATAATAGACACAAGCAGCTGTGAGACTAGAAGAGAGTGTTATAATTTAAATTTTTACATGAATTTGAGCTATATTAATGCAGTGTTTAGTAAGGAAGACCTGAATAGTCTCTCATTTTTCAAAATATTAGGACAATGATGGAAATCCAACCAGAACTATCTTTGGGAATTTATTAGAAATAATATGGAGTATTTCATATATCTAAAACACAGGAAGAGTTCAGGATGCCTGCAGGCCTTAGGAGTGCCTGAAATTAGGGACTATAATACTTTTAGGAGTCGTGCATATGTTCTGTGTATGTATGTGTCTCTTCTCTGTCTGACTTGCTTCTCTCTGCTTGTCAGTTCATCATTTTCTTTCACTGAAGATTTGTTTTCTACATGGCACTAACAGCTGTAAATCATGCATCTCTTACCATTAGAGATTTAATATTTTTTTTTCCTCAAGTTCAGTGAAAAAAAAAAAAACTGTCAGGGAAGAACTTTGGTTCAGACTTGGCCAGGTGGCTACTGCTTGAATGAATTAACTGTGGCCACAGGGTTGGAGTCATTTAATAGTCCAGCATTTCTCTCTAAAACCACATGACGGAATCTGGGGAAGGAGCGTTTCCTAAAGGAAGGCTATTGTGCTGGGCATACGAAGCAGTATCTGTCATGACCAAGATCTGACCAAACACTAGGGTGCAGCATGCTATTAGATTCAAGTTTAGTTTCTGGATTTTAAGATGGGAATGGAAAGGCTAGAGAGAGTGCAGAGGAGATAAATAGTTAAGAAATTATACAGAAATAACATCTGTGAGGATATAAGATGGCAGAACCTGAAATGAAGACAAATAAGTGGGTTTTCCCCTTTGTTTTCTTAATAATGTAAACATGTATGTCTCAATAGTAATAACCATAGAAGAGCTAGTATGAGTTATTTACCTCCAGTGGGACGTATAAAGGGTAAACAAATTTAAATCTACCAAAGAACTGGGACTTCCCATAAAAAAAGTTAAACATCAAAAGGAGAACTTTCATATCTGACCATAGCGGAATACTGGATATTAGAATTATTTTCCTGCTACAAACAGCTATAAAACTGGACAAAATATCTGAAGCAACTATTTTTGGGTCTCGGAAAACAAGACAGACATGTGATTGTGGATAAAATAAAAAGATGTGAGGTTAACTCAAAACTCCTCTTGGCTTTCTGCCTGAGAGCACTTTACAAATCATGGTACAGGAAACTGGAGCCCAGTGAGCAGCATCTTGCCTTGCAGAGCATCTTAGTTCATTTTCTGCTGCTGCAACAGAATACCAGACTGGGTAATTTATAAAGAGATTTATTTGGTTCACGATTCTGGAGGCTGGGAAGTGCAAAATGAAGGGACCACATCTCGTTATGTCATAACGTGGCAGAAGGCATCACATGGAGAGAGAGCTTGCAAGACAGAGACAAAGGGGGCCAAACTCCCAAGATAACTAACCCTCTCCCAAGATATGGAGTTAAATCCATTCGTGAGGGTGAACCCCTCATGACCCAATCACCTCTTAAAGGCCTCACCTCCTAATACTGTTACAATGACAATATTAAATTTCAACAAATTTTGGAGGGACATTCAAACCACAGCACAGAGACAACAGTTTGTGTTCAGGGATTCAGGGATGGCTGGCATTTGTGGAGTAGCATACAAGAGAGAAGGTATTTCCAAAGACTAAACTATGCATGGATATGATGAGATTCTATGACCCCTAATAGTTCCTAGGGGTCTTTGAGTTAAAGGAAGTCTCATGGTCTGGGAGATAATGCAGTTCCAACCAGCCAAAATGGAGAGACATAATACTTTGGGCATTCAGGTGGGATGTGAAAAAGACTGCAGTGTAGGAGTTGGGCTACTTTAGCCCTAGAATATGAGCTAATCTTGACTTACCCTAATGAAGCCTAAATCTGAGCTTCAACAGCATTAATTTAAGGTCCCATGAATTAAATACCACTATAAAGGAACATATTAATAATTCAAATTATCAATATTGCACTTACAGTGCCCAGCATGTAATAAAAATTATAAGACAGAAAAAGCAGCAGGAAAATGTGACTCATAACCAGAAGAAAAAGATCAATAGAAATGAACTCAGAGATGACACAAATGCTGGAATTAGTAGATAGAGAATTTAAAGCAGCTATTATAAATAAATATGTTGGAGGATTTAAAGTAAGATGAATAGATGTAAGTAAAGTAAGTAAAGTTAGATGACCTTGGCAGATAAATTGCAACAAATAAAAGGAACCAAATGGAATTCTAGAACTGAAAAATAAAATATACCAAAAAGAAAAATTAACTGGATGGGCTTAATACTATAGTGGATGCAAGAAAAAAAGAAAGAAAGAAAGGAAGGAAAGAAAAAGAAAGGAAAGAAAGAAAGAAAGAAAAAGAGATCAGTAAAGTCAATGACAGGTCAATATCTCAGAGAGAAAAGGCTGAAAAAAAAAAGACTAGAGTTTCAGATGATGTAACCAGAGTTTAAATGGAAATGAAAGGACCTGGAATAACCAGAATCTTGAAGAAGAACGAAGTGAAAAATTTACACTACCTGTTTTCAAGACTTAATATAAAGCTATAGTAATCAAGTCCATGTGATATACATATAAGGATAGACAAATATATCAGTGGTGCAGAATAGCACGTTCTGGAAGAAATGTACATATATGGTCAGTTGATCCTCAACAAAGGCACCAGAGCAGGTTAATGAAGAAAGGAGTGTCCTTTCAACAAATGGTGATGGAACAAATGACAGTCATGAAAAAAATGAACTGTGACCTGTCTCTCACACCATACACAAAAAATGAGATGAATCAAATTACATAACTGCAAATAATGTTAACCTGAATGTAAAGTTAAACCGATAAGGCTTCTAGAAGGAAATTTAGGACAATGTTTTTGCAAACTTAGGGTATTTTTTAGACAGGACACAAAGGACTAACCATAAATAATATATTTAACAAATTGGACTTTATAAAAATCAAAAACTTCTCATCAAAAGATACCATTAAAGAAATGAATTGAAGAAAAATACTTGGGGAATATATATATATATCTCTGACAAGAACTTCATTTTATGCTAATATACAAAGGGAAATTCCCTGTGGCCCAGATGAATTGCCATTATTGGGACCCTCTGGCTCACACCAGATTGATTTCTGATCACACTTTTGAAATTAGAATTAACCAAGCCCCACCAAGGAGTCTGTAATATAGGCAGGCACCAAATCAGCTGTGTTAAGTACTTCCCTTGCATGTTGCCCTGAGAATAGGCGAAAGACTTCACTGCTGATTTCTGAAATTGGAAGGGGTCTTCATGGGGTCATCTAGTATAGCTTGTAGATCTACTGCAGGGCAAGGATGAACTCAGTGGTCTAAATCAATCTAATCAAACTTGATCTGATCCCTTGGGAGCTTTTTAAGAATGCAAATTCTGTGCTCCATCCCTGGATCTCTTGATGGAGTAGGTATTAGGTAAGGCCTTGGAATCTATTTTGAGTTCCGTTGGTGGCTTTTTGTTTGTTGTTTTGTTTAGGCCAGTCAATGAAGCAGTGGGAGTGGAGAAGAAACCTGTAACTGGTTGTGATCAATTAGTTGTAAACACCACTTCAGTCAGACCAGTTTTTGTTCTGCTTTTGTTGTTGTTTTTTAGTTTAGTGTGTTGTTTGAGACAGGGCCCTGCCTCTGTGTCACCCAAGCTGGACTGCAGTGACAGTATCAGCTTATTGCAGACTTGAACTCCTGGGCTCAAGTGACCCTCCCATCTCGGCCTGCCAGAGTGCTGGGATTACAGGCACTTAATGGGTGAGCTGCCACCCCAGGCCCAGCCTTAGTTTTGTTGGTAAGCTACTCAGGAGGTCTTGAAAAGTCTCACCTGCATCTTAGTCTATCAGAATCTGACCCTTCCTTCAAGGTGCATCTCAAATGCTACCTACCATCTTTATGAAGGTTTAGCCATTTCTTCCAGTCAAATCTGACTTTCCCCTTCCTCTGAACTGCCCGTGTTTACCTCCCTCTAGGCCCTGACTGTACCCTGTACTGTAGTATTGCCTGTAGCTTCTTCAGGCTGGGACAGGGTGCTTATTATATCTGCAATCCCACAGTACCTATCACAGTGCTCTTTGAGCAAAGAACTCTGGTCTTGTGATGAGAAAAGCCAAGCCTAGAATGCCAACTCTGCCACTTGATGGTATTATTATCCATGGGTTAGTGATTTATCCAGGGGTGACATTCAAAATATTTGTGTGTGTGTATATATATATATATATATATATATATGAATGAATGACAGGGTCTTGCCCTGTTGCCCAGGCTGGAGTGCAGTGGCACAATCACGGCTCACTGCAGCCTCGACTTCCCTGGCTCAAATGATCCTCTTACCTCAGCCTCCCAGATAGCTGGGACCATAGTCATGAGCCACCATGCCAGCTAATATCTTTTTATTCTTAGTAGAGATGAGGTCCTGCCGTGTTGCCCAGGCTGGTCTCAAACTCCTGAGCTCAGGCCATCCTCCCGCCCCAGCCTCCCAAAGTGCTGTGATTACAGGTCACCACACCTGGCCTTCAAAATATTTAACCAGCATGGCACATGTCCCATCAATCAGACGCCCGCTGGACAGGCTGGGGATTAGCCCTGTCTTTATGCATTTCTCGTCGATAAAGTGCATACAGTCCCTACCCACCTCACAAGGTTGTTGTGATGGTCAAATGAGATAATGCATGTGAAAGTACTATGTAAAGTACAAAGTGCTATGCAAATGTAAATCAGGGTTGCCTGGTGGTATTTCTAGTGCCCGTGTGTGGGGTTGGTTGCCCAGCCCTCAGCATTGTCTTATGGTCTGCTCTGCTCTGCTCAGAGCAGTCTCCCAGGAGCAAACCAAGGAGTTGTTGAGTAATTGAGCAGGACACTGCAAATCTGAGAAATCCTGGAATCAACCTGTTAGGTCCTAAGGAAACTCAGAATATCAGCTCCTTCAAGGATGGCCCCTTTTTAGGCCTGAAAAATATCAGTGTTTCAGTACATGTATTTTGGAAAAGCTAAATAAACAAAAACCTAACAAGGCTTTTTGAATTTTAACCTAAGTTTTCCTCATTTGAGGACACCTTGTTCTATTGCACAATGACCTTAAAATTCAGAATCCTTAAAGATATCTGGGCATCTCAGACTCATCTGATTGTCACCATATGGCAAGGAGCAGCTCTGCCTCTATCTGTAAATGGAGTTAAATGCCAGAGACATTAACATAGATTAAAGGAACAGTCTAAATCTTAGTCCCTGCTTTGTCTTTATAGTTTCTTGCCTCCTCTTTTTACCCTTTTACTTCCTTAAAAACTGTCTTAATTTCCTCACCATCTCCTTCCCGCATGCCCTCAGGTCTCCAGATCCTGGGGATACAAATCCTTAGCTACTTCTCTCTTCCAAATCCGTTTCACTCTTTCCTCATATTCAGTGCCCAGTTACTGTTTTGCGTTTATCGGTAGTTGCCACTCAGTCAATGTTTGTTCTTATATGCTTTGATTTAAATGAAGGAAATGGCCCCAGTGTAGTGTGTACAGCAGAGAACTAGAGACTGTAGGGAAAGGACAGAAAATAGACACAACCCTTTTACTTACTCTCGAAGGATTCCCATTTAAAAGGCAATGCAGGGATGGGCACAGTGACTCATGCCTATAATCCCAGAACTTTGGGCGGCCGAGGTGGGAGGATCGCTTGAGCCCAGGAGTTCAAGACCAGCCTGGGCAACACAGCAGGACCTCATCTCTACAAAATATAATAATAATAAAAAAGAATTAGCCGGGCATGGTGATGTGTGCCTATAGTCCCAGATACTTAGGAGGCTGAGGTGGGAAGGTTACTTGAGCCCAGGAAGTCAAGTGTGCAGTGAGCCATGATTATACCACTGTACTCCAGCCTGGGCAACAGAGTGAGACCTTATCTCAAAAAATAAAAAAAAAATAAAAACAAAAGGTAATGCAGGACTATGTTAGATATTAATAACTTTAAAACATAACGATAAAATAACCACGGTGATAATTTGTAGCCCCTTCTTGCTACTTCCTAGCTGTGGGACACTGACTAGATATTTTTACCTCTCTTGACTCTGTTTCTTCATGTGTGAAACAGAGAAAACATCTATCATGCAGAATTGTAGTAAATATTGAGAGCATATCTGTAACATGGCCTAGTTCACTCCTGGCACATGGTAGATGGCTCAGTATATGGTGGCATTTATTATATTCTCATTTAACATGCAGGCCAGCTCTGGAAACCCTCAATACCCAGGTAGAGGATGTGCTTTTTATCTTTACAACTGTCAGGGTGAAAGGCAGTGGTATCTGGTGGAAAGGGCAGGGTTTACCTCAGAGGACTAGAACTCGAGTCACAGCACTGTCACTCATAAGATGGGTGACTTTAGGCAAGTCATACCACCCTACTCTCTGTTTCCTCACCTATAAAATAATGCAAATAATACCCATCTCTCAGAGTTGTGAGGCTCAGATGAGGCAACGTGTGAGGAGAGAGTGGTCATTCATAAAATGCTAATAAATAGAGGTTATTAGTACTTCAGCACCAGGGTAAGGGTTTCATGTGCCTACGTGACAACTGTCAGGCAGCCTAACTATTTGGGACCCACGAGTTAACCAAACATCTGTGGTGTGAACTCAATTCAGAACCTTGTTCTCCTCAGAAGATAATAACACTTTTATCTTATCTTGAGTGCCATCTCTGGATTATCTCTCTGCTGGGACGGGTGGGCGTAGGACATTATCAAGCTCTCATTCTGCAAAGAGCATATTGAGGCTCAGAAACAATCAGGGCCATCCCAGAGCCAGGCAGCCTAGGTTTGAATCTCAGGTCTACTACTTACTAGCTGTGTAAACTTGGACAAATTACCTTACTTCCTTGCCTCAGTTTCTTCATCTTTCAGATGGCACCTGTCTCACAGGGTTAATATATGTAAAGGCTCTCTTGAAACAGTGTCTGGTACACAGGAAGTGCTCCAAGTATGTTAGCAAAAAGAGAAGCTGGGGGTGGCTAAACCTTGAATGTAGTTCATTTCTTTTGGTTAGATGCTGCATTTCTTCCAACAATCTCAAATATTTCTCCTGGTCTCCCCCATCTTCCAATAAGTAACAACATTGTGAGTTTCAGTGTCGTATTTTGGCTATTTCTGTAGGATAGTGATACCACACATCAATTCATGACTTAGGATGTTCTGAAGCACATTCTTTTTTGTTTTATTTTATTTTGTTTATGGAGACAGAGTCTTGCTCTATCCCCCAGGCTAGAGTGCAGTGGTGCAATCTTGGCTCACTGCAACCTCCGCCTCCCAGGTTCAAGCTATTCTCATGCCTCAGCCTCCTGAGTAGCTGGGATTACAGGCGCCCACCACCACACCCAGCTAATTTTTGTATTTTTAGTAGAGACAGGGTTTTGCCACGTTGGCCAGGCTGGTCTCGAACTCCTGACCTCAGGTAATCTGCCTGCCTCAGCCCCCCAAAGTGCTGGGATTACAGGCATGAGCCACTGTGCCCGGCCCCTTGAAGCATATTCCTATTCAGCTCTTGACTACTGAATAGAGACCAGTTTCTTTCCTTCGGATAGTAAGAGATTCCTCACTCACCGGTACAGTTCTCACTTTCAGAGTGGCTCTCCAGGTCCTCCTGTACACTTCTCTCTAGCACCTCTGTAAACTCTAAGATTGTCTTGAGGGTTCTGGGGTTGGGGGAATGTGCTTAAAACCTAGGATTGAAAAGAAGCTTGGAAGGCTACTAATACAGTTTGGATGTTGTTCCTGCCCAAATCTCATGTTGAAGTGTAATGTTGGAGGTGGGGCCTGGTGGGAGATGCCTGGATCATGGGGGTAGGTTTCTCATGAATGGTTTAGTACCGTCCTCTTGGTACTGTCCCCATGATAGTGAGTTCTCATGAGATCTGTGTCCCTTTGGGAAGCTAGGACAGGGCCCCACTGCTCCTTCTTCCCTTGCCTGGCTCATTCCTATAGTGCTGCATGGGAATGGTCAATGTCTATGAGCCATGGGGTTGCGTGCATGGCAGCTCATCAAAGACTCTAACTGTAGCATAACTACCCAGCCAGATGTGTGGCTCTTCCTCCCTCTCCCTCTTGCTCCTCCTTTCACCATGTGATGTGCGTGCTTTTTCACCCTCTACCATGATTGTAAGCTTCCTGAGGGCTTCCCAGAAGCAAATGCTGCTATGTTTCCTATTCAGCCTGCAGAACCTTGAACCAATTAAATTTCTTTTCTTTATAAATTATATCTTCTTCATAGCAATGCAGGAATGGACTAACACAGCCACCAACTAACTGCCAAGGAGGACCCCGTGCTTGAGGGAAACCAAGTCCAGTCTCGCTGGCACAGTGATGAACTACAGTGGACAGCCACTCCTTGAGTAGTGGTTATAGTTAAGGGACAAAAAAATCGTGGTCCCAGTCTGGAATAGCCAAGGATGAACCAGAACAAAGAAGAAAAACAAAATAGTGCTTAAATCTAGCAAGAGAAATAAGAATAATTCATCACTGTTATAGTGCTTCACAGTTTTCTAAGCATTTTTATGTATTTAATCAAACATCATCTAATCCTAACCACAACCAAAGAAGGGGTGAGGAAACTTTCAGAATAATTTCTATCTGATTTCAAAAGACTGTTCAGTTACTTTTTGCCCTACATGGTGATGTGATGTTTTTTTGTACGAGACTGTTCAATGCAGAGAATTATAAGCAATTAAAGGACAGTTTCTATGGTGAAAAGCATATTTTACAATAAGACTATAGTCAGTGGATTTCTATTTTATGTCAGCATACACTGTTTGCCACAGTTCCATCATGCACTGGAATGAGGTTATCTATTATCTAGGCTTGTGGGTCTGATGGGACCAAGTCACTCATTGAGAAAAATTGTCTGAGGAAGGCTGAGGTCATGGCTAACCAGTAATTCTCAGATGGGCCTTGTATTATTTTATTGTGTTAAGTATTTGGGAAGTTCTCTAAGTTGCTTCTTCGTGCCTATTGGGTATGTCTGAATTTATGCAAAAAAGGCCAAGAATTTAACAGATAAGAATGACGTGATAGAAATATGCTCCAGTGAGCAAGGTAAGAGCCTGACCCAGATTTTCCTCCCAGTTTGTTTATTTTTGTTTGGGTCCACTGGCCCTTTGCCAGCCCTCCTCCCAGCAAGCTGCTGGCGGCTCTCTGTGTCCCTCTGGGAAGCTAGGACAGGGCCCCACTGCTCCTTCTTCCCTTGCCTGGCTCATTCCTATAGTGCTGCATGGGAATGGTCAATGTCTATGAGCCATGGGGTTGCGTGCATGGCAGCTCATCAAAGAATCTAACTGTAGCATAACTACCCAGCCAGATAATTCAATTGTTCCTAGAGAGTTTGATGGGACCCAGAAGAAGTAGCCACTGGTTATATTCAGTTGGCACTGACTTCAACAAATGCTCTTAGAGTTTGAAGTCATAGCGTTGTCCCAGAGTCAGCTCACTGGGTCTGCCCGGGACTTGCAGTACCTCTCCCTGCCCTTGTGTTTATTTCCTAGCCCCAGTCCCCAAACCCCACCCACAGACTTGTGTCCAATTTCCAGGACTGAAGAGGACCAACTTCCCTCCTGACTTCTCAGACTGATGATTCTTCAGACATGACAAGTCCAGATCGAGATTGCAATCCCCAAGGAAGGCCAGCTGTCTTGCTCAGCAGAGACAATACAGCTAAAAGCTCTTTCTCACTTTAGGCAATTCATGCACTTGGTTAGACATTTATAGACTTCAATTGCTCATCCAAAAAATCTAGGTCATTCTTTACATAGAGCTTCACACTTTGGAAGGAAAGCCATGCCCAGGGAGGAGCGTTTCTGTTGATGTCTGGTTTGGCTGAGGCAGTAGAGAGTGCTTCTGCTGTGGGAAGAGGGAGAGATGGGCCAGCGCAGGCACTGTGGGCTCTTAGGGGACCTGGCATTTTCACCCCCTGGCCACTGGCTCACAGAGTCTCTGAGTAAATGGTGCCAATAATAGCTGCCTTGTGTTGATGTCATGAAAAGTGGTGGGTTTAAGGGTTAGGCTCTTTAAGGACATTTTTTAAGTATGTACCATAATTCCAGTCAGAATGGCTGGGTGGGTCTGTTGGGGGTGTAGGGCTTCCTGGGGAGGAAGAAAGAGTAGAGGTGCGGGTGAGAGGTTTAACCATGTAACATGGATGGCCAAAATGGTAGAGCTCTTCCCAGTATGTTCCTACCTACCTCCTAAGCCCCGAGGAGAAGGACATGCCAAAGAAAGAGCCTTGGGCTGGGAGTGAGAGGGCCTTCTTGTGGAGGTGCCTCTACTCACCATGGCTGAGGCATGTTGCCTCAGTTTTCTCATTTTTAAATTTGAGCCCATGGTCCTGCTGCTGCATTGAGCTGCTGTACAATGCAAATGTTCAACACAGGTGAAGCTGTTTGTTGAACCTAAGTGCCACAAAAATGTAACATTATCATTATCAGGTATTCTCACCCAGAGAGAATGGTGTGGTTCTTCAGCCACTCGCTTACTTCAGGGATGGTTTGTGTGGGCATGTGCCCATTTTGTACAGGTCTGTTCATGTGTACCTAGATGCTGTGCAACTTGAAAGGCCTGCTCCTCCTTCCCATGTACTACTCTGGCCCCAGCAGGACAGTGAATATCAATAGAATAGAGGGAGGAAGCACGGGTTCTTTTCCTTCAAGTCTTTTCCACGTTGGCTTCTCTGCAACAGGAGTTGAGGGAGGCTTAGTTAGAACAAATCACCTTTGTCTGGGGGTGGGTTAACCAGATTTTTCCCTCTTCTGTGTCTGTGGCCTTGGTTGTGGCACCAGCTGTCATTACTGCCCCAGCAGTTGGGTGGGAAAGAAGAGATGAGCCTGGCCAGCCCCTCTCCTGCTTTGGTAAGACTCCACTTAAAGGCCTGTTGTAAAAGTTTGAAATTGCAGGTCAGGGTTAATTTAAAGCTTGTGTATTGTCCATGTTATAGTGTCCCCCAGCCATTACGAGTAAATAATTAAAAGCCAATTGTAACCAAGATATTCAGAGCTCCATAAATTCCTGGACACTGTAATATGACAAGAAATAGACATTAGTCTAACTATATGGCAGGCTGTCATACGTGGGCCAGGGTATGACATACCAGCTTATCCCAGAAAGAAGAAGAACAGGACAAGCTTTACAAGGAACTGAGCTTTCCTTCTCCCAAATTCTCACCTTATATTAACATTTTTTTCTTGGTTTAGAGTACCAACCACTTCAAGAAACTGCTGTTGCAATGTGGATTTCTCTGAGAGGATTCACCCTTGAAGTCCTTGTCTCCTGCAGAGGAATTTGTTGATCTGGATTAACTGTCCAGTCATTGGGCAAGGCCCAGAGGGCATGAGATTAGGAGTGAGATGAGGAGTGGAATGGGTTCAGGAACACCTGGGGAGCAAGGAGACCAGACAGGAAGGAATACAAAAGGAAGCCCAGCAAGCACCAGCCCTCTTGAGGAGGCTTGCAGCTGCTGTGGGTGCATGCTGGAGGTGGCTCACACCTGTCCTGAGAGCTGACTGCAAGCATCTCTTCCTAGGTGCATGTTCAGTGACTTCATGTTGGTAGCTTGAAATTGGCCATAGTGGAAGTATTTACACCATGCAAATACGTGGACACTACAAACCAGGGTTCCTCTCACTTCTCTCCCAGGAGAGCTTTTCATTAAACTCTTACAAGCATCCTGCTGGTGGCAACCATAATGGATTCTCACTTTCCCTGCAAAGCGGGACTTAATCCTTAGCAGATCACTTGCTTTCTCCTGATTGTTCTCCTCCCCTGAGTCTTGAGGGGCTGGGGACTAACAGAGACCAAAGTGGCCTTGGTGATATGTATGAAGTGGCTCAGGTCGTAGAAGGTATACAAGTTCAAAGTTTGTATCACCACATTGTTTCTTCACATGCACTTCCTGCCTAAGTTGATGCTGTCAGCTCTAAAAAACTAAACAAACAACGACCAGAAAACAAACTACTGAGCTTATTTTCAGCTTGCCAGTTTTTATACAGTCTTCAAACAGGATTTAATGAATGTAATAGTCTTGGTGACAAGTAGGTTTTATTTCTTTGGAATATTTATCACATAGTTATTCATTTAGAATTCTGTGTGTATACCTACTAGGTTCAACCTAGACCCAGCCTAACCATGTTTCTAGAGATACTGACCTCCGTTATCAACCTCACCCTTGCCACAGGCTCTGCTCTCACCTTGCCCCTAGGTTTTCTGATCCTAGCTTTCCCATTACCACCCTCTGGCCTCTGGTTGTGGCACACCTGTGATTTCATGTTAGGCCCTCAATGCTGACAGCTTGCCTATCCTTCATATACTGATCTGTCTCTGGCACACTCAAAATCCCTTCACACATCAAGAGATTTCCTTGGAAACCAAAACAAAGGAGAAGAAGTGACTGTTCTGGAGTTGCTGCCTGGTGCTGGACATTTGTTTTCATGTTTCATGTTCATCTTGCAGCGAGGCGTTTCCATCTCATCCCGCAGACAAGCCTTCACTGTAGGAAAGCTGGCCCCCACCTCTTATCAGCAAGGAGCAGGGTCTGCATCACCACCCTTTGCCAGTTTTCTCTCACGAGACTCTGATCATCAGGGAGCAGGTCTTCTCTCTCAGAGGCAAGCAGCTTATTTCAGGCAATGACAGCAGTTTTCATATAGTTCTTCAGATCTCCTTTAGTACCTAGGACAGTGCTTTCCATAGGGTAGAGTCATTATCAATGTTGGTTAGTGGTGTCAAAAATCATTTCTACTTGAAGTAGAATGAACAGTTGCTATATAGAATAGTTAGGAAGCCGTATCCTCTCATTGGAGGGGTCCAAGTAGAGGCCAGACAACCACTTACTTGTGATGGTTTTAGTAGGGAATAATGCATTTGGACAGAAAGAAGAGGTAGAAGATGGCTAGCCTTTTCCACCCTGATTGTGATCTCATAAACTATGGGATGCCAGCACTGAGTCTAACGGTGGAAAATAGGCTGTTGGCCCAGAGACAGATGACTCTCCAGAATCCACTTAGTTTTTCTGTTTTCTTGAGCAAGTGGTCTGCAGGTTGGGTGAGTCTTTAATTAATATGCTTCTCTAGCAGCGTATATTACTCCCCCAGTCAAATGGCAGAGTATGTAAGATCAACATTGTGTACCCCACTGAGGCTTCAACCCTTTAAAGAAGTCTTTTCCTGTAAGTGTAAGGAGAAGCAGATGGTAATGAAAAAATATGCACATTTTATTATGCATTGCACATTTTACTTATTAGAATTTTTAGTATGACACCCTGCATTTTAAAAAGCCTAAAGATGAAAACAAAATGGAATTATTCTTTGAAATATTTAAATCAGCTTGCAACAATTATCTCAAAATATGAAAATAAAATCTAGCAGCCTGGAAGGTAGATCTTCCTTGACCACCCACTTTGAAAATCTTGTCTTTCAAAGGGAGCCTCTTCCTCTCAAAAAGGAAGAAGAGCATGCTGTACAGAATGAGAGCAGGAAGGGACGTATCCCTGATGAGGTTGTATAGAGGCTGGAGCTTATGTGTGGGAGAGCTGGTGGTGGGAATGAGGGCAAGTGACTACACTGAACCATTCTCTCATTGAAAAGTAGAACCAGAACTGGAGAGGAGTTACCTTGGAGTTCTGGACTGGGTGTAGAGAGAGAGTGTTTCTGTCTGCTCTTTCCCTAACCACATCTCTGCCTCCCTTTGCTGAGTGAGTCATCCTCTGCCAGCCTTACCATTTGCCAGCACTCACTCCCACAGAGACCATGTGAGGATTAACAAGCCGTACTTTGGGAACGTCACTGAAACTCTGTGGAAGAAGCGGTCCAAGGTAAAAGTGAAGTGTGAATATGATTGTGAATCTTAAGCACAGAACCCTGAGTTCTTAAAGGCAATTTTTAAGATTAGTATCAATCAACCAAAGTTCACAAGAGTTTTTCAGAAATCACCAGAGTACAAAAGCTACTTCACGAAATGTGCAGCGGCTGTGACCTTAGTGAGATTTCTTAGACTTGTAGCCATAAGGACTGGAAGAGTTCGTAAAGCTCAGCTCCCACTTTATTCTTGAATTCCTTATCCTGACAAATGGTGATTCAGCATGCAGCCAGGTATAGTGGAAAGAGAAGGGGCTCTGGAATCAGACAGACCTTGGGCCAGGTCCCAGCTCCTCCACTCATTGTCCCTTTGACCTAGAACAAATTACCTAATCTCTCTATGCTTTGATTTCCTCAGCTGTGAGTTGTGAACAATGCTTGTTGTTGAGAGTTAGAACATGGTTAAAGTGTTTAGCACAGCTCCTGGTATTTAGTAGGACTTCAATAAATGATAGCTGCGCTATGCTAATTACAATAATGCTTATTAAGTGTTGCTCTTCAGGCTCTTTTTTAATATCTCTCTGATGGCAATGCTTCCATCATTAGACAGTGCTAATGGTTAGAATTTTCTGCCACATGTTGTGCCCAATCCTATTTCCCATAATTTCTATCCATCTGCTCTGGTGCTGCCTTTTGTGGCCCCATAGAACAAGGCTAAACCAACTCCCACAAAGAACACTTCAGATATTTGAAGACAACTTTAATCTCTTCCCCAAGTTTTCTTCATGGTAAACCCTTTAGTTCCTGGAATCCTTCCATAGGTGACTTAGTTTTGATCTCACCCAGGACATGTCTAAGTCCCTTTTCCTCATAGGTGAGCATCCATGGGAAGATGCTAGCCAGCCATAAAGGAAAGTTGAGATGGCAAGTTTTAGATGCTATCCATACTGAATAAGCTGGCTTTTGTCCATGGTTCATGTGAACATTCTAATGCATACCCTACAAGTATATTTCAGTTTCTTCTTTTCCCTGTAGTTTCACCACACTGTTCAGGAATATGAACACTGCTACCTGTGAGGAAGGGTACATTGTAAAGACTGTATTGTCAAATGCTGCATTGAAAAGCCACCTCTCGTAACTGTGGTAGGTTTGATTGCATTATTGCCCCCTGACTTTTTACCTTCTCTATGTCAGTGATATGTTCCATGTGACTTTGCAGTTCCTGCCCTTTGACTTTATATTCAGTAGTGTGACCTGCTTTGGCCAACAGAATGAGTCAGAAGAAACAGCATGCCAGCTCCAAACCTAGGCTTCAGAGGCCCTGAGTATTTCCAGTTACTCTTCAGTGTTCTGCCATCATCATGAGATGACCTACCCCCACTAGCCTACCGGCCCAGGGAAGCAGGGAGGCATGTAGGCTAGGGCCCCCAGCAACACCCAGCCTGCACTAGCTGATTCTGACCAACTCACAGAAACTTGAGCAAAAGTAAGTGATTACTGCTTTAAGGCACTGCGTTTTGGGGTGGTTGGTTATGCAGAATTTTTGTGGCAAGATAATAATTATTATGGAAATTATGTGGGGCCAGAAAACATAAAGCAATACTAACCCTACCTGGACAGAGTACAAGTTTAGAAGAATTAATGAAAGATTTACAAAACTATAACCAAGCTAGATGAACACTTTATAAAAATGATTTACCAAATTGTAACTTTGAATTTCTTTTGCAAACTGAACAGGAAGAAGATAAATGTGTATATTATATTTCACGAATGAAATAGGTAATGATGAAAGCAAACTCAATTTCTAAATATATGTGAAAAGTTAACGTGTTTCCTATTTGATATAGTTCACTCATTTACTCAAGAAATGTTGAATGAGTCATGTTTCAGTACCATTCTAGGCCCTGGAAATATAGTTGTGGAAAAAATGGACAAGGCCCAGGTCTCATGAAGCTTGTATTCTACTGGAGATTTAGAAAATAAAAAATTAAATAAATAAAGCAGATAACTTCAGATAATGGTAAGTGCTATGAGAAAACTCAGGCAGGGTAAGGAATACCTTAGGTAGTTTAGAAAAGACTTCTCTGAGGATGTGACATTGAAACTAAGACCAAAATGACATCAATAATTCAAGGGAAGAAAGACTACATTGAAGAAAATAGCAAATGCAAAGGCCCTGAGGTAGGAATAAGCTGGGAGTGTTCGAGGTATAATTAGAGGTGTGGAGAGGAGTAATGTGGTATGAAATGAAGTGGATGATATTTAAAGAGACCAGGACATGTAGTGCTCTTTTGGCCACAGTAAGGAGTCCATTTTATTCCAAGTGGAATGGAATCCACTGAAGTATACTAAGTGCATGACTTGATTTATAGGTTTTAGGATTTCATCCTGACTTCTATATAGGGAATAGATTGTAGGTGGACAAGAGTGGAAGCAAGGAGGTCGATTAAGTCATTGCATCATGGTGGCTACAACTAGGGTGAGGCCAAGGATGGAGAGAAATGAACAGGTTTGAGATATATATATTGGAGGTAGAATCAAGACTTCCTAATGGATTGGATGTGAAGGAACATGAGAAATAAAGGATAATGCCTAGGTTTTTAGTTGGGGTAACTGAGAGGATGGTTGGTGGTGCCATTTCTGGAGATGAGGAAGATGCGAGGAACAATGAACTCGGGGGAGGGAGAGGTCAGGAGTTTTGTTTGAATGAGTTAAGTTTGAACTTAGACGTTGAATTGGATTTGCCAGGTAGGCTGCTGGACATACTAATTGGGTAGTGAAGGCTGAAGATACCAGTTGGGCAGTCATCAGCATATAGATGGTATTTTAGCCAAGGGACTAAATGAGTTCATCTAGAAAAAAGAAGTGAAAGTGTTTTATTTTTAATTTAAAATTTAAGAAGTTTTAAATTTTAAAAACTATCAAAAAATAAATAAAAGAAAAAGCGGGAGGACTCAACCACAGAGCATGCTGACATTTAAAAGCTCAGCAGAAAAAGAGGAGACAGAAGAAGAGCCTGAGAGAGAGGCTGAGAGAGTGTGATGCTATGGAAGCCAAGAGAAGAAAGCATTCCAGGAAAGAGAGTCATCAACTTGGGTTGTGTTGCGTTGAATGCTACTGAGTCATAAAGTAAGATAAGGACCAAGGAGTAACTATTGGATTTGGCAGTGTGGAGCTGATTGGTAACTTTGGAAATAAAAGATTTAGTGGAATAATGGACACAGAAGTCAAATGGAATGATTGAAAAGTGAATGGGAGAAAAGAAACTGATAACAGTGAGGTTTTGCTAAAAATAGGAATGGAGAAATAAGTAGCTAGAGAGGATGAGAGTTTAAGGTTCTGTTTTGTTTTATTTGGTTATGAATTGGAGATGCAGAGGCAAATTTCAATGACAATGGAAATAAACCCACAGAGAGAAAAGTTGATATTGTGGGAGAGAAAATGGAGAAATGCAGGATCAACGTCCTTGAGAAAGGGGGAGACCCAGAGCACAGTGAAGTGTTGGCCTTCCATGCTAACAGAAGAGGGCAGGGGGTAAGGGCAACAGAGTACCAGTGAAATGGTGGATTTGGGGATGGGAAGATGAAAGACACTGTCAGTTTACATATACATATATATATATATAAATTTTAATATATACACTTTAATTATTGAGATGGGCTCAGGCTCTGTCACCCAGACAGAGTGCAGTGGTGTTATCATAGCTCACTGCAGCCTCAAACTCCTGACCTCAAGCGATCCTCCCACCTTGACCTCCCAAAGCACTGGGATTACAAGCGTGAGCCACTGTGCCCAGCCACTTATATTTTCTCAGTGAGATATGACTTTAGGTCATTTGAGGAGCCAAGACTTCTGAATCCTGAGCCCAAAAGCACTGTGTCCTTCATTTACCATTTGGTACATTTGAAGGAGAATGAACATGATAACCCCTTTAATATAATTTTAAAGAGCAATGCAGATGACAAAACAATTCATGTATATTCTTTCATTTGATACTCTTGCCTTGAATAATTGAAGTTCCCAGTCTGGAAGAGAATTCAGTTCGTATAAATGAAGATACTGTAATGAAGGGACTATTTACAGAGATGAGAGTGGAATTAAGAGATGTATCCAGAAACTATCAACAGTCAGGAGTCATTACCACCCTTGGGGCCAGGGGGTCAAAGGAGATTAATAGTATTAGATCCAGCGAGAGCTGGTGCTATGAAGGGAGGACCAACCAGCGTGATCATTTGTTGAAGAGATATGTAGTCACTGTCAGGGGAGTGGTGTCAATGCAGAGAGAGAATGAAAAACAAATATCCTGACTTCCCTCCACTCCCATCTCTTGCTGGTGCTTCCCAATGGCTAAACCCAACTGGAAGCCAGCTGGCAAGTGAGTGGGCTGATATTTTTCATGGTGAAAGAATCGATCTGGCAGAGAATAACCAGCACAGCTCCTAACACTTCATGCCATAAATGTTGAAAAGATTTTGAAAACCACTCCAAGGGGAATCTTTTTACCCAATGCCAGTGTATAAATGCATCTTATTATTTGGTGCCAGCTGGTATTTAGAAAACCTAGCTAACCATGTTCTTTAATACAAATCATCATGAGTACTTGTAATCCACTCGCAATCTTAAAATGTAATGTTTGCCCATAGTCTTCTTTTATTTCCATCCAGAGGCATATTAACCATAAAACTGGAGAAGCATATATTTCAGGGCTCCTCACTTGCATGAGCCCCTTCCAAGGCCATGGGAGGGCCCTAGAAATGTATTCATATGGTCATTTGTTTTTGTAAAATTTGTAAAGGTAAGATATTTTAACTGCAATCTATTAAAAACCAGCTTTTCTCACTCTGACCCTAGAGAATTCTCTCCCTGCCCACCCCCCGACCAGTTATATGAACTTTGGGCCCCACAAAACCTGGATCTGCTTCTGCTTTCAGTGAGACTCGAGTGTGCTGATGCAGATTTTATCCATTTCCCAATTTTACCACTGTGGAGAGGAAAAGGGGTAATTAATGAGCATCAAAATGGACATTCTGCAAGGGAAGAATGTAGCGGGAGGATGAGAAAAATAGAGGGGGGCAGTGCTAGGGACAGTGGAAGAAAATCACTGTGCCTGAAGGATTGCACCTGAGTCATGGAGGGTTTGCAGGTGTCTACCAGGTGACTAATTTCCCTCGAGGGCCTAACTCAGGTGCTGCTCTTTATATTTTCAGATGCAGATGGAAACCTGTGTCGAAGTAACCAACTGTTGCAAGTCATGCTGACCATGCACCGAATTATCATCTCCTCTGCAGAACTGCTCCAAAAAGTTATCACCCTATATCCTTTAACATAGTGACTGGCAATCCCAAAATGGGATCCACCCAAAAAGTAGCTTGAAATTTGAAGTATGCTTTTATTTTTATTGGTTTGGAATAACCCTGAGTGGCAAATAGGTTCATATGTCCTTTTAGGGGTATAGGTGCATGTGTTGGGGGTGTGTTCGTGTATTCTCTGTTGGGTGGGGCAATGCTGATTGCTCTGGGGGGTGGTCAAAGAAATCAGTATGCAAATACAATCTTCAGTCTCTTAATAGTAAAAAATATTTTTTCTGTAGAGTGTCCAAAATATTCATCCTGTGCAAATTGACAAAGGTGCAAGCATGACTCAAGGATAAATTTCTTTCTGGCCTTCCTGTCCAATTCTTCAACTTTCTCCAGGTTCTGAAGAACGATTCCCAGTGCCACAGCATCTGGAGAATCTGCTGGTGCCTTATTGCTTCAGGCAGGAGGATTGACTATGTGCCAAGCAAAACCTGCTGGATTTTAACCTTAATATGGGGTATGAATCAAGTAGGGAGGAGAAAGCTCCTGCTTGCTTTTTCTCACTGATGACACTGTAAGCAGCAGCCCCCACAAAAGAAGAGTTGTAGGTGGAGTGAGACCGTTTAGCACCCAAGGTGCAGGTCCCTGGTACTGTGTCATGACTTGCAGCTGCTCTAACACTTTTCTACTCTCCTAATTCCCCATGTTTCATCTTACAGCACACAGAAAAAATAAAAACCATCAGGACTGAATCCCTTCTCTATACCTACTCATGAATCTTTACCTCTCGCCTCAAAGGAGGTGTTTTCCAGTAGCACACAAAGCAGGGGAGCATTGCGAGAAGTGCACATAAATAAGAGGTGCAGGTAATAAGTGGGTGCCTCTTCTGCAGAGAATTTTAAACCATCATGAAACCAATGCAATGTCTACTTTTTATTAATTTCATGTACCAGTGATTATAAACAATGTCAGTGATTAAATATTCCCCCCTAAAAACTTGTTTGTTGGCCTAGGGACTAAATTGTTCCTGGGGTGTCTGGGCACAGTAGCTCACATCTGTAATCCCAGCACTTTGGAAGGCCAAAGTGGGCAGATCACTTGAGGTCAGGAGTTTGGGACCAGCCTGGCCAACATAGTGAAACCCCATCTCTACTAAAAATATGAAAATTAGCCGGGCGTGGTGACATATGCCTGTAATTCCAGCTACTCATGAGGCTGAGGCAGGAGAATCACTTGAACCTGGGAAGTGGAGGTTGCAGTGAGCTGAGATCACACCACTGCACTCCAGCCTGGGCAATGAGGTGAGACTGTGTCTCAAAAAAAAAAAAAAAATTGTACCTTAGGGTTCCTGCCCTTAGTGCACTACTGGCTGCCTACATATTGGGGCAGACCCCCCCTCTCCACTTCCCATGGTCCCTTGTACTTCTCACAGAATCTTACTCCACCAGCTATCGCCCCTCCTATACTTTCAAACTCTACCTCTTCAATGGCACCTGCCCCTCAGCCTAAAACACATTCAAGTCTCCTCATCTAAAAATCAGCTCTTAACCCTACCTCCCCTTCATTCCATTGTTAGGGTTAAAAATTTGATGTGAAAGTGTCTTAAAATAGTCTACACTCACTATCTCCAATCTCTTTACTCCTCCTCACTTCGTAACTGTGTTAAGTTGGCCCCCAGTATTCAAACTTTCCTCTGATGTCACCAGTAACCTCCTAATTGCAAAGCCCAATGGTTTTTTCTCATCCATGTTTCCATTGACCCCCAGAAGCATTAGGCATGACTGATAACCCCATTCTCCTCCCAGCTCTCCCTCCAGGGCTCCCGGAACTACACCCTCCTGGCTTTCCTACCTCTTGGGTTGGGCCTTCTCCAGCTTTTCATCTAGAGGCTTCTTTGAGCTCTGCTTACATATAGGTATAATGTCCTGGTTTTCCTCTCACTCAGCTTCCTTTCTGTGGGTGATTTCTCACCAGAATTTCTACCACTGTTTCCACCATTCTTCTGTGCTGATGGTGATTTTCAAGTCTGGATTTCTCTAACTTAAACCTTTCTTTTTTTTTGGAAATTGATGCAGGGAGAGGGGTCTCACTATATTGCCTAGTCTGGTCTCAAACTCCTAGCATCAAGTCATCCTCCCACCTCAGCCTCCCAAAGTACTGAGATTACAGGCATGAGCCACTGCACCCAGCCATCTAACCTAAACCATTTTTCTTAGGTTTATACCAGTTTGTCCTGCTAAGACTTAAGACTTTAATATATTCATTAGCCCACTGTCCCCACCCACAGCCACTGCCTCATTAATTCTGCTTTGACACCAGTACAGCCTTGTTTTGCCTAACTAAGACACATTCTGAGAAATACATCATTGGGCGACTTTGTCATTGTGTGAACACCATAGAGTGTACTTACACAAACCTAGGTGGCATAGCCTGCTACACTTCTAGGCTAGATGGTACAGCCTGTTGCTCCTCGGCTACAAACCTGTACAGCAGGTTACTGTACTGAATACTGTAGGTGGCTGTAGCACAATGGTAAGTATGTAGCTAAACATAGAAAAAGTACAGTAAAAATACGGTATAAAAGATTAAAAAATGATATGTATGGGGGGCACATACCATGAATGGAGCCTGCAGGACTGGTAGTTGCTCTGGGTAGTCAGGGGTGAATGGTAAGTGAATGTGAAGGCCTAGGACATTACTGTACATAATTGTAGATTTTATAAACACTATATACTTAGGCTATACTAAATTGATAAAAATTTTTCTTCAATAATAATTTAGCTTACTGTGACTTTGTTATAAACTTAATTTTTAAAACTTTGACTCTACACAGTGTACAGCTGTGCAAAAATATTTTCTTTATATTCTTCTATAAGCTTTTTTCTATTTTAAAAATGTTTAATGTTTATTTACTTTTTAAACTTTGTTGTCAAAATCTAAGACACAAATATACACAGTAGCCTAGGCCTGTATTGGGTCAGGATTATGAAGACAGGATGAGGCAATAGGAATTTTTCAACTTCATTGTAATCTCATGGGACCACTGTCATATATGTGGTCCGTCATGGACCAAAATGTTATGCAGCACATGACTGTATTTTCATGGTCAATTTCAGTTAATAGTGTTAGTATCTATTCTGGCCTAAACGAGTAACATCAGAAGAGCTCTTGACTTCTCCCCTGCTTTCACCTCCTACAGTCTGTCACCTGATCCTAGGGTTTCTACTTCAGAAATGAGTCTTATCTGGTCTCTGCTCTCCATTCCCATACCATGCCTTAGTTCATCTCTCCGTGGTCCCTCTCCTGAACCACTGTCCCACTCCAGTCTTTCTATCTACATGGTCCGCCTACCCCGTCTCATGGTAGCAACCCTTGAAATTCTTTCCTACAAAGCAAATTGGGCAGGCCATTGCTTCTGAGCCTCTGCAGACTACTGAGTTAATGTCAACTCCTTAGCTTGCCAGGAAAAGGGCCTCCTCAGTCTGTCCCCAGCAAGTTTTTCCTGCTTCATTCCATAGCTCTCTGAGAAATCGTTTCCCTTCCTCACTGAACTTCTCAATATACTGGATGTAATGGGGCCTTTTATCATTCCTGTGCCTTGAAAGCCTTCCTACCCTCTTTGTTTAGAAGCTCTTTCAAGACCCTTCTGGGAAGCTTTTCCTGACTTTTCCAGCCCTTCTCCCCTTTTAAAAATACTTCTAGTGTTCTAAAACAGTATTATTGATTGACAATCTATTAAACCTTTGTATCTAGCTGCTGTGATTTCAATTTGGTTAATAATATAAAAGATTGCAAGGGTACTGAAAAATTGATTGAATTACAAATTACTTTAAGAAAGATATAAATATATTTTTGTATTTTAAAAGTACTTACACTGTAACTTACCTATTTGTGTGTCATCTCCCCGGCTAGACTCTGTCTTTCAAGGGCAGGGAGCAAGGCTTATTTTTCTTTGTATCTAGAACTTAGTTTAGTGGCTGTTTCATGGTAGGACACAATAAATGTTGCATTACTAGGGTTGCAAACATTGGGATACTTTTTATATTTACAAGAACTTTTACGTGTGATAGCTTGGCTTTGCTCAGGTGAAGATGTAACCTGGGGTAGGGAAAGGGATTCTGAGAGTATGAAATAATACTCCTGTAATGAAAGCCAGGTTAAACATTGAAGGCAAAATTATTTTTTTTCTTTACGCTTAGTTTCCCTCTTCTCTGACCTGGAAGTAATAGAATTTTTAGTTAAATAAGCTCAGATGGTCTTCTGATTTCCATTGTTAAAAGAAGAGAGGGATAAATTTGAAAACATGCTTTGAATAGTTTAGATGCCAGAAAAGTACAGTCAGAACTGTACTGGTACTTTATAGCCACAGTACTAGCTATGAAGAGAAGAAAAAGGTATGGGGTCTGAGGGTTCCAGCAAACACTGAAGTTTACCAAGACCAGCAGATGCCTGAGCCTCTTACTATTTAGCCTGCATGCGCTGGTGTTTGTTTCAGCTCCTGAATGAAGTGAGAAAGAGGGTGCCCTGCTCCCTGTGGGGGGCAGCCTTTGCCATGGCATAGGGGCTCTAAGGACCTCTGAATGATGCCCAGGCTCAGCACTCACGTGTAGACTGACTGGATTTACACCATTGACGCTGCGCCACATGCAGCCAACGTGCACTGTCAGAATATACTTTTAAAGGGAAGGATAAAGGAGCCACTGGGAGAAGGTGAATGACACAGTAAAAGTCACCATGTCGATTTAATGTATCTACTTAGCTTTAAAACAGAAGTGTGGTTTTTGTGCCTTCCCCTTTAAAATGGAAGAATAAAAATTTCAACAAGTAGAACAAATGATAATATAGAATCTGAGAGGTATTTATCTATGTGCCTTATGCCTGAATCTCTTTGCATTGAAGTGATGCATTTTCTTAGTGATGTGGCATAAAGAAACATAAAGCCATCTCATTCTCACTTCTACTTTTCCACCCAAAGAAAGGCAGGCATAAAAACTTTCTACTTCATGAAGTTTGCCAGTTCCCTGCACTTATTTTTATGTCAATTACCTTTGTTGATGTGTAAGGTTTTGTGGATTTTTGTTTTGTTTTGGTGCTCTGATCTAAGGGGCAGATTTTATAGGCAGTACATGTATTAAAATTTAATTTTTAAAACTAGAAGTCATTTTATTAAAATTACAAATTTTATAACCATAGTTCTTGTTTAGGGTTTCAAGTTTAGCTTGCAAATCTTACTGTTTCCATAAGTCTAGCATGTTTCAGCAAGCATTTTTAAGGGACTTTGAAAAATGTTTCGTTAATTTGAATAATGTTAATTAAATATTTCCAATGGTTTTAAACTACAGTTCTGCATTTTATATCTTAGATAATTTTTAAGTGCTTCAGATACCTCCCTGAATTCTAAATAGTTTTTTATAACTCTAATAGATAAAATTTATAAACAGTAAAGCTATCATTATCTTAGATGTTCCAAAGCTATGCATAAACTTAATAAGGTTTCAATTTAAAACCACAAGTCTAAAGCACTTAATTATATATTGCAAATTGAAGTTTCAAGGCTATCATTCTAATATGCTTTTAAACATTACAAGCATATACAATTTCAAAATGCACAGATTTCCTTCCTAACAAAAAAGATCAGTACTATGACTTTGACTCTCTTTTACTTTTCTTTAACTCTAAATTTTCCAAAGGTTAAAATATATACACCCACAGAAGAAAGACCAGTCCTATCCCAGTTAGTTAAAATTCTTGCTGGATTGTTCACTGGATTCCTCTCATGGGCCCAGCTGGAATTCACTGAACCCTATATTGTAGTCATTATGCACAGCTTTTAGAAGGAAAACAGGGCATGGCCTTTACGGGCGGGCACACAGCCCACATAGCCTAATGCCTCAGTCTGTTGATGGGAAATGGCAGGACCTACTCAGGCTCATCACTGCATTGGAGTTCTCATTTCTTTGACTCTTAAATGAATATTGTTTTCCATTTATCTTTAAAGACATGTGAATTTGATGAGATCTTGCTATTCTTTCATATTCTTGGAATGCTCAGAAGGAAAAGGATCCTTAAGGTGATCTCCAGTTTTGTTTTCGATTATTCACACAGTTTGTCTGACTTGCCATTACAACCTATGAGGTCAGTCTACTGACATCCTCTAGGTGTATATGTTGTAACTTTCATATTATTGTTCTTCATTATCATGACATATCTGAATATGTATTTCTTCCTCTTCGAATTCACTGCATACACGTGTATCAGTTAAGAGAAACATTGTAAAAGATAAATGGGGCTGCTGTTTTTTCTTTTTCTCCTGCTTCATTTTTCCTTCATAGGGGCTGCTTTTTGAGCACAGGCAAGGAGTCATTTGCCCCATCTTCACTTTTTTTTTTTTTTTTTTTTTTGAGACGGAGTCTTGCTCTGTGCCCAGGCTGGAGTGCAGTGGCGCAATCTCGGCTTACTGCAAGCTCCGCCTCCCGGGTTCACGCCATTCTCCTGCCTCAGCCTCCCTTCACTTTTTATAAGTTACCTGTCCTGGGACCTCTTTACACGATTCATTTCTTAGTTCTGCGGTGCTGCTGCCTCCTTCCGTAAGCCAGGTCGACGTGGGCTGGAGAGAAAATTATCATCGCCTTTCTAGGCAATAATATGCATACAGCTGTACACATCAAGTTGGTTTTTATCCTTTGGCCAGAAAGATAAAGCATCACATTTTCCTTTTTTAGAAAAAATATTTTGGGAGGTAGTTTCAGCAAATACTTCCAAAGAATGAAAAGTCATTTGGTTTCTGTAACAGAGGTCTCCATTTCCCTTAACCACAGCCCTACCTATAAGGATGCTTTGGCAAAGAATTCACCAGGACTTTGCCTGAAGATCTGCTATTTTGTAAGGTAATGTTTCTTTATGTATTTCAAGACTTTGTGGAGCAAGGTGAAATGAAAGGTGAAGCAAGGGACTTTCCCTGCCTTTCCTGACCTCTATAGACCACCTTTGGACAGATGAAAAAGGGTAGTCCTTCGTAACAGTGAATTTTCTCTGGTGTACCTAGGCTTAATTATTTTATACCAACCTTTTTTCTGTCTTTGGTATCAAATGACATGAAGGAGGGAATACAGAAATAATTAAAGATTTGTTATTTTATTTTTATTCTTAATTATACAAGTAATATAGCTCATGATAGAACATTTTTAAAAATATAGAAAAGAATATAACTATAATAATGATCACTCATATCCAGTTACCGATTTTGGTGTATTTCCTTTGTTTTGTTTTCATGTCAATTTTTTTGAGATGAAAAAATATATATGGCTTTATATCCTCTAGTTTTCACTTAACTTTATAGCATGAGAATCTTCTCTAGTCATTAAAGACTTTTTGTAAACATTCTTTTTAATAGCCATGTAATATTTGAATATGATAAAGCATAACCTATGAATAGATTGCCTCATTTTGGACATTTGGTTTATCTATAGTTCTCTCCTTTATCTCCAACCCACATGATTGTGCCTGAATCTTTGTCATGGCTCCTTTGATTATGCTATGCCTTATCCTACCCCAGCATTTGTGTGGAGTGACAGAAGATTTTCAGTGGATGGGTTTTCTTCCTTCCCTGCTCCCACCCCAGCTCCTTCAATATACTAATAGACGAATCAGACTTTGTCTTTTTCTGAGTTCTCTTTGTGGCAGTAAATTCCTTTTGGAACCCAACAAATTGTGAGTCCTTGGTATCAGTTTTGGATTGTGTTTTTTAACCCCCTCCTTGTAGGTACTGGATAACAGAATTCTGGGTCATGTTTAAAATGGACGCCAGCTTGACAGACACTATGGAGGAGTTTCAGGAACTGGTGAAAGCTAAGGGTGAGGAGTTACACTGCCGCCTGATTGACACAACTCAAATGTGAGTGTCAAGGTCCTGACTCATCTTTCGAAACCACCTCCCTCCTGTAATATAATCCCAGTTGCTTGCTAGGCTTCTGACCCCCAGTGGTGACTGCTGCTCTCTTTGTCCACTCTGAGAAGCCCCTCAAATACACAGGTTCAAACTGCCTCACCAAAGTGAAGGCTTGGCATTTAACAGAAAAGCAGAGAGGCCTCATGATGATAAAGCAGTAGGTGACTTATATCCAGGAGCAGAAAAAGTAAGTCCCAGTCAAAAAGAAATCAGGTAGCAAGATATTGACCAAAATTAATCCAGATAATGAAAAACTGAAAGTGCAAATGACTGAACCCACGCTTAATGCCAGGAGGCACCCCTGAACTTGTAAATGGGGACAGGACTAAAAAATGTATTCAGGAGAAGGCTTATAACATATATGGATGTCTATGAAAGACACTTAGACTTCCAGAGCTGGATGGGATTCCAGGAATGTTTTAAATTATTCCTTGGAATTCTTATTTATAAGACTGACCCATTCTGGGAAAACGAGTGCCTTTCCTAATTAGGGGGAGGGGAATGTATGCTTTGTATGCCAGGGTTTTCACAGTGTGGCTGCTTTATTTTGAAATAGTACAAATCCCTAAGAAATAGAATTCTAGAACTGATATATATTCCAGAGATCATTTCATCCAACATCCTCATTTTTCTGACTGGGAAATTGAGGCTCAGCAAGAATGTGACCCATCTAGGGTCCCGCTAGTTAAGCTAGTGACAGAGCAGCAGCTAGCCTCTGAGGTCCTGTCCATGATGCACTATAGCCACGTAGAAATGATTTCAAGATTACATTCCAGAGCCCCAAATAAGTCTGTTTATCAGTTTGGATTCTCTGTACTTCTCTGCTTAAAATTACACAACTTGAAAGAGATTATTCAAAGTAATAGTTTCTTCATTTTAAAGATGAAATTAGAGCCCCGGGCAATTCTCAACCCCAGCTCTCCTTGTCCCAATATTTCCTAGCTGACTTTTCTTGACCAAAATTTTCCACATTATATTCTGTAGGAATTATTAGTCTGTGGGATATTACTTGGCCAGATATAATTGAGGAATAATGAGTTAAACTTTCCTTTTGCAGTGCTTTTCAGAGTGTGTAATATGCTCACTGGCCAAAGAGGCTACAGAATTTATAGCACTTCCCAAGCTCATTGACCACAGAACCCTTTTATCAAGAGACAAGGTTCCCAGGAATACCAGTTTGGAAAAGACAGGCAACTTGCTGTCTTTCAAAATGGGGCCGCTTCCCTTTGCTTGTTTAATGAAGGAAACTGAATAAGAAATGCATGGGGTGATTACAAGAAAATAATGGGGACAGGGCGCACTCTAGGGTCAACTAGGCTTCCTTGGTCATTTCAGTAGCTGAGGACATTTGAGGAAAATGACACAACTCTGCCAAGAGTGACCATATGTTTCTACATGTGATTCCCTCCCTTTATGACACTTTGAGCTCTCTTTCTGGCATGAAAACTGTCTCACTACCTTGGGATTTCCAACCAGATAGAGAGTCCCTATCATTCACATGAGAATGAAGGAACACACAAGCAGAATGGAGGGAGCAGACATACCAGAGGATACACAAAGGAGCCAGGACCAAAGGCGAGGAAACTGACCGACACCTGAGACTCCTTCCTTCCCACTGCCTTAAAGTAAACTCATTTATCCTGTACTCAACTGCACACTTAAAAGGCTCACTGAAAACCAGCAAGACCTCCTGGTTGCTGCCATGGAAAAAAACTGATTTGGAGAAACTCTGTGAATGCACTGTTTTGGCCAAGGAAAGTTAGCTAATGGTGTTTTGTATATTCTTGTGAGAAATGTTAATGGATTTACTTGCAAAAAGCGATTTATTCCTTTTCCCTGTCTTCTCCCTTTCACATTTACCCACAAAAGCAATGCCCGTGACTGGTCCAGGAAACTTACTCAAAGGATAAAATCAAATACCAGCAAGAAACGGAAAGTCTCCCTGCTCTTTGACCATCTGGAACCAGAAGAGCTATCCGAGCACCTCACCTACCTTGAGTTCAAGTCCTTCCGAAGGATATCGGTATGTACGCAAGGGGCAGGAGAAAAATCTTCCCTGGGATATTTCTTTAAAATAAGATGAGAATTCAACAGCCCATCCACTTCATAACCTTAGAGGTCCCCTCAAGTAGTGGCAGGCTTTCCTGCCAGACATCAGAGTCTGAAAAAATCAGTACCAACTGAATTCCTTTGGTTGTGAGTCCTGATGCTTCTCCCATCTCTTTTCTTCTATGCCCCTGCCCCATACCATCCCACCACTCACTCAAGTTACCATACTGTGGGCACACATCTCACACACACACACACACAAACACACACACTCTCTCTCACTCTGTGTCACACACATACACACAGATACTCTCTCTCTCTCTGTCTCTCATTCTACCCTCATACCCCTGATAATCATTAGGCTTCAACAACTCTTTTTTAAATCTTCCTCAAAAAAAAAAAGGGGGTGGGGGGGCGGGGGAGGATACGTCCTCTCAGAGTTTGAATTCATTCTGGGGTAAGCTTTGAATGGCTCTGGGAAATCCCAAAATAGATTCTACTGGCCTAGCCCAGAACATACCTAAACCCTTGAAGTGGTGCTGGCCCAGAAGTCACTGTGATTCTAGAGATAAGCTGTGCTGACCCAAAACCTTTCGACTGGGGCAACTAAGCAGAGTCAAAGGGAGAGACATTTCAGTTGATCATCAGGAACAGAAAGAGTACACAGGTTCATCCTTTCCTCACTGCAATCCATATGTGATCCCAAAGAATATTAGTTCTATACAAGAGAACTTGTCAACATGTCAGATGCCAACAGACCCTCACTGGCCAATGTGCTTTCCTGAGAAATGAAACCCTTATTCCACTTAGCCCCTACCCCTACCAACAGATCCAGTCTTCACCTTCGTGCTGAAAATAATGACCACCTAGTGGCTGGGTCCATTTATTAAAATGACCAGTATTCTCCTGGTGAGGGAATGGAGGCCCAGAGGGCTGACTTGAACAAGGTCGACACAGCTGATTACAGTCAGAGCTGGGGCTAGGACTACATGCCTCTCTCAGTCACTCAGCACAAATTTATTTAGCTTAGTTGTGTCTGGAAGGAGACCTGCAAATCAGGTCTCCTGATTTTTACATTTTCATTCATAATGTTGACATCCCTGCTGTTTTCATGCAGCTGTTTGGCCACTCAGCCAGGAAGCTCCCAGCTTCCATTTGGAAATAACTTCTCCAAGCATTAACTCTCCATTCTCTGCACCCCTCAGTACCCCAGACCCAAATTGAAAGGCTCTGCCTGGGGAGTTCCCATTTGGCAGTGCCTCCCCATCACGGGGAAGGACAGCAGTCAGAGCTGAGCTACTGAAAAAAGCCATTTATCACACAGGAAATCTGAGCTCTGCAGGGGTCAAACTGGCAGGCTGCTTGGTCAGGCCTGCAGGATGTCTGTTTGATGCCAGTGCTCACATCAGTGGAGGCAGAAGTGAAAAATCAGTGCAGAACAAGGAATCTCAGCCAGTGTCCCCAGGGGCTGAACAGTGTTCTATTGCAAGTGAAAACATCAGTTTCAACCTTCATTTCTTTTGAGTGGCTTGGTCCCTTCATAGAAGACTATTTCAGGGATTTTTTGTTTTTCCTGTACAGTGCTAAACAGTTTTACCAAACGTAAGTTTTCTCTCCAACATGAGGTTGGAGGGAAATTCATCTGCGCTGTGAATTGAAAGGCATTTGATATCTTCTGTTTATCACAAAACTTCAGGGGTAGTGAGGATGTTACTGGGATAATTCTTTTAAAAAAACAAGTGGATTTAAAGTTACATTTATAGTGGGAGGGGTGTATTAAATGTATTCACTGGAATATATCAATTGAATGAATATATTCAAAATATATGCATTCAATGAGTTGTGGCTACTTTCTTTTAGAACCAGTAAGATGTTTGCTTTATATATCTCTCTTAAGGAGCGATTTTGGTCCTACTCATAGGTTTTCCACCCATCAGCAGCCATAGCACAGTGAAATGGGGCTCAGTTAATTTGCAGCTATTCTATTTGGGTTGTGACTTCTCATCTATATATTTACTACTTAGGCAGAACTAAGGTGTACTGTAGTAACAACCCCCCACCCACCCACCTCCTGTACAATCTCAGTGGCTTAAGCAAAAGTTTGTTTTTCACTCACACTGCATGTCTAACATGGGTCAGCAGAGGCTGATCAGAGTTCCCCAGGAACCTGGATGGTGGAGGCTTCATCTTGCCAGGAATTTCCAAGATCTCTGCAGCAGTGGGAAGGCAACACGGCAGACCATTCACTGGCTCTTACATCTTTTCCTCCAAAGTTACATCGCTTCCACTCAACATTCTGCTGGCTGAACCATGTCATATGGTCACACCTTCTTTCAAAGGGAAGAGTTGGAAATAATTGGGGAAAAGCACCAAAGACTTCCATAAGAAAGTTGAAGAGAAACAGACTGTGCCTCCCTCTTGGTTGTATGATTTGAGCAGAGGGATTCTTTGTGACAGGGACACAATAGCTACAAACATCACTTAGACTAGATCTTCAGGGACATTTCCAGTTTTACACATGCTGTTTCATTGCCAACTATAGTCAATGCTATTGTCAAGTTGGGGAACCATGGTCAGCAAACATATAGCTAATCAAATTGTAAGTACTCCATTTGCCTCTGCTCCAGTTGGTGAGTAGAAGGAAATACAAACAGGCTTGTATTAGCATGAGGTTCATAACTACTCCATTAGTGCAACCTTACATATATGTAGCACTTTAAAAAGTTAAAGCTTTCACACATTATCTTTGATCTTCATAACAATTCTATGTCCTAGGCAGGGCAGATTTTATGATCACATTTTTAAGGTAAGAAAACAGCTGGGGAGAGAGAGATTTGTTTTTGTCAGGGGAATTACCTTTTATTCCCTTAACCTTAGCAGCATTACTGATCTTTATTCTGTACTGTATTCTTTAGAATTTAGAATAGTCAGTAACGATATCTACTGAAATACAGTATTTGGATTAACTAATGTGTCTACACATCCACTTATTCCTAATAACTTTCGATGTAGAGAAATCATGCTGTGGGTAGAATAAGAAAGATTTCCCTCCCATCATGTTTGTTGGCAAGTGGCCAAGATGCAGGAGAAGAGGGCCAGGAACTCCTCTGTTCATGGCAGTTCCCAGCCATCAACTGAGCAGACTGGACTTGTCCCTTAAATCTTCTGGAATACCAGAGTACAGTACTGATAGGTTTTTTTGTTGTTTTTTCTTTTCCTGCAGTTCTCTGATTATCAGAATTACCTTGTAAATAGCTGTGTGAAGGAAAACCCCACCATGGAGCGATCTATTGCTCTGTGCAACGGCATCTCCCAGTGGGTACAACTGATGGTTCTCAGCCGCCCCACCCCGCAGCTCCGAGCAGAAGTCTTCATCAAGTTCATCCAGGTGGCTCAGGTGAATAACTGGCTTAAGACTTTTGGCTTGGGCTATAAGGTAAACTTTCTATCCCCTTTTCCTCCAGCTTAGTCTATTAATTAGAGCTATTTTTTCCCTCCTGAACCATGGCGAGGGGGTGGGGAGGTCTGTGTGCCTTCAACCAGATCTAGATATGGTGACTTGTCTCTTCTTCCATACAAGGACAGTGTGGAGGGGAGGGGGCCATACAGGCCATATCAGGGGTCAGGATCCAGTTTTAGATCTGTTTAGACCTTTAACGTTTTTCAAAAGATGCTTACCAGCCTACATTATTTTCCCAAGTCTGGCCCACATGGCAAAGGAAAGGGCAATTCTAAGATTTACTGGAGCTGGACCAGCCTGGATTGTCTTAGGTCTTTAAGCCCATGCAGTGCTGAATGGCTGCATTTAATGTTTGAGGGGCATTTTATAAGAGGAAAACAAGTACTATGAACCCATATTTGAAGTTCCCCAGAGATTCTAGCTTCTCTGTCCCAGTTACTGTCCTATATAGGCACTGGCATTGCACAGGAAAATAAGACAAAGTCCTTACCCTCAAAAATAAAAGTCTGGTAAATTTGGAATAAATAAAAGATTACACTTAATAATATCTTTCTCCAACTCTGGATGGTCTAGACCAGTGTTTCTCAAAGTCAACAGCCCTGATTTTGGATCATCTGCTCTGATATTAACTAAAGGTATATTAAAAGTACAGATCTCCAAGCCTAACCCCAGATCCAGACAATCAGAATGTCTGGGTTGGGTCCAAAAACCATTGTGTTAAACAAATACTTCAGGTGATTCTAAGAAAGCACTGATCTAGAAGGTGGTCCACAGATCAGCAACAACAAAAGAGAGAGATGTACTGCCTCCCAGATTTGGAATCCACCAGTCTGAATAAAGCAGAAGGGGAGACATGGACAGGAAATTGCAATGCCTCATAACTAGTCTTCAACCAGTGTAAGGGAGACTCACGGCACAGAGACAAGAGGCAGCCTCTAAGCTCCCCATGTAACTGACATGTACAGTGACTCTGCTGTCATCTGTCTTCTGTGTCACAGAAGCTCCACCAACTACAGAACTTCAATACACTGATGGCTGTGATAGGTGGGCTGTGTCACAGCTCAATCTCGAGGCTCAAGGAGACAAGTTCGCATGTCCCACATGAAATCAATAAGGTCAGTGCTACTGTCTTCTCTGGGGCCCTTAGCAGCATTCTTAAGATGTATGCCAACATTTTCCCCTTGGTGGGCAGCCCAGAGAGCATTTCCAAACCACACCATCCCTTGTCAACCAGGCTAAGTGGCAGGGAGGCAAACCTTAAGGAAATCCATAGGATGGAGAAGTCACATTTTTTAGAGTAACTGTGATTTTGTCTGGCATCAGACAGTGTCACTGCAAACATTCCTGCTGGACCAGTTGAAACAATGTGTGCCTCTTCCCATGTTCGTAGGCCACGGAATATTCAGTTACCATCTTTGACACTGATTCCCTCGCTCCAGCTCCTTGCTCTAAAGTGTGTTCTCAAAAGGAATTGTGGTTCGGTTGACCACAGGTCAGTTCGCACATCGAGTGTAGTTATATAGTGATATATTAAAAACTTAGCTATCCAGAACCCTTGAAGAATGACATTCTGGATAGTTGAATTTTACCAGATAATTGGATATGAGTTCTTCAGATACCATTTTGTAATACGTAATGTTTTATTAATGAATATTTTTCTTAAATGTCCTATACATTTTCCTACATTATTAGATTTTACAGAATATACTTTAATCCTTTATGACATAGGGCTGTTTTGCTTGTTTCTCTTTTTTATAGAAACAGGGTCTTGCTCTGTCATCCAGGCTGGAGCACAGGCTGGCATGATCATAGCTCACTGCAGTCTCAAACTCCTGGGCTCATGCAATCCTCCCACCTCAGCCTACCAAGTAGCTAGGACCATGGGTGCGCACCATTACGCCCAGCTATTTTTTAAAATTTTTGTAGAGATGAGGGTCTCCCTATGTTGCCCAGGCTGGTCTCCAACTCTTGGCCTCAAGTGATCCTCCCATCTCGGCCTCCTAAAGTATTGGAATTACAGGCATGAGCCACTGAGTCCAGCTGGAGCTGTTGTTATAAATATAAACCACTGTAATATACCGAGGATATAAACGTATGGGATGGGTTAGATAATGACTGCTCTTTGAGCACTTTCACGTAAGAGGACCTTACTATACTCAAGCCCCGATCCTTCCAAACTGGCATGGAGAGGAACTCTCTTTTTAGGGAGAGATACCTGAGCTCATTACCCCATCTGTTTTTCCCAGATGTTCAGCTCCCTTTTGGCGAGTCTTTTATTATCTCTGTTATCGCAATGCTGGGCCTCTGGGGAGGCCCCCCACTTCCCAGTGGTCTGATCAAAAGGGCATCATCTTTAGTCACCTCTTCATTCCTTAACAGTTCTGCTGAAACCAGGTAGAACAGTTGAAAAGATTGCCCACATCTCAGAGGTGACAGAGATTAACAGTCACAGAGATTAAGAAGACTTTGTGTCATTTAGCTAATAAGACAGAGCTGGCTCCTCTTCAGCTTGGGGTCCCCCACAGCAATGCTTCCTGTCGGTAGCTACTTGACCCTCGGGGCGGTCTGCATAGTGAATTAGGAAGTCCAGCGTTGAAGCAAAAGTCCCCAAGTTGTTGATTTCACCTTCAGAGGGGAATAAAAATATCTCTATCATTTTTGATGTTACACTCTTGTCTTGTGAGCCCCTTCTATGCCTAGGGCTCACCTGCACTGTTGGTAGAGGTTTATGAGGAAGAAGCTCTCTTGCCATCTCCTAGTGATTTCAAGGGGTCTGACTCCAAGAACTCCAAGTTCTTCATTGTAGAGAAATGGTATTTCGTAGGCCACAATTTTATTAAGTTTGGGCACAGTGTCTAAAAGGGTTACAGTAGTCCCCCCCATCTGAGGTTTTGTCTTCTGTAGTTTCAGTTATCTGAGGTCAACTGCAGTCCAAAAAAAATTAAATGGAAAATCCCAGAAATAATTCATAAGTTTTATTTTATTATTTATTTATTTATTGAGACAGTCTCACTCGGTCACCCAGGCTGGAGTGCAGTGGCTCAATCTCAGCTCACTGCAATCTCCACCTCCCAGGTTCAAGCAATCCTGCCGCCTCAGGCTCCCAAGTAGCTGGGACTACAGGCATGTGCCACCACGCCAGGCTAATTTTGTATTTTTAGTAGAGACAGAGTTTCACCATGTTAGCCAGGCTGGTCTTGAACTTTGGACCTCAGGTGATCCGTCCACCTCGGTCTCCCAAAGTGCTGGGATTACAGGCATGAACCACCATGCCTGGCCAATTCATAAGTTTTAAAATGCATGCTGTGCTGAGTAGCATGATGAAATCTTAAGCCATCCCATTCCATCCTTTCTGGGACTCCTTCGTATCAGTCACTAAGTAGCCGTCTCGGTCATCAGATTGACTGTCATGGTATTGCAGTGCTTGTGTTCAAGTAACTCTCACTTTATTTAATAATGGCCTCACAGTGCAAGAGTAATAATGTTGGCAATTTGGATATGCCAGAGAGCAGCCCTAAAGTGTTTCCTCTAAGTTCTTTACTTAATAAGGAAAAAAATCATATGCTGAGGTTGCTAAGATCTAAGAAGGAATTTCATCTCTGAAATTGTGAAAAAGGAAAGAAGTTCATTCTAGTTTTGCACTTCACACTGCAAAAAGTTATGGCCACAGTGCATGATGGGAATGGCATTACATTTGTGGGTGGGAAACATGAACACAAATGTGTTCCACTTGACAGCAATCGGGTTTGTTACTATGCACAGTTTCAGGCATCAATTAGGTGTCTTGGACTGTATCCCCCTAAGGATAAGAGAGGACTCCTTATGTTGTATAACACGATTGGCAGACAGTCACTTCATGTCTTTGCTTCTGAGAAAGCTGGTTATCACTCATGGGGAATGGATTCTGTGAACTGCTTGCTGACTTGAATGACATGTGATTGAAAAGAAAACCATATCTGGCTGCTCCCTTTCTGTGCTGGTGAGCAGCTGTTCCCACTTCCAGAGTTGAAGCAGGGTGTAACCTCTAATGTCCTCTCTCCTGTCCTTTGCTCACAATTGATCTAGTCTATTCAGTCTTTTTAGTTCAAGGTTTTAGTCTGTGAATGGAATGTCACTTGCTTTCTAGTCATAGGCCCTTTCTGAGAATCTTGAAAGGCCCAGTGAGCACCTCATAGAGAATAACACACAATAGACTACTGAAGCTTCACTCTTAAAACACATGCTCTTCCCCATGCCAGCAACATAGTCAGCATTTCCTGACATCACATTTCAACTGTTAATCAATGCAGTGTCTCTGGAAGCATTCAGAAGACACCAAGGAAGGGAATCACATGGCTTGGGGACAGGAGTTAGAGGGACAGTGTTCACTATATATTCTTGTACCTTTTTAATTTTTGTATCAGGTCCTTGTTTTTGAAAAGAAGGAAATTTTAACATAAAAATGATAAAACCCCCATTTATAATGTTTAAGTTATATAATAGATTCAAGCATATCTTGTGTTTGTAAATATATTCTGTGATATTTGACATAGCTGAGGTTTTAATTGGAGAGTCATAATCTGTACCTTTTACATGAATTACCCCCTGCTCAACAAATTCTGGATGGGGTGAGATCATGGCAGGGGATGCAAATATGCAAGGTCGTCATTACAGACAATACACACTGCCTAGCGGGTACCTGTGATTGGTCTGTTCTGCTTTGTAGGTTCTCGGTGAGATGACTGAGCTGCTGTCCTCCTCCAGAAACTATGACAATTACCGGCGAGCCTATGGAGAATGCACCGACTTCAAGATCCCCATTCTGGGTGTGCATCTCAAGGACCTCATCTCCCTGTATGAAGCCATGCCTGACTATCTGGAGGACGGGAAAGTGAACGTCCACAAGCTACTGGCCCTGTACAACCATATCAGTGAATTGGTCCAGCTGCAAGAGGTGGCCCCACCCTTGGAGGCTAACAAGGACTTGGTACACTTGCTGACGGTGAGGTTCACACTGGAGGACAAGTACTAAGCACTTTCTGTGTGCCAGGTGCCATTCTATACACCTTACCAAATATTAGCTGTTAGTCCTCACAAAGGCTCTATGAAGCAGATACTATTATTATCTCCAACATATAGATAGGGATACTAAAGCACAAAGATATACCTTGCCAGGAGACCACAATTATTAAGTAGCAGAGCCTTGATTCAGACCCAGGTGGTGGGACTCTAGAGGCTGTGCCCTTCAGACTTCTAGGACTGTTTCACTACCCCTACAAAAGCAGTCCTAAGCTCTCTGGGAGGCGCTGATGGCAAATCAGGATACAAGTCTTGGTAACAGATGGAGAGAATAAATGTGCTCTCATAAAAAGGGCAGGCAGTAATTAAAAACACAAACAAAAAACACCCAGGGTTATTATTTTGTTCCTGGCTTAGATCTTTGCTCTTGGAGATATTCAAGTGAAGATGAACACTTGTCAATGGTGTGGGAGACCAGGATTTGCATTTTGCATATGGGGTGAGATCAGATGAACTCCCTTCCAGACCTGCAATTCTGTAGTTTACCAGCTGTGTGACTATGGACATATAACCCTTCAAGATTCCTCTCCTCAAAGGGATTAGTCTCTGGGATGACTTCTAACTTCTCTTCCAGTTCTAAAGTTATACAATTTTTAACCTGCTGTTTTTGGAGAGTAGAATAATGATCATAACCTCTTTCTGCCTCACAGCAGCATTTTGATAGATCCCTGGGCTTCACATCAGCTGGTGTGTGATCCTAGCCCTTTCACTTATTAGCCAGGTGACCTTGGCAGGTCTGTGTCTCAGACATCATTTGTAAAAACATGCAGTGAATCTTAACATTCTTTGGATAAATCTTGTGATGAAAGCTGTGAACCTTCTTCCCAGAAGAATGTACGTAAGCCATATATTTTTAAATATGCATGTAATTTCAAGTTCTGAACTCCTTGAAGCCTATCCATAGACTCAAGGTTAAGAGTAAGATTATTCCTAAGGACTTCTCTCCTAAAATTTTATAGTTCTGAGATACATGAAACTCATTAACTTTTTTTTTTTTTTCTTTTTTTTCTGGAGACAAGGTCTGGTTCTATCACCTAGACTGGAGTGCAGTAGTGCAATCTCAGCTCACTGCAACCTCTATCTTCCAGGTCCAAGCCATCCTCCCACCTCAGCCTCCTGAGTAGGGTGCACACCACCACGCCCGGCTAACTTTTGTATTTTTTGTAGAGACAGGGTTTTGCTATGTTGCCCAGGCTGATCTCAAACTCCTGAGCTCAAGCAATCTACCTGCCTTGGCCTCCCAAAATGCTGGGAATACAGGCATGAGCCACCATGCACCCAGACTCATTAACTCTTAATAGCAATTAATATGTCTTACCATTTAAACTGGATTTTATTGCTGGACTCAAATTTAATAGTCTCAGACTATACACACCATCCTCTCAGATCATCTGTCTGCTTTGAGAGAGAACAAGTGATGTGTTAGTCATCTGTCCAGACAAGGCCTTTGGCCTAAGCTCTATATACAGGCTTAGATTTAAATCATAGTTAAAAAGAGGGCATCCTGAGATATGTCCAAAATTTAAAAACATTTTAATGAGAATTAATGCTTGCCCTATTGCAATAGTAGGTGTTATAATACTGTTTTGTGACTTTTAAAAACAAACTGTTTAGAACCTAAAAGAGTAAACTACTGGCAAGGAAAATCCAAGAAAGAACCATCAGCTGTGGGAGAGGCAAACAGCATCTTAGCAATGAACCCTGTTCTGCTTTGATCTGCAGTTATCCCTGGATCTTTATTACACTGAGGATGAAATCTATGAGCTTTCCTATGCTCGGGAACCAAGGAACCACAGAGCTCCAGTGAGTTTTTCATATTAAGACTCCACATGTAAAAGGTGCTTTACAAGCTTCTCCTCGAGTTCATTCATCCTCAGGAACAGACTTTCAGTTCAGTTTAATAAGTGTACTGTTTTTCTTAAGTGCTCAACCTTATGCTAGGAACAGAGAAAGCTTTTCAACATATGTCTGAGGAATAGTTTCTGTCCATTAAAAAGCTGTGATATAGTTGAAGGGATAAGCCTAATGTGTGACCAGTGAATCACTAGTGAACAGTAAATAACTGTATCATCAGAATGCCAGGTGTGGTGGAATCAGTCAGTGGTTTACAAAGTAGAGAAGGAAGATACTATTGTGCACCAGAGTGACATAATCCCCCCCCATTAAGAAGAGTCCCCACATAAATTTCTTTTCTATGATTCATTGATGATAATGAGAGTAATATGCATACTAATCAGAAGCTAAATTTCTGAAGATTTCCAGGTTGGTAGATAGAAAAGCCCCATTTTCCTGTAATGTTCTGGGTGAAAAGAACAGTCGGCTGAGTCTTTTGACCTCCTATGCTGAGAAGTCCTCAAAATAGTACACAGTCCTGGCACTGCCCGCAGTAGGAACTTCACAGGTTATCTGCCCTACCCTCCCACAGGCAAGTAAAATCTCTTCCGTCTCCTGGGACGTTTCCAAACCCCAAAACAAGTGGTACTCAAGGGAAGAGAGTTGCCCACACTTAAGAAATCCAGCTCATCTACTGGGGTGGCTAAATTGCACTCCTCCACACAGAAAGATCAAGTTCTAGCTTTCTATTGTAATGAAAGATTCCACTGAAAATATTTGGTAGATTCCATTTTCAGGTTAGAGGCATTTCAATGGAAAGGGTACATTCTGTTTTTTCAAAGAGATTTTAATTTGGGCCGAGTTTCAAATACAGTCATGCACCACATAATGACATTTTGGTCAGTAATAGACCTCATATATGACAGTGGTCCCTTAAGATTATAATGGAGCAGAAAAATTACTATTACCTAGTGACAGAACAATTGTAACATTGTAGCACAACACATTACTCACTATGTCTGGATTATACTGGTGTAAACAAACCTACTGAGCTGTAAAAAGTCTAGGTCATACACTTACATGCTACATAATACTTGATAATAAGTATTACTGGTTTATGCACTTACTATACAATACTTTTTATCATTATTTTAGAGTTAACTGTAAAACAGCCTCAGGCAAGTCCTTCAGAAGGTGACAGCTCCATGCATGTTATTGCCCCTAAAGAAAGACCTTCCAATGGACAAGATGTGGAGTGGAAGACAGTGATATTGATGATCTTGACTCTGTATAGACAAAGGCCAATGTGTGTAATTGTTTGTACCTTAGTTTATAACAAAGATTTAAAAAATTAAACACTTTTAAAATGGAAAAAAGTTTATAGAATATGGCTATAAAGGAAATAACTTGTACAGCTATACAATGTGCGCTTTAAGCTAAGTGTCATAACAAAAGAGTAAAAGTTAAAAAAAAGCTTTTACAGTAAAATAAGGTAATTTATCATTGAAGAAAAAAATTTAAGAAACTTAGTGTAGTCTAAGTGTACAGTGTTTATAAAGTATATAGGAGTATACAGTAATGTTAGGCCTCCACATTCACTCACCACTCACGACTTGCCACAGTAATTTCTAATCTTGAAAGCTCTATTCATGGTTAAGTGCCCTATACAGGTGTACCATTAAAAAAAAAAATTCTATACCTTATTTTTACCTTTTCTATGTTTAGATATGTTAAGATACACAAATACCATTATTACAATTGCCTACAGTACTGAGTATAATAACCTGCTGTATAGGTATGTAGCCTAGGAGCAGTAGGCTATACCAAATAGCCTAGGTGTGTAGCAGGCTATACCATCTAGGTTTGTGTAAGTACACACTGTGGTGCTCACACAATGACAAAATCACCTCATGACACATTTCTCAGAACATATCCCAGTCATTAAGTGATGCATGACTGTATTTAGAAAAGAGCTTGTCCAGGCTTCAGATGATTTTTCTTGTGCCTTCCTGCCTTTTAGCTAAGCTTTTCCTTATTCACATTTCTGCTGCCAAATGCGACTGGAGAATAGAGAGGAAACATAAATGATCCACTTTACTCTTTGTTGATAGCTCTGACAAAAGGTTTAATGGAGAGGGAATTGCAACTCAGGCAGATTGAGAATTTCAAATTATCTGTAGCTGCAGATAACGTATGTGAAGAGCACTCTGGAAACCGTAAGCACAATGCCTTGTTAGCCAAAATTATTAGTAGAGATTTCAATTGCCTGTGGGTTCTCTGCTCCTTGCCACTGAACATAATTGAAGATTGTCCATAAATGTAACTGTCAGGTAGTGGGAAAAGAAAGAGCTATAGGTTATAATATTGCATTGTAGTCATGAGGATTTCTCTAAATATTTCATTTTAGCCACTAACACCTTCAAAGCCACCAGTAGTAGTGGACTGGGCTTCTGGAGTGTCTCCCAAACCTGATCCAAAGACCATTAGCAAACACGTCCAGAGGATGGTGGATGTAAGTACAGCTGTGTTTCAGCACACAAAAACTAGGCACTGCCTGGCTCAGTTTTGTATGTGGGGTAAAGGGAGAGGAAAGCACAATGGTGGAAATGTAAAGGCACGAAACTTGAACACTTACTTCTCTTACTGTGGCTTTAGAACAATTCAAAAGTTGCATTTTGACAACACACACTGGACTCATATGAAGGCAGTTGTGCCTCCTTTTAAAGACCTAGCAAAAGAGCATATGTTTAAAGGTTGTCAGTTGACTTAGGAGTACAGAAGTATTGGGAAACTTTGTACTGCTTGATTCAATTCTCTGTGCTAATTGCTGAGGAAGGGGTATATATTCTTATACTTCTGCATTTATCCTCGTGGACAACTCCCATGTAACAATAGAAAACTAAGAGCGTAACGGTGAGAAACAAGAGGATTAAGAGTGGGGACAGAGCACTTCCAACTGAGCTATTTGTAGAAGCTTCTCAAAGAAGGTGCAACTGGAGCTGAGTGACGAAAAAAAGGGTAGAGTGAAAGGAGAACATCCCTCTGTGCAGTGAAGTAGGAGTAGCCAGCGTGATGGTATAATTGATGTGCTAATGATTCAAAGTACATGGCCAGCCTCCAGATGCTGCTACCAGCAAAGGCCTGAGATGTGACCTGCCACATCTTTGCCACAGCTAAGGAAGCAGGTTTCCCTGTTCCTCTCGTTCAGGTTGTTAAAAGGCTTTTATCCAGCTGCCCCAGCTCTTTGTCATTTGACTAAAGGGAGAGAAGACCAGTTTCTTTTTAGTAATCACCAAAAAAACTCCTTTTTCACAGTCTGTCTTCAAGAACTATGATCACGACCAGGATGGATACATTTCTCAGGAAGAATTTGAAAAGATTGCTGCAAGTTTTCCATTTTCCTTCTGTGTGATGGACAAAGACAGGTGAGGGTTTGTACTTAGGAATATGTGGTTATGAGCCCATTGGTGAGAACAGGTTTTTAGGTATGTCACTAGAAGAATTTGAAAACTCAGATGTGTTGCTGCTGTGATCACTTAAAGAACAGACCATGAAATATGCATGCTTTTAAAAATATTCTGGGCCGGGCACAGTGGCTCACGCCTGTAATCCCAACACTTTGGGAGGCCGAGGTGGGCGGATCACCTGAGCTCAGGAGTTCGAGACCAACCTGGCCAACATGGTGAAACCCTGTCTCTACTAAAAATACAAAAATTAGCCGGGTGTGGTGGTGGGCGCCTGTAATCCCAGCTACTTGGGAGGCTGAGGCAGGAGAATTGTTTGAACCCAGGAGGCAGAGGTTGCAGTGAGCCGAGATCATGCCACTGCACTCCAGCCTGGGCCACAAGAGCGAAAACCCGTCTCAAAAAAAAACTGAACTGAACATTCCATAAATCTGCCACTTTATAGTCAACTATAAATAAGAAAAAGTTTAGTCTTCCTTCTTGCTTTGTCATTACAGATTTTGGGAAACAACTAATACTTATTCATACTTTGCATATTTACTTTTCTCAAGGTTAAATAAATTCTATCTTGGTTCTCTTACAGGAAACTAATCGTATGGTTAGTGGGTTCCAGTTAGGTACTGTCTAAAGTCAGAAACTGTAGCATAAGACATTTCCCTCCCTATACACATGTACATGTTACATTGTTTCTTTTTCAAGTCTTATAGATAGTGGTCAAGTTAGTTAGGGAAACCTAGTTTGGCCAAAGAACACCTCTGTGGAAATGAGTAATGCTGCCTCACCTACTTACCACATGTCATCTTGTATCCTTGTTAAGAGTAAGGCCCATGGAAGTAATCATGAGGTAGCACATACCATATTACCACTGAGGATAAAAAGAAAGGTGAGTTTCTAAGGCTAGAAGCCCCCCCCTTGCTACCTGCCTCCATGCCCCTTATACTCACATCCTTGCCTTGGTCATTTGCCGGCAGGGAAGGCCTCATCAGCAGGGATGAGATCACAGCCTACTTCATGCGAGCCAGCTCAATCTATTCCAAGCTGGGCCTGGGCTTTCCTCACAACTTCCAAGAGACCACCTACCTGAAGCCCACTTTTTGTGACAACTGTGCTGGATTTGTAAGTTGTTCTTAGGGTGCTCCAGGGTTGAATTTGGGGAAGAGTGTGGGATACTTTAAGACAGGCACAGACCTCACAATCCTTATAAACCCATCCCAGCTTGGAGCCCAAACACACCTAGAATAACCTAGAGCTCAAGCATGTGGCTTTTACCTGCACTCATCATCTCTTACTTCTTCCTGTTTTTTCTTTTCTATTGCAATGAGGCCTTAGATAAATGGTACAAGAAATGCTGAATTAGGGATATACTTTTAACGTATAATATTCATGTGCTGTTTCAAGGGTTATAACAAAGACATATGAGATACCTTCTGTCTTTAGGAGATAACCTGGGCTATGCCCCTCCTCCGTTCCACTCCTGACCAATAGTTTCCCCCTAAACCCGGGTCCTGATGCAAGGCTCTATATCCTTCTCAGTTTGGAGTCCTGAGGAACCTGTTTGCCCGATGATTCATCCATTTCTCGAGAATGTCTGGGTCATAAGGCTGCTAGTGAGGGCCAGGTGTGGTTGCTCATGCCTGTAATCCCAGCACTTTGGGAGGCCAAGGTGGGCGGATCACTTGAGGCCCGGAGTTCGAGACCAGCCTGCCTAACATGGTGAAAACCCATCTCTACTAAAAATACAAAAAAATTTAGCCAGGTGTGGTGGAACATGCCTGGTAGTCCCAGCTACTTGGGAAACTGAGACAGGAGAATTGCTTGAACCCAGGAGGTGGAGGTTGCAGTGAGCCGAGATTGCACCACCGCACTCCAGCCTGGGCGACTGGGCAAGACTGTCTCAAAAAAACAAAAACAGAAACAAAAAAAAACCTGCTTCTTGAGAAACTTTGATCAGCATAAACTCTTCTCATGGATTTAAGGTCAGAAGGGACAAGATATGAGAGATAAATGAGGTTTCCTTCCCACGTGAGCTAGAGAGTAGAATGAAGGAAAATAATGTCACCTTCTAGCCTCACACCAGATGTATGAATGACATGTGGTGCATTCTGTCTCTTGTTTCATAGCTCTGGGGAGTGATCAAACAAGGATATCGATGTAAAGGTAAGACTCAATATTGTTGCCTGTTTTTCCTGGTGTATCAGTCCATTCTCACGCTGCTATAGAGAACTGCCTGAGACTGGATAGTTTATAAAGGAAAGAGGTTTAATTGACTCACAGTTCCACAGGGCTGGTGAGGCCTAAGGAAACTTACAATCATGGCAGAAGGGGAAGCAAACACATCCTTCTTCACATGGTGGCAGGAAGAAGTGCCGAGCAAAAGGGGGAAAAGCCCTTATGAAGCCATCAGATCTCATGAGCAGTCACTATCATGAGAACAACATGAGGGTAACCGCCCCCATGATTCAGTTACCTCCCACCGGGTCCCTCCCATGACACATGGGGATTATGGGACTACGAGGTGAGGTTTGGATGGGGACACAGAGCTAAACCATATCAGCTGGTCTTAGAGTCCCATCTCTAAAACATTTTTTACCCATAGTAGTTGTCCATTTAGTCCACAACTTCTCAGCAGAGTTCAGAGTCTCATCCCCAAAGTGGTTTCCTTCGGACACCCCTGGTGAATGACCACCACACCGAAGAGAGAAATGCCTGGTTGCGCAGTTAGGCATTTTCCCTTTATAAAATCCTCTTTCTGTCGTGGTTGGCCTAGAACAGGGAAAGCAGGTAGGAGACGGTGCTCTCATATAGTCATGTAAGGGTGGGTCCCCAGTGAAAAAGACAGAATCTCTTCTGCAACAGAAGATAAAGGATTACTAAAGGCCCTTGTCAGCTTTCCTTTATCACTGAGGACATAACTGTCCTTCCTTGTGACTAGGAGAATTCAGGAGTGAAAGAGAGGAAACCTTTTACTGCAAGAAAGAAAATAAGACCTAACAGCTGAGCGTTTCCAGAGGGTCTCCCTAGAGTAGGCAGAATGTGTGGGATACCAGGACACCATCTCTTCCCTCCAAGACATCAGGATACTGCTTCTGATGCTGAGACTCACTGATAAGGGCCACATCAAGAGTGTGAGCTCTGGGCTTCACCAAGTGAGAAGAATGCTAGCTTCATTAGGAATGTTAAGTGTCTTAGCTCCAGAAGATAGAACAGACATGTGTGACAAGAAAGCACTGCATGAATTTGGTTGTGAGACACACTGGGGAAGAGAGAAAAGTGAAAGACTTCTTGACCCAGGATGTCTTGTCCACAGACTGCGGAATGAACTGCCACAAACAATGCAAAGATCTGGTTGTGTTTGAGTGCAAGAAGCGAGCCAAGAACCCAGTAGCTCCCACAGAGAACAACACTTCTGTGGGGCCAGTGTCCAACCTTTGCTCATTGGGAGCCAAAGATCTGCTCCATGGTAAGTAGGCACTGGGAACATTCATCTTGGAAAGTGAAGTAGGAAGGGAAAAGTTTTAGAGAAGGAAAGATTACCTCATGACTCTATGTTTGGGTTTAAATGTAACCTCAACAGTTAGGCCAGGGCTGACCCCTCCCACAGTTTTGGATTTTAGCTCCATGCCTATGTCTTAGACTTAAGGTGTGAGAATAGCAGAGTCCTAGTTAGGCATAAAAATCAGCAGGTACTTATTGAGCACCTACACCAAGCACAGATACTGACTTCTGGCCAAGATAGTGCCTCAAGTAAACAGTTAACTATCCCACCCTATCCCCAGCTCCAAACCCAAAACAGTGACTAGGGAGAATATGTGTGTACATGCGTATGTATGTGTGTGTGTATATATATAATGTAAATTAACATATATAGTATATAAATAACATTAAAAGGCATAGTGCATTCAAAAACAAAGACACGCATCTCAAGGTTACACATGTACTAGAAACACACTGCAAGGAGTAGATGCTAAAGCTACTGGTCTGCTTGGCTGCATGTCTAGAAGCAGGTAGAGGCAGCTGCGAATTTGATTTCTGCATAGTAACAGAGACCACCTATGCATGAAAGGTGACCAGAACCAGACTTACTGCTTAAAATTGAGAAGGAAAAATCCAATGCTTAAAAAACTGTGACTGTCACTTAATAGCAGGAAGCAGACTTAGCCACAGGCAGAGTTCTACTAGCTGAGTGACTGTCTATGATATCCCCAGTTTTTCTCCAGGAGAGGAACCCCAAGCCATTAATTTAAGACCAGGTCCTAGTCTGGGGAACCCTGAGGGGCCAGGTAGCAGGTAATTGTCAAAATTCTAGAAACAGAAGGCTAAATGTAGAAAGGAAGGGCGGGGGGCAAAACTCCCACTCAAGTGGAGCTTGCAGATTACAATTCCAAATCATACAAGGAAAATCCTAGGACTAAGCCAAAACATTCAACATTCAAGAAATAAACTAGCAAATTCACTTATGTTAAAATGGAAACAACAGTACAATAAGGAAATGACTTTAAGTATGTTTGAGATGCCCCAGATCTAAAGTGCCAAGAAGCAAAATAGACTGTCTCTGTCTTCATGGAGTAGTTCTAGTTAGGGAGAAGATAATATACAAATATAGAGCAGTTTAGAAACAATGCAAGAGTATATGCTAAGAGCCAAATAGGTTGCAGAGACAGCAAATGACAGGAGGACATAGCAGAGAGATCGCTCTACTGGGGCTGTTGGGACTTTATGGAGAAGGTAGAATTTCAGCTAAGTCTTGAAGGAAGGGTAGAATTAAGTTATGGGAAGAGGACAGAGCACATTCCAGATAGGATGTACAGTAGGAGCAAAAGGCCAAGGGCAGAACAGCTTTAGTACTATTGAGATAGTGAAAAAAAAGGTGTTAAGGTGGTTTAGGTAAGAGATGAAGTAAAAAAATGAGACAGTCTAGAGAGTCTTAAATGACAGGTGCCTGTCTGTATGATAAAATGAGGAGCTGTTTAAAAAAGAGTAACATGAAGGGCTTGTTGGGGAGGGTTGGGGCACAAGGCTTCATAGTGCTGTACTAGGCCCTGATCTCTGGGCTGGCTGGTTAGCCAGCATGTCAAAACACTGATCACCTTGACTAATAGCACATATAGGTCTTCAGCAAAAATCCAATGCTTATTAGGTTAGTGCTAGTTTAATATAAGAAGCCATGTGACTTCTAAGTAGAACCAAAAAGGGAAATAAGAAATGAGTTTATTTATATAAAGCACTTAAAATCGGGCTTAACACATATGTACCATATGTTAGTAACATTACTCTTTTGAAATAAGCTCCCTAAAGTGGTAAGGCCACTATCGTTACAACAGATGCCTAGAGAAAACTTTAAGTCCATATAGTATACATTCTGCATTTAAAGCATTTCTAATGTTCAGTGGTAAATATCAACATGCATTTATTGATCAATTAGACCAAAGCTTAAGTGCTTCACTTCCATGTAAGAAATGCACATTCCTTTTTATCACATCAGCCAAGTAAAAATTTTCTGCTGTCTTCCTAAATCCTTCTCCTTACTATCTATCTAAACACAGGTTGACTTCAAACTTTTGGGATGTTCTGTTCTTAGGGGGAAAAAAATCCTCTTAGGGTCTTTTCTAAGAAAGAATATGCTAACCAACTAAGGATTTGATGTTCACCTTTTAATAGAAATCACAAACACCATTGTAAAAAATAGGGCTGGACCCTATATTTCATTCATGCACTCTGTATTTTCAGAGTTACACATAACCTTAGGGCACCACAATTCTGTCACATAAAATGCAGATTTTCAAGTGGAAAAGACAGCAGAGAACAGCCTGAATCTGAGGCCTCAAAAAGGAATCCCTGAAGGGGCTGCTGTTAGAGATTTCTCCTTTCCAGGCCATCTCCTCTTTCTCCAAACCCTGCCCCACACTGGCAAGATAAGTACTTTTCAGGAAGTAAACCCATAGGTAGGAAAAACATACATGTATCATGGGCAACAAAATGAAAATTACTATATTATTATAAAGTTGCTAAAAGTCAAGGTCTATTTATAATGGCAAAAATGACTATTGGATATCATCCATTCTTAGTTGTTTCCATCTCATTATTATCTGGGATGGTTTCTGCTTATCAAATCAAAATTTCCAGTGATTTCTTTTAGCCCATTACTATCTTTCTCAATCTCATCAACTTTCATTTTCTTGAAACTTGTACCTCTCCTAATTTCTGTTAACACTGTGGTCTCTCAGCACTCTTCCTGCAATTTTAAGGGCTTTCTGTTGCTTTTTGTTCTTATTGCTTTCTTCCTTTTGTTCCTCAAAGTGGATAGTGCCTAAATTTCTGTCCCAAGCTCCCTGTATGTCTAGGAATTCAACCTAAATAATGGAGGGGATTATATTCATAATTTGACAATTTAGGTTGGTAAAAAGAATATATAACTGTATTATAGAAAAGTTGGAAAATGGAGATATAAAAAAAATCACCCATAATACTCCCCCAAAAAAGACAATGTAATTATTTTAGGGTGACCATAACAATTTAAATATTTGAGCACTTAAATAACTATGTAATTACAATTTTGAGCTTTATTGGATAAATATTAAATGTTAATTTAAATTATGTTCTCTTTGGCAAGAATTAAACTTAAGATTTTTGTAAGATTTCTAGTTTTACAACTGGTTGATTCTGGTCAAATACTAATTAGAAAACTTTTTTGTTGTTTTTTAAAGCCATCTTAACTATCATCTTAACTATACTAATCCAATGTCTTCAAAGTCAGACTATCCAATGTTTTAATCACTGCTGAGTCTTTCCAAAAAGTAAACTGAGATGATGTGCAGTTTATCTTAAAGCCTATCTATCACCCACCTCAAATACATCTGCTCTTACTCTACTTTTCCAGGAAATTACTCCTTATGGCTAACATTACTAGGCTGGATCCTGGGTAGTGGGTCTTAGTTAAAGAAAACCAGAGTAACTTACCTTTTCCCTCTCAGTATCAAACAAGGGCAGTACATTTTAAGATATATTTCCACAAAGCTAAAACTTCTTTCTCATGGTTAAGCTGTGCCCACCGTACAAATGGGTTCCCAGAGAGTTCTTATCTGCTAGAGGGTGTCTATATCAGGACTGAGACATAAATGCTGAGAGCTCCCAAATTCCAGGGTCCAAAAAAAAGTATTTATGGAGCATTTCTGTCTGTATATTGTTCTTGTTCTCTTTATTTTATGAAACTCTATGGCATTGAGGCAGGGGCTTCAACTTACCTCCAAAAACAGAAACCCTCTAGGCAACCTTTGTGCAAACAGAAGAAGATGCTTTTTCTCAGGGTGGATGTAGCTTGACACCAGTGGCCATGTCTTGGCCAGCAAAGCCCCTGGATTTTAGCCCTCACCCCCTAAACTGGGTGCCTGAAAACGGGTCCTCTTTGAACATATGGAACTCCTGTAACAATAAGAAAGGTCTCATTGAAACTAATGTCTCAGTCTTGAGTCTCTGCTTTCCTGAGCTAGAGTACTAGCATGTCCTGTATCTTCCTACAGCACCTGAGGAAGGACCTTTTACATTCCCTAATGGGGAGGCTGTGGAACATGGTGAGGAGAGTAAGGATCGGACCATCATGCTGATGGGAGTGTCCTCACAGAAGATTTCTCTTCGGCTGAAGAGGGCTGTTGCCCACAAGGCCACCCAGACTGAATCACAGCCTTGGATTGGCAGTGAGGGCCCTTCAGGTCCCTTTGTGCTGTCTTCCCCAAGGAAGACAGCCCAGGATACTCTTTATGTGCTTCCCAGTCCCACCTCTCCATGTCCTAGCCCAGTCTTGGTCAGAAAGCGGGCTTTTGTCAAGTGGGAGAATAAAGACTCCCTCATAAAATCAAAGGAGGAGCACCGTCACCTCAGACTGCCTACCTACCAAGAGCTGGAACAGGTACCTTCCTTTTCATTTTCCTTTTTTTCAGACTATCTTAGAGAAGTGGGGCCAAACCAGGGAAGAGCATGTGGACTGAAGATTCAGATCAGGCTGATTACAAGCAGTCTAAAACAAAAAAGGAGGGGAGAAACAGGGAGGGAGAGAGGGAGGGAAGGAAGAAAGGATGGATTGATTCCAGCTTTCTCACAACCCACTGGGGGCCTTGGTTCACATACGCAAGTAGCACAGGCTATACAGGGCTCCCTATCACCACACAGGTGGTGGCATTTCAGAGTGCTGGTGCCACTGCCCAAAGCCCTGTTTACTAGGCTCACGGAGAAAAACCACAGTATCTACTGGTTAGCTTTACTGTGCTGATACCACTCCTTTTCTAGATGGAACTAAAATGAACTTGCCTAAATCCTCCTTCCCTAGAGGTCTCTTTAACATGTTCATCAGGGTTATGGTTTAGGATCATCATGGTTACCTAAGCATCTTCCTAAGAGAAGTTAGTGATCTTAGTCCTACAGCAACAACAACAAGAGAAAGGTGAGTGTATTGTGGCTCACCATAGAAAACGCCTCCCTCCTAAATATAAACGAGGAGAATCTTTTCTAACACATCAGGGAATATGCTGATCTTTTACACATATTAGAATAGGGAAAGCAACAGTAGCAGGCAAACGCACAGTGGAATATAATATAGAGCAATATAATCTATAAAATGTTAACAATTATGACAATAGGAGCTGCTTTTCAATGTTAGGCTCACAATGTCCTAATTATCAGGTACCTAACAGAGACAATGGAAAAGACAAAATAAAGTTTACCAAGGAAAGGAGAACAAGAGTTTGGAAACATGGTGCCAAGGTTTGAGAGAAGGGAACAATGACATTAAAAATAGGAAAATAAGGCCGGGTGCGGTGGCTCATGCCCCCAGCACTTTGGAAGGCAGAGGTGGGTGGATCACTTGAGGTCAGGAGTTCAAGAGCAGCCTGGCCAATGTGGTGAAACCCTGTCTCTACTAAAAATACAAAAATTAGCTGGGCATGATGGCAGGTGCCTGTAATCCCAGCTACTCAGGAGGCTGAGGCAGGAGAATCACTTGAACCCGGGAGGTGGAGGTTGCAGTGAGCTGAGACCAAGCCACGGCACTCCAGCCTAGACGACAGACTCCATCTTAAAAAAAAAAAAAAAAGGCCCGGCGCAGTGGCTCACGCCTGTAATCACAGCACTTTGGGAGGCCAAGGCGGGCAGATCACGAGGTCAGGAGATCAAGACCATCCTGGCTAAGACGGTAAAACCCCATCTCTACTAAAAATATAAAAAATTAGCCAGGCATGGTGGTGGGCGCCTGTAGTCCCAGCTACTCGGGAGGCTGAGGCAGAAGAATGGCCGTGAATCTGGGAGGCGGAGCTTGCAGTGAACCAAGATCGCGCCACTGCACTCCAGCCTGGGTGACTGAGCAAGACTCCATCTCAAAAAAAAAAAAAAAAAAAAAAAAAGCAGGGGCGGGAGGAGTAGGAGATGGGAACAGCAGAAGGAAGAAGAGCCAACAGCCAACTGTCAAGATACTCAATTCTGAAGGTTCAATCATTACTATACTTCTTTTTGTTTCGAGTGGAGTACACAACTCACAGGGCTGGCTCAAGAGGTTACCTATAATCGGTAAGAACCTATAAATGGTAAGAAACTACTGTCCCATGGCATAGTAGTTTCTTAATTATAGATAACTAAGCCATTTTAGAGACAGGGAAGCAAGGATACATTAATATCAACACCACTATTCACTTTATTAGAGGAGAAGGAATGCCTTTCTGGCTTTTCCCAAAAACATCAAGGTTTGTACTGTGTTTTTGGAGACCTGTCAGTGCAAACACAAAACCAATATCCAGCTAGTAGAATTCCTTATATAATTCTACATTCTACAGACTGAAAAACTGTCCACAAGGGCTTCAGGATTCCCTGCGTTGTCCTCAATGCTCTACCTTCCCTGTCAGACCCCCAGAAACTGAATTAGAGAAACATCTGAAGAAACAAGTTAGATAACGTATGTGGAACTCTTTGATTTGGTGCTTGGTACAAAGAACATAATATTAAGAGAAGAGAAACATGAAAAAAGAACAGATTTTCTGGATGAATGGTACTCTCCTGCTCAGAGTTATTGTTAAGATGTGCCGTAAAAACCAAGTCAATGAGAAGGTGGCAAAACGTGGGTTAGACAAACCCCTTCCTCTTTAGGGATAGAAACTGCCAAATGCAACTTTCAAAAATGATGAAAGAACCCTCGAAAAATGAACTCAATAGAAGAGAAAGAACTTTGGTCTTGGAGGCAAAGATTTGTGTTTTAAGTCCCAGACATTTCTTATACTAGCTGTTAAACTCTACAGCCTATTTGGTCCTTGTGAAATACAGGGCTGGGATTCCATGTTCTGTAAGGTTTGCCTCAAATCTTGACATTTTACATGCCGATGAAAAGGAAAAATGTGGTTGGCAACAATGCTTTAAGAAGTGGCTTGCAGAAAGATTAGAATTCCTACTCAGCAGTATCAGAGCCAGTAAACCCTCTCACCATTTTGACCACCGCCTTTCTACTTTTTAGGCTTGTCAGATAGACCTAAGGTCCAGAATTCACTGTGTGTATTTTAGAGGAACAATTATGTGTCCCACTTTCCCATTAAGTATAATCCTTACAATGACTAGTCTATGTGTAATTCAACAGTTCTATCCATAATAACTAGTCAAATTAAATCAGTATTTACAATATATAATGTATATTAATAAGAATAAATATTATGTATTATTTTAAGTATAATGCACCACTGAACCAGCATGGGACAAAAGAATAAGCAAATAAAAGCTTTTATGTTTAGATATACCAAGGCTCAACTCTGCAGTTTTATACTGTATGGCAACATTTGCCTTTATAAGATTGAGGTATACAACCTATTTTCAGGGTGTTTGTGAAGGTTAAGGTATTCCATTATGTCGCACAGCACAGGCACATAGCAAGTGCTCAATATTATATGGCAGCTAAGACAGCTATCTAGATAATTCAGATTGAGAAACAACCCAGTGTATCCCAAATTACCCAGACACTGTCTATATATAATATTCTCTTGGAGTAGTCAGTATAGGATAACATAAGAACACTGGACTCAAAATCAGAAGACTGGAAATCAACTGTTGGCTCTATAATGATACCACTACAAATTAGATCACTAAATCTCAACTTAGGGGTGGGGTAAAATTAACGTCATCAAAAAGTTACATTTGTTTTCAATAATTTGTGGGGGAAAAACTTAGATAAAATTAACTAACACCTCACATTAAAGAATTCTCAGTCATGCTTTCATGGCTCAGACCTGACCAGAGACTCTGTTTCTGCCAAGTTGAGATCTCCCATGAGAAAACATCCAGAAGTTTTGTCATTATCTACCTATTGCTCGGAAATGGTTTATTCTGCCTGCTAACCACTCACAAACTTTGATATGATAACAAAGACTAACTGCTGCTTACAAATGCTCATTTGATATTTAACTTGCTATTTTCTATTCAGGGCAAAATAACTATCTTAAAAATAGTTGTTAATTCTCAGCCACAGTGAATAGGAGATGCCAATCAAAAGTAGCTCTCAATTTGTAATTCATTTGCTATTCATTGCTGCTTTATTAACATACCTCATTCTCCTTTCCCTTTAGGAAATAAATACTCTGAAAGCAGATAATGATGCCCTAAAGATCCAACTGAAATATGCACAGAAGAAAATAGAATCCCTCCAGCTTGAAAAAAGCAATCATGTCTTAGCTCAAATGGAGCAGGGTGACTGTTCTTAGCCCAGAAGCTAAGTAGCACAATCTGTAGATGAGTATAGTGATCTCCTTTCCTAAACTGTAACGCACAGACCTGAGGAACTTACACTGACCAGCTTTAAAACAGTACTTTAAAAGGAAAAGCCTGTTACTGTTTATTTACCTAAAAGATTCCTAATGTGCAGCATTGTTTTCTCTTTCAGTTGACTCAAAGGGGGAAAACTAAACAATGCAAAACTTTTGCTATTCATACCACTGATGTTCATCAAAAGTATGCGATCTAAAACATGACTATCATTTCCTGCCAATGGGGCATCTCAATGGCCTGCCTGGCTACTTCTTCCTTAAAACTAAAATCTCTGGAAAATGTATGTGCTTCTTACCCTGTGTTTTCTGCAAACTGACTGACTTTGTTCCAGCCAAAGCTTGCTAATAATAGAAAACTACCCATATTCCAAAAGTAGATTTCCTCTGTATCCCAGCATACTTTGTGAACCTGGCTCCTTCTTCACTACCTCAGATCTAATCAGTCTATGTACCCTCCTTCCTCACTACAGTCATAACACATGAGCGTATCTACCTAGAAGACAATTTCTACCGATGTAGCCACAACTTTTTAGAGGCCTATTAAACATGATGTTATCCAATTGCAGGTCAACTTATAGTTGTAGCCTTACAACTTACAGTCATCATAAAATAAGTAATCAAATTAGGTACATAGCTATTACCATCTCATATTACTCATTAAAGTAAACATAACGCAAACATGTTTGTCCTTATTTATTCTACAGTGGATAGAATTAGGAATTGATGGCTTTAAAAAAAAAAGTCTATGAAGAGTCTGTTTAACTCTTCATGTTCTATCTTTATCTTCTGAAGTAAACTATTTTGAAAGCTCTCTTTTTGAAATGAATTTGTGCTTAACTGTCTTCACTATTAATACTATTTAGAAATAAGCTAATTGGATCAGTAGCTTAAATAATAGCTGTGTGTACATATGTATATAATATGTATATACAATATCAGGCATGCATGTGGCTTGGAATTTTGTTTCCTCCATAAAATGTGGAAGTGAATTAAACAAGTTTTAGTCATTTATACAAAGTCACAAATATAAAGTTCAGTTTGTCACAAGATTAAATTGCTCACAAGGTAAAACTGTATTGTTTGGCAAAATCACAAGTAACAGTCCTATGAGTTTTCTATTATGAAGGTTAATAATAAATGGGCTCATTTAGTTGCCTGGGCACCTATTCACAAATTCATTTGTCAGCCTCTTTTTAGTTCTCTTAAAAAAATAAAATCATATGATCATTTTCCTTTTTGGGGGTACTTAGCTTCCATGCCTATAAAGTCTGGTACCAGACTGACTTGAAATTCATAAACAAGTTGTCCAATTGCCAAGAATATGTTAACAATTAAAAGTTCCAAACCTAAAGCCAATAGCACCAAGTCTTCATACGAATACAAAGTATATATACAGTATTGCTTACCTGGAGGATTCAGATCATTTAGGAATTCTCTTTGATGAAAGACCAGTTCCCATTTGAGTTCCTCCTTGCACTGAGTTTTAGTGATATAGAACTAGCTTGTAGTTAGTGTTTCAGTACATTATAAAGAATCGTTTTACACACATATTTACCCTTTTCCAAATTTAAACTCAGAAATACCCAAAGCAGGCCTGCTTAAGCCCACTACCTGGCATATAAACTTATAGTAACACTTTGTTACTTGCTTTTTAATAGGACAGACTCTAAAATTCATATTCTTCACTATTCGTCTTTTCCTTTGATATAGACCAAAGATGGTATGCTCTAATTTTTTTAAACAGTAATGGAACACAATTTTTTTCATTCCTCCTCCTCTCCATTCAAAATAAAGATCCCCAGTTAGTTTTTATATAAATAATCTATAGGGATTCAAAAGGTCACAGTCCCCTTAATTAGTCAAATTAGCAATGGCTAAACAGTATCAAGTACTGCAGAATTTATCACTGAAATGGATAAGAGGAAAGTTTCATCACAGGTTTTTACAGTCCAGCAAGGGCCAAAGAGGTATAGTATACAAGTTAATAGTATTTGTGTTGAGCAACATGGGGCTAGTGGGATCACAGAAATCTGAAAGAAAACAAACAAACAAACAAACAAACAAAAAAAAACGTTTTGGCTTATCAAGCCTAGTGTAAATTTTTGCATCTCACACGACTTTAGTTTGGCCAGGTATTTATCTGCCAAAACAAGGACAAATCTTGTTGTATTAACAGCAGGGTCACTTCTCATTTTCTTTGCTGACTTACCTTTTTACTGATCATTGTGAATTTCTGTCTAAAAATGTATAATATAGAAATGCAAGAAAAAAACAAATGTACAGATTGTAAAGTTTTTTGATACCTAATGTAAGTTTTCTCTGTGTAATATTTATATGATAAAAGACATTAGGTTCCCTACAACACAAATGTCTTGTGTTTCTTCTGCTTCGTGACTGTGTAAACACTTTACCTGAACTTTTACTATATTCCACAGCTAAGACCACTCCCCTATTCTATTAATCAAATAGAGTTTTCCTGGAAGGAAAGGCAAAGCAGCTATTCAGTTTAAAATTTTCTAAATCTTTTTACAACACGAAGAAGTAACACTACAGAAATATTCAGTCTCTTTCCATCTTATTCATAACTTACAGTGGTCCCCAAATATTAAGTCCATAAATACTTAACATTAAAGGAGACAGACTTGAGGTTGTCCCTTCTCTGTGGCTTTTAATTCCACAGTTTCATCTAAAGCAAACTAGCAAGTAAAGAAATCCTTTGAAGCTATGGATAAAATTGGTAATGACAGCTCAATCCAGGTTACAGACCTACTCAGGGCAATTTATTTGTGGTCATGATTACTTAGAATGATCAGACATAGACACAATTTTCCCTTAATCCCCAGCTAATTTTTGTTTAACCACACCAATGAAGAGAGAGGAAAAATTTCAGTCACTGAAATTCCTCTGTGGAATGCATTTTGGAACATTTAGATGGGGGTGTATTTATCATTTGGGCAATTCATAATACTTCATACAAAGTAATAAAGTCACACTGACAGCCTGATCCTGAAGGCAAGATTAAACTGCCTGCTCACCTCCCCCAATTTTCATCCCCACATTTCTCTAACCTGTGCTCCTTCCAAGGTATAGATAGTATCACTGCTCAGGACATTTTTCTGGTCACAAATTTTTTTTAGGTTGTCATGACTCCTCTTGTCACAGATACAGGTAATAAGATGTTTTTTATTTAAAATGTTTTCCTTTTTCTGTTTAATGAGGCAAGGTTTCCCTGATCTGCAAAACAAAAGTAAGTTCAAAGAAAATCCTTGTTTCCCTTTGATGTGTGCTTATGAGTGTTGTGATTATGTTATAGACAGAATACATGCTCTTTATACGTTCCAGAGGAAAGATGACTACTTTAGGCAGAAACTCCCAGTAAGATCATGTCTATATTTGTTATTAGGTATCAGGCTGGACAAAAAGAGAAGAAAAAAGGGGAAGGACAATGAGGTAATTAAAAAATGAAATTGAGAACCAGGCAAAAAAGAATGAAAAGGAGGTATCAAAAAAAAGGTTAGATTTTAGGAAGCAGTGGAGTGCCATTCATCACACTCCATGTTGTATTGCACTCAATTTATAAAACATTTTCACACTATGGCCTTTTCCATTAAGGCCCCAAATCTCCTTCCTGCTATTCTAGATACTGCTCAGCAAACTGTTCTACAAAAGAAATTTTTACTGAACAAAGATTATCAGGAAAATCCCACCTTACAGGAAAGAGTAAAATATTAAGAGTCTACCTGATTCAGCTTTTCATTCAATTAAGGTTTATAGGAATGTGTACATAGGAGTGGTTTCAGCTCCAACACGATTCCAGGAGCAAGTGCTAAACTTTGATAGGAAATAAGTGATTGCAGTGAATAACCCAAGTAGCACTTCTATAAAGGTACAAAGAAATCTTACGGAAAATCTAATGAAACTGATAAACTATTGTTTCTGCCATATTTACCATAAACCTTTAGTGGTAAAAAAGTTGAAAGTAGTTGTAAATCTCCTTCATCAGCAACTAATGCTACCAAAAAAGAAATGAGGCAGAAATGTAAAGGTTTTAAAGAAGATTTTTAAACAACTATTGAAATATTTTACTCAAGTAGTTTTTTTCTTAAAAATTTTTAAAAATTATTTTTCAGAATTCATAGCTACTGATAAAGGTATTTTCTTAATTACGGAAAGCCTTTTCTCAGCTATCACAAATGAAATTACATCTTTTCATTAAATATAAACACACAAAAAATAAATTTACAAATAACCAAAAAATTTTATACTTTCCTACCTTGAACACATTTCTTCAAAGGGTTAGCTTGAAAAATACATGTCTAAGATTACAGAATATTCAATAGTTACTTTTAGGGTTTTAACATTATTTTAGATTTTACCACAGAGTTTACCAAAAAAATAACAAAAAAACCTGCTGAACATCAAATACCACTTGTCCACTGGGAACAATTCAGCTTTCTATCAGCTGAGTTGGTTAGATCACATTAAGTTGTTATGTATAGGTATTTACCAGAAGTCTACAATGAGATATAGATTTTACACTGAGATTGAAAAAATTTATGGTGCCAGCTCTTTTTCTCTAACTTTCTACACTAAGAGAAAAATACATTACTTGGCCTACATCTTAAAGCATTCAAAATAGGCCCTCTGTAAGTTTTTAACAAATTGTATTTGTACTTAGGTCTTTATGAAACAACCTGAGATGATGGTAAGTGTCTCATTCCTCATTTGACAAATGAGGACAAATCACTCCTTGAGAACTAAGGTCATTTCAATCCACAGCACCCCTAAACTAGTGCCATGATTCAAATTCACAACTCTTGATAGCTAAGACTTTGACTGCTCCAACTAGCAAATCACATATAGCCATTCCCTAACTTTGTGTTTCCCAAATCTAGCTGTGAATCAGAATTACCACGGCATCCCTACCCTTGATCTACTGAAGCAGGAAATTACTGCCTTAATTCTGTGTGATACAGGTCAGCCTGCCTTTTAATATTTGGATATCTAAAGTGAGAGCATAAATGATGAAGAGACCAGTTTATAGGACTATTTCTCACACCATCATGTAAAGTTGGTATGTGTCTTTGCTCCATTAAAGTATTTCTGACCTCAATCTTAAACGTTGCTTTGTCAAACAAAATCATGCTGATTTCAAATCCAATTAGAAAATAAGTATGTACAGTAAAAAGTAAACTTGGGCTTCAATTAATGAAACTTTAACAGAAACATGGCTAGAGAGGAATCTCCTATAAGAGAAAAAAATGATTCACAACAACTGCCTACTAAATACAACTGGAAGTGCCTTTCCCTATTTTGTAAAATTGAATGAAAAACGCACAAAACACATCCACAGCAATACAGGTGAGTTAAGGGTCTATATTCCTTTCCATTACAGGTGGGGTCTTTTATATGTCTCAAACCTGAACAAAATACAGGTAACAATCTAAATTCAATCATGACAATAAAATACTTCCCATTTTCCAAGTCTGATGGTAATAAATATTTACATTTTAAAAAATAATTTTTGTTCTTTTTTTTGTTTTTTAAAAAGATACAACATGCTCAAGGGTACATAGAATATGGAAAAAGTCGTCACTTAATTTGAGAGATCAACTGGTAGTAAAAAACAATGTTCTTACACATTAACCAATTCAAGAATGGTATCACCAGGGAGTCTAACATGGTGTTTACTTCAAAGATGATATTCAAGTATGTTATTTAGAACACTATTTCTAATGTATCTATAAAGAAGCAAGCACTGCTATCTAATTTTTATAGTTTTTAGTATCTTCTATATCCACCTCCACCACCACCACCACCACCACCACCTCCTCCATATGGATCTCCATAGCCTCTTCCACCATAGCCCCCCCCTCCCCCCCCCCCCCCCCAGCCACCTCTCCCACCCCCACCCCCACCACCTCCTCTACCACCACCTCCACCACCACCACCCCAACCACCCCTTCCACCGCCGCCTTCTTGTCTCTTTTGCCAAGGGGGCATTTCTGGGGGTGGTGGTTCAATTTCATTCGGCCGGCCTCCCCTGTCAGGCACCCTTCCCATCAGCACCTGTGTGAAGAAACATTTTCTTTTAGTTTCTAATATTTCAAAAAAGTTTACATAAAAGTTTCAAGTGAGGTTGTTTCTAATAAACAGAAGCCAATATTTAAGGACATGGAAGTATCAGACATGGCAGAACAAATTAATATTAAAAATATTAAGTGTGGAAGGATAAGGAGAAATCTGTTAAAGGATACAAAATCACAGCTAGACAGAAGTAATAAATTCTAGTGTTCTATACTATTGTATGATGACTGTAGTTAATATATAGTTTCAAATAGCTACAAGGAGGATATTGAATGTTTCCAACACAAAGAGATGATAAATGTTTGAGAGGGATATGCCAATTACCCCGTCTGATTACCATACATTATATGTATCAAAACATCACTATGTACCTCATACATATGTACAATTATTGTTTCAATTTAAAAAATAATTTTTTTACTTCCTGTTTACCAAGTCTGAAGAAAAAAGAAAAAAAGGAATTTTTTTAAAAAGGAAATATGAAAAAATATAAAATGTGTGATACATGCCAAATTCCTTAGAATATATATATATATATATATTTTGTTTGTTTGTTTGTTTTGTTTTTTGACACGGACTCTTGCTCTGTTGCCCAGGCTGGAGTGCAGTGGCGTGATCTCAGCTCACTACAAGCTCTGCCTCCTGGGTTCATGCCATTCTCCTGCCTCAGCCTCCTGAGTAGCTGGGACTACAGGCGCCCGCCACCACGCCCAGCTAATTTTTTGTATTTTTAGTGGAGACAGGGTTTCACCGTGTTAGCCAGGATGGTCTTGATCTCCTGACCTTGTGATCCGCCCGCCTCAGCCTCCCAAAGTGCTGGGATTATAGGTGTGAGCCACCACACCCAGCCTAGAATATATTATTTTTAAACAATCTGAGAGAGTATTTCTGAAACTTAAAGGCTAATTTTTTTCTCACTTAAATTTGTTTAGCAAATTCTGTTAACAAATACCCATTTCACTAAGAAGTTCTTTTAGGAAAACATTTTTTATATATATAACAACATACCTTACATTCATTAACTTAATATCCATTTATACAATAACAACTCTGGACTTTCCATTGCCATTGATTTGGTAATTGATTATCCAATAAATGATTATATTCCTAAGCACATTTCATTTCAAAAATGTATGAAGTATATATAACATGGGACCTTAATGAGGTCAGAGATTGATATAAAAACTATAATTCCAGGTATCACTGCAAAGAGAGAGAAGGATTCTCAATGAACTACTTCTTTTAAGAAACTTAAGCTCACTTACTTTCAGTGATGATACTAGTACCATATTATTACAAGGAAAACACAGTTGATATAATTCCTTTACTATGCTTTATAATCCTTTCAAAAATAAACTAGGGAAGAGTTTAAGTATCCAACCTTCTATAAAAAGTAGCAGCTTTATATGCCATGAGCAGAGGAAAGATAGCAATAAGAAGGGTGTCATCTGCTCACCACAGACAAGGGGAAGCCAATAGCTTCCTGCTACTGCCTTTCAGGAAAGAAAGTAAAACAGCAACTGCCTCAACCAAAATGACCAATTAATTATACACTTCCATTGATCCTCCAATCAAAACCAAGTTTAGGATTTATGTCACAAATGAAAGATAAAAAGTGCAATATCCTCCAAGTGAGACAAGGTTCTAAGTATGCAACATTCTTTTAAAGATGGCAATGATGTCCTAATTACCAAATCCAAAAAACAGCCTTTCTTGGTTACTATTCTCACTGGTCTCTCTACCAAACATGGTATGTTGGTGGGCATATGGAGATGCCAGAACTGATCATAAGACTACCCTCAAATAATGAGACCATAAATTATAAACTCAGAAGAGATGGCCAATGTTACTTACAGAAATAGAACTCTTGATCCAGCAAGGCTAAATTATAACCCAATGCAAGATGTTAGGTAATATATTTAAAGAGAGAACACTTTCAGAAGATAGGATTGAGCCACAGTGGAAGCACAGAGGCAAACACTGGTGATGCCTAACTTAGCAATAATTAGCAAAATGACTTTAAAAACAACCATCCCTCTGAAAAGGTATTTTATCTCAAGTTACACCGAGTGAGAAGCGATGCTTTAAAATTATCCAAATCCCTTATTTCTGATTTTTTGCTCTTTTGTAATAAAGTTTGCCATGGAGTGCTCTACCTAAATGAAGAGGACATGCCAGTTAAGCTGACATAAACATACTAAATTAGTTTGTTGTTATTGCTGTTGTAAAGTGAAAAATTCAGACTCCTTGAGCTTCTTTAAACAGACTACTGTCAGAGAAATGGATGTATACTCCAAATCAGGAAACAGAAGCTCAAAGAGGTTCAGTAGCTTGCTCAGGGTCATTTCTGTAAGTAAATGATAGAGCTAGGATGGGAACCCAGATTGGTCTGACTCTAAAGCACGAACTCTTCTTCCCTTTACACCAAGGATATAACCAATCTGTCAGTACTTGAAACAATTCCGAAAGATTCTTACTGACAAAAAATGATTACTTTTTAGAAGGATGGAAGATAATTCTTGCTAAAGCTTTGACAAAAACAATTCATAATTCCTCTAATTCAGAAAATACTTTGATCTATGAATACACAAATTCAAGTGAACACACACACATACACAAAAATAACATAACTAAGCCTAGACTGAACCCCCCGCCACTCTTTTTTCTAAACATTTACCAGGACATGAAAGAAAAACAGACTAAAATCTGTAAAAACATTAAGTAAGATATTCTCAATTCATTTTCCACTGTGCTGAAAGAAACACCAACCTTATTAATGGCACATGCGGTCTTCTCCCGGCTGGTGCCACTACTTGTCCTAATGATCTTGGACAGATCTTCACGAGCAGCAAGTAGATGTGCCATTGTAATAGTCGTCTTGGGTGACAAAGCATAACGCTTAGGCTGATAAATTCTTGCTATATCATCTGTTTTTACCTAAATGACAAGAGTTAAGGAAAAAAGGAACAAAAGTACATTTTAATGAAAGAGCAAAAACAATCATAATCTTTAGAAAGAAAGAAAAGGAGATAATGCATAAGGAGTTAGAAAAGAGCAAAAACACCCAAATATCTGAGAATTTATGAATAATTTGGAACAAATAAAATAGACCAACAGGTGTTAAAAATATGTAACTACCAGCAACAACTCACTAAAAAATAATAACAAAAAAATTTCTATTCATATTAACAAAAAATACCTAAAAAACAGTTTTACCAAAACCACATACAGGACATTTAAAAGGGAAACATCAGTAAATCTTGCGAAAACAAAAGGAAAACTTGTATAAATGGTAAGAAATACCAAGGTTCGGTATGGGAACATTAAGTATTATTGTCAGTCTTCCCCAAAATTAACTTATAATCCTATAGAAATAGTTTCTGAGAGAATGAAAAAAAAATCTAAAGTTAAATCCAGAAACTCAATATGTAAGAATAACTAAAAGCATTTTGAAATATAATCCTACCAAATACTAATATGCTATAATACAAAATTATCATCATCTTATCAGTTAACATTTAATGAGCACTTATTAAATGTGCCAGGATGCTCTTCACTTAGTAAGGCATTATTTCTTTAATCCTCAAAATATCCTTTTAGAGTGGTTGGTTTTTATTATCCCCTTTTGCAGATGGAAAAAAAAAAATGAGGCATAGAAAGCTTAAGTTAGTTTCCCCAAAATATAGAGAGAATCCTAGCTCTGCCCACTTACTAACAAAGGTCTACCTGACCTCCAAGCACAGGTCTAGTATAGATAACAGTTTGTTATCCTACCTCCATCTAATTAACTAGAACTTGGGAGAAAAAAAATAGATTGATGAAATAGTATATTGAGACTCAGAGCCTCATAAATCTATGAATGCAATAAATGATAAAGGAGACATCACAGATCAACGAGAAAAGGAAAGGATTATCTTTTAAATGGGGCTGGAATGACTTGGTGGCTATCTGTAATAATAACAATAATACAGCACACCATATAACAAAGGGAATTCCAAAGAGAATAAAAAGTTAACTGTTTGAGGTTTAATTTTCAATTTAAAAACAACTACATTATAAAAATTAAAATTTCTATACTTCAAAAGATATAAAACAACATCTAATGACAACTGGGGAAAATATTTTCAACAAATAATTCAACCAGCAAACTTCCTTTATATATAAAAAGCTCAAACACAAAAAGAAAACAGAATTCTACAGGAAAAAAAAAATGACAAGACATATAAATAGAAGTTAAAAAAAGGAAATTCAAATGACTAATAAGCTTATGAAAAAAGTTCAACTTTGTCAATAATAAGAACAGACAAAACAAGTTAGTCTTTTTAACCATCAAGTTAGCAATAAAGAGGCTAAAGTGAGACATTTCACTTACCTTACTGGTAGGAGTTAATTTAAACTTAAGTGGAAAACAATTTGGCCATGGGAAGCAAGAGCATTAAGAGACAAAACCTTTGACACAGTAAATTTCCTTTAAGGAATCCACCATAAAATTTTACTCTGAAATTTATATATAAAAATTATACATAGAAACATGCCTGGTATTGTTAATATAGAAAAAAATGTATAAAATAAGAGAAGTAAATTATTGAATCACTAAATGATAAAATATAATGTAGCCATAAGAAGGATACTGAAAGAAATTAGTACTGTTACATGCTATGACGTGAATAAACCTTGGAAATATTATGCTAAATCAAAGAAGCCAGATGCAGAAGCCACATATCATATGATTCCGTTTATATGAAATGTCCAGATAGGCAAATCCATGGAAACGTAAAGTATATTATAGTAATGGTTGCCAGGGCATGGAGGTAGGGAGTATTGGGAATGACTGCTGAGAGGTAGCTATGTCATTTTAGGATGATGGAAGTGTTATGGAATTACATATAAGGTTACACAACACAGTGAACAGACTAAAAACCACTGAATTGTACACTTTAAAATGGTATATTTTGGCCAGGCACAGTGGCTCACTCCTGTAATCTCAGCACTTTGGGAGGCTGAAGTGGGAGGATCACTTGAGGCCAGGAGTTTGAGACCAGCCTGGGCAACATGGCAAAACCCTGTCTCTACAAAAAATAAAACAAAATTTTTAATTAGCCAGGTGTGGTGGCACACGTCTGTAGTCCCAGCTGCTTGAGCAAAGGCCGCAGTGGGAAGATCGCTTGACCCTCCAATGAGTTGCAGTGAGCTATGATGATGGCACTGCACTCCAGCCTGGGTAACAACACGACTACAACTCAAAAATAAAAATAAAATGGTAAATTTTATGTTAATTATATCTCAAAAAAATTAAACATTAATTTTAAAAAGGGTACTAAAATAGAGTTTTTAGAGATATTGGAAAATGGTTACAATATATGTAGTGAAAAAGCAAGCTATAAAATTACATTCACAATATTATCTCAATACTAGCAAAACAATTAAGAAAAGAAACTACATAACCTTTCTAATAAATGACTATAATCTTTTTGAAGGGCAACTCTGCAGTATGCATCAACAACCTTAAAATCATTTCCCTTAATCAAGACAGTTCACTTTTAGGAATACATCATTGACATGAACAAAAATTTAGCTGTCAAGAATTTTATTACAGGGTCAAAGAGGCAAAATTAGAGAAAACCTCAGTGTCTATCAATACAGTATATATATGCATATAATAAAATATTGTGCAAAGAACAAAGTTGATGACAGTCACTCAACAACATCAGACACATTTTTCTATCACGAAAATAGGGAGAAAATGATAAAGATATAATAAATTCAACAAGAAAAGAAAACTTAGTATACAAATGCATATAATCATATAATCAACTGAAAAAGACCAATGGAAAGGCCAAAACTGATCCATACATAGTCCAAGGAAAATATATTTTTAAAAACCTTCCCAAATAAGAAAAAAACAAAAACACAACCTCCTTGTCCTAAAACATGAAGAAAAAAGACCAACATGAGAAGATAAAATATCAAGATATTTCCTAAAGGAATATTTGCTCAGAGCACCCATTTAAGTCCAGTTAAGGGGTCAAACATGCCCATGAATCTATGTCACTGAATGTTGAAAGAATATGTCAAAACTCATTTATTTTGGATTTCTCTGTAATCTTAATGCCAACATGGAAAATATCAAAGTACGTTAAGACAATTTTAATGCAACTACCCTTCACAATTTACCTAATATTCCTACATTCCTTTTTCTCATTAAAATTCTGTTAGGTTAAACTGGTGACCCAACATAGATACAACCTCTATTAAGTTTCCAGAGCTCAGTAATGCTGGTGCTTCCCACACATCTGAACTCTATTCCATTTCTTGAGGTAAGCAATCATGTCATCTACTTCGCTGGTAACTTATAGCTCTTAACAGCACTTGAGCTTCTTGCACAAAGCAGTTACTCCAATGAAATACACAGACATCCCTGGAGTTTATCCTGGCGCATAAGCAGAAGTGAATCAGGCTTTAACCACCCAAGAAGCTGATTAGATATTACACACACAAATCTTCTATACCTAATCATCGGGAGTACTGAGATGTTCATCCTGAACCAGGTACATAGTACCTGACATATACAAAGTGCTGAATGTTTATTAAAGAAAATGCATGGCCGGGCGCAGTGGCTCATGCCTGTAATCCCAGCACTTTGGGAGGCCGAGGCGGGTGGATCACGAGGTCAGGAGACCAAGACCATCCTGGCTAAAACGGTGAAACTCCATCTCTACTAAAAATACAAAAAAGTAGGTGGGCATGACGGCAGGGGGCCTATAGTCCCAGCTACTCTGGAGGCTGAGGCAGGAGAATGGCGTGAACCCAGGAGGCGGAGCTTGCAGTGAGCCGAGATCACAGCCACTGCACTCCAGCCTGGGGGACAGAGCAAGACTACATCTCAAAAAAAAAAAAAAAAAAGAAAATGCATGAATGATGGTCTTTAATCCCTGTTCTAATCACTCTTCACTTTTCTGTATCTGTCAGGTGTTTGGAAAGGGACTCTATGTAAAACACATGAGGGAGGATTTCTAGGTAAATGAATCATACTGAAGACACTAAATTATAAAAGGTACATATATCCTATGACAAGGAGAATGAAAGAGAAACAGATAAAAAGGGAACCAACACTTCAAAACACTCAAAGTCTATTTGTAAAATAGTCCATCCCTCCAACCCCTGGTGACATGCTGCTACTCCTTTCCTGGAAAAAGAAAAATACAGTATACAGGAAAAAAAAAAATTAGGTTTATCTTCCTGAGAAAATGAGCAGCTACAAAGACCACACGTTGGCATTAAGAATTGCCACAGCACATCGGCCAGCTCCAAAGCCTGACATTAACAATCCCTAATAACCACTGTAGTTCCCAATAGGCTTTATAGTGCTTTACTCTTTTCTTTTTGTTTTAAGAGACTGTGACTCACTATGTTGATCAAGCTGGTTTTGAACTCCTGGCCTCAAGTAATGCTCCCAGCTCAACCTCTCAAAGTGTTGAGATTATAGGTGTGAGCACAGCACCTGCCCCCCAACCCCAACTGCCTTTATCATTAGAGACAGTCTTGCTCTGTCGCCCAAGCTGTAGTGCAATGGCATGATTATAGCTCACTGCAGCCTCAAACTCCTGAGCTCAAGCGATCCACCCGCCCCAGCCTCCTGAGTAGCTGGGACTATAGGCACACACTACCATGGCCAGCCAGTGCTTTACTCTTAAATATGAACAACCAAAAACTACCGTGCAGCTGAAGAAGCCACCAACATGGGAGAGACCAAGAAAAACAAATAAACAAAAAATTATGCTAGAGGAAACAGATAATTGAAAGCAAAAAAAAAAAAAAAGGAAACTACAAAAGCAAAGTTTCTATCTTTATTCAAGATGATAGTATACCAAAAAATATTTTTAAAAAATCCAGAATCAAAAAGAATTTATGGAAATTTTAAAAATAATTGCAGAAACAAAAATTCAACACCAAGTATAAAGTTAAAAACATTTCTGGGAAACTGAATCAAAAAAGGGAGAGAGAAAATGAGAAGAAAAAATAAAACAATTTAAGCGAGTCTATCTAGAATGTTTAATATCTGACTAAAGCATTTCAGAAAGAGAATAAAAAAACAAAAGGGAAAAATTAATAAAGGAAAATATAAAAGCTAAAACAGTCTACATATTGAAAGGTCCATCTAGTAGGGCACAGTGAATGAAAAAAAACTCAGACCAACACATATTGTGCAACTTCAAAACTCCAAGGATAAAGAGTCCAAAAGCTTACAGAGAAACATAACAGGTCACACAAAAACACAGAGAATGGAGTCAGTCTTCTTAACAGCAGCACTAAATACTTGAAAACGATGAAGCAATGCCTTCAATATTCCTAGAGAAATACATTTTCAACCTAGAATTTTATATTCAAATGTGAAAGCAGACTAAACATTTTCAAAATGCAAAGAGATTGACAAAAATCACCTCCTATGCACTCCTTGTTTGGAAATTACTTGTGGATTTCCTACAGCAGAACAAGTGGATAAACAAAGAGTGATAAAGAGTCAGTTTTTTTAACAGCAGCACTAAATACTTGAAAATGATGAAGCAATGCCTTCAATATTCTTAGAGAAATATATTTTCAACCTAGAATTTTACATTCAAATGTGAAAGCAGACTAAACATTTTCAGAATGCAAAGAGTGACAAAAATCACTTCCTATGCACTCCTTGTTTGGAAATTACTTGTGGATTTCCTATAGCAAACAAGGCGATAAACAAATAGCGAGCCATGGGATCTAGAAGGTAGTAGGGCAGCCAAGGATAGCCATGCAAACAGCAAAATTGCAGTAAGTGGATGCAAGTTTCTGAGAGAAAAAGTATACAGAAAATGGAGAACTCATTAGAAGACCTAATTTTTTAAAGTATAGTTTAAAAAAAAAAAAGCATTTTATCATATTGCAGAAACACAATGCAAGAAAAAACAAAATTCATTTAGAAGCCCCTCTGTAGGTTGACTAGCCCTCCAAAGAGGTCCACATCCTAATTCCTGGAACCTGTGAATGTTACCTTGCAGATGCAGGTATGATGAAGTTAAACATCTTGAGATGGAGAGGTTATTCTGTATTATCTGTGTGGGCCTAATATAATCACAAGGGTTCTCATAAGGGAGAGACAGGAGTGTCATAGACAGAAGGCGATGTGACAATGGAAGCAGAGAGAGAGAGAAAGGCTGGAAGATTCTATTGGGCTACTGGCTCTGAAGAGAGGAGATGAAGCCAACAGCTAAACTATGCAGGTGGCATTTAGAAGCTAGGAAATGCAAGGAAACAGATTCTCCCCTAAAGGATCCAGGAAGAATGCAACCCTGCCAATACCTTCACTTTAGGACTGCTAGTCTACAAATTTTAAGAGAATAAATCTGTATTACTTAAGCTAGTAAATTTGTGGTAAACTTTCACAGCAGCCATAGGAAACTAATACATCACATGGAAAGAGACATCATGTCAAAGACAAGAAGGTAACAGAAGCACCACACTTATGAGAAGCTAATGCCTGATGATCAGAGGTGGAACAGTTTCATGCCAAAACCATCACCCTGCCCCCCAACCCTCCATGGAAAACCTGTTTTCCACGAAACCAGTCCCTGGTGCCAAAAAGGTTGAGAACTGCTGGCATAAGTGACCCCAACTGATCTAACATCGGGCAGAAGAACTGCCCAATTAATCCAAAAAATGTAAAAATAATAATACCTGAAATTCCACTTGCAGTCAAGATACAGTAATCGGCACCAGATTAACTCTCCCACCTGAAACAACTAAAAAACTGGATAACCCATGTGATGTGAACCAATGATGGTCAGACACTGGACATCAAGGAACACAGGACAATAATCCCTAAATGAGGAGAAGCCCTGTAATTGTCTCAGCTTACTGCCTGGAGAGTTTCCAGGCAATGATGCAGGGTAGGGAGAGCAGGGGTGAGGAGTGATCCCAGACTAAGCATGGGTACAGATTAAAGGCATAAAATGGGAGTGATGGGAGACAGCTCTTTAGAAAGCTATCTGAAGAGATTCAAATTTGGAAATGGCCTCACCTCCCAACCCCCTCTTCAACTGAAACACATTCCATATTCATCCAGCCTTAAGATACTTTTAAGGCCGGTTGGCATCAGTACTACCTACAACTATTCTTATATCCTGCTTTCTTGTTATATTGCTCACTATAAATATCTCATTATCTCATATGATGCCCCTTCTTTTATGCATATCCTGGCATAAATCACAATATCTATGAGTTTAAAATAAATGTCAAAAATGTGGGGAGAAATTAAGTTATATGCAACAGGGATTTATACAAGACCAGGATCATCTTGTAAGACCAGTAGTTGGCCTGGGCATGTAGTTGAGATAGGGATGAAGTACAAATGTGGCATGGTTACATAACAGACAAGCAAGCCAGAAGAGCTGTTATAGGCTACCACCTACAGGACACATATGGGAAAACAGCCTTACCTTTGCTCTATCAGACCATCCAAAGGACTGTACAGTCACATCTAATCGTTTCATTAACATTCGTCGGCGGCACTCATATTCACAGGAAAGAGCATCATTGATTCTTTCCAGTTGCTCCTAAAAAATTTGGAAATAAAAATAACAAACTTTAGATTCTTTCGTTCTGCAAAGAAAACAAATCTGAAAATTGTGCTAAGTACTTCCTACTGAGTCAAAAGATATTGTACTTACTGACCATTTTCTGTTCCCATGAGACTTTATGGTAAATTATTTAAATACTAAAGTATAATTGAAAGAACATTTATGATATCCAGAAGACATTAAACATACAAATTAAACCCCACCCATTGGCAGAGTATACTTTATCTATAATCAAATTTGTTAATTTAAGTAAAACATTTACTGCTAAGCAGTCTGGACCAATAAGGAAAGAAAATACCAATAACTCATCTTGCTGGCTTTGAGCCTCTGTTCTTTTCAAATCACAACTGTGCTAGCACATTGAGCACTATCAATATCCTCAGCCAGGTATTTTTAAAAATTAATTAATAATTTAACTAAAGAAATGTTAGGACATATTACTCCAGAATATCAATCAATTTTAATTCTACAAAATAATATACGCATGCTACATATTGCAAAATAGATGTTCATTTATAAAATTAAGCCATATTCACTAATTTAATTACATAAAACTAATAACAAAAAGGGGGATTTACCGCCTGTTCTGAATTTAAATCAATTTTCAGCAGTGGTTTTCCCACATGATTTTTCTGGACCTTTGAGAGAATATCTTTCACCTAAAAGTAAATATAAAAGATTGTGAAAAATGTATATTCCTAATTTAAAACAATCTTATGCTTTTTTAAAGTATCGCTCTAAACACTACAGAATAAAATATTAAAGTGACGTAATTAAAATATACCATCACACACCGGAATACCACTACAATACAGAGTATCTTTTTCAAAAAAGCACATTATATTCATTCAAGCTATAGAGCACATTCTTTCCCAGCATAAGAATGAACATACACTGACAGCTAAAGAAGTACCTAGGTTCTACTACGAGAATCTGTGTCTTAATGAAATAACTTTGGAGTTCCTACTTAAGATAGCACTTTCTCACTTCCTAGTAAATTTTCAAAAGGGATACTAAAACCCTTAACCAGCACATTGATTTTTCTCAAATAAATGCTACGTACACATTCCAGTTGTAAGTATTGTTTCATTGTTCAGCAAGACAACATAAGGGAGCAAGCCATCTCTCTCAATTACAGTCATCACATACATATTTTCATTACTTGTGCAAAGCCCCTAATTTAAATTACTTGAAACATTTGTATTTTGACAAACAAGATATTAGGCATTTACTTTTCCTTTAGCAATATCAGGGTCATTCAGTAATTTATCCTCCTAACTAAACGATTAATTTATCTTCCTGACTGGAGAATCCATCATTAGCTAAATAAAATATTTACAAAACCAAATGAAATATTTACAGTTTTTTTTTTACAAGGTAACCAAAGGAAACAACCAAGGGCAGTTCAGATTTTGAGAAGCATGAAGCTTATTTAATGTTGGGGGCACTCTTTAAGGAAAGAATTCAAAATTAGCTTGGAAGCTGGGGTTGTAATGTGGAGTAACTGTAAATGGGCACAGTTGAGGTTTCTTCTGAGGGTGATGGAGAAGCTCTAAATTCAAGAGTTTGGTGATGGTTGTTTAACTCTGTAAATATACTAAAATTCACTGAACTATATATATATATATATACTTAAAATGGGCAAACTTTATGGCATGATTACATTTCAAAAATGGTGTTTTAAAAAAATTAGCTTAGAAAGAACCTGTGCAAGTAAGAGACCCCAAAACTTCAGCTTTAGTAGCTTCACAGCAAATCTACATCTACAATGATAAAATTTCTCTACTGATACAATTTGTACATATTTTAAAGAAATTATTAATTTATTTTCTTAAAATGGACCATTTCTGTAGATTCTCCAACTGTTGTAAATATCTCCAATTTTATGTTTTTTCATACATTATAAAAAGTATGAGTTGTAACTCCTCACTCCAGAGGAATTCTCAATGTATACTTGTAGTTTGTTACGTGTAATCACATTCAGCTCCATTCCTAGGATTCCAATATTACGTAATAGTTTTAATAAATCTGAAAATCACTTGTTATAGAGTAAGTTAAGGGCACAGGCTCTGGAGGTTGACTACCTGGGTTTAAACCTTAGGTCTACCACCATTTAGAAATTTGCTTGTTTAACTTATTAAATCTTTCAGTACTTCAGTATCCTCACATGGTTGTCTAGGTAATACAACAGAGGGGTGATGTATTACCCATAACCATGGGTGATGTGAGAATTGAGTTATTACATGTAAACATTTAGAACCACCTCACATGGGTGATGTGAGAATTAAGTGAGTTATTACACGTAAACATTTAGAACAGTGAATGCTATATATTTGCTGTTATTATACCACCACTATATATTTGTTGTAATTATACCACTATAAATACACATTTGAACAACTTGAAGTTAGAAAATAATACTTTCCTTCCCCAATGGTAACAAAGTGTCTTCTGGACACATCACATGCAGAACAAAGAAAATATGAAAATTTTTACTTTTGGTTAAAAATTGAATAGAGTAAAAAGACCATTTAAGTAAATATTTAGCCAAGATGGCCATAGTAACAACTACCTTATAATTAGTATGCCAGTATTTGAACCTAGGCATTACAGACTACTTCAAGTAGGGCAAAGAGGTAATTGAGAATGTTGTTAATACTAAATAAAAACCATAAAACGGAATAGCCTCTTTGAGAAGCACTAGAAAATTATAATGAGCTCAGAAATCTGTCTCAATTTGAAATAGTCCCAGAAAATTTAGCCAACCCCAGATCAGTCTTCATCCAGAGGAAAACAGAAAAAAATTCTGAAGAGTAACTTGTTAACTCCATAAGAATGTTTTTGAGCTGAGATTCACAGACTTACTCTCTGGTTTGCAAGTTCTACCAAAAAATTTTTTTTTAATATTCTGTTTTTATCTTAATGATACTATAATTCTCTTACATTAAGACAAACCTTATTTTTCAGTTCCTAAATTATTAACACAAAAGAGATCTTTACTCAACAAGGATTTAAGGCACTGTGTCTAAAAATGGAGTTATGTACTTATTCTTGAAGGTTAGGCAAGAATTTTATTTTCCTTTAAAATGAATCCTGTATTCTTCCCCTAGAGGACTGCATATTTAACAAATGAAACCCAGGAACTAGGCCAGAATTTGGTCTGTGAGAGTAGCATCCTCTCTAATATATGGCTTGACAGGGAACAAGAGTTGTTTACTAACTGAAAAAAAAAAAATGCCAAAGTACATAAGGTACACAGTTTGTAGTTGTTTTTAACTACCCCCATCAGGGTACTAATTAATACATTCTTCCATTCATTATATAATGCACTTACTCTTACTAAACATTTATCCACCAAAAACTGTGCATGCTCACTGCCAAAGAAACCACTCTGTAATTCTATTAACACCCATTTTTTAAAAAGTTTAGTTTCCTTTGACTTTGTAGGATAACTCTATTTCTACTTCTTTCTTTCTTTCTTATACTACATTACAACCCTGGTTAAGAAAGTGATCCTTAAATTTGCTAAGTGATTTCTATCACAGTAAACTCTGGCAAAGCTGAAGGCCAGTAACTCATTAAGATTTGATTCCTGAATATTAGCTATTGACAGATTAGGTCACATGCCTGTTAAGTCTGAATCCAAAACTGGGTTTATATGAAGATAAACTCTTGAAATAAAATGTATACCTCATAATTATAGGGAATAATTTCATTTTTAATATAGCACTTACATGTTAGCATTCAGTTGAATTTTGGGGAAAATAAAACAAAGATAATACCTTTGATTCCACTTGGTTTAGCATATGCGGAATGTCAGAAGTTGTTGACTTGGGTATACCAAGTGTATCAAACATAGCTTGAACTTCCTGATAAATTTCACTATTTTTATCTAATTGAGAATTTTTATGTTTCTTGTTCTGTAATATCTGTGAAGCTTGAAGTTCTGTACTTAAAAATACTACAATAAAGAGAAAATAAATAATGTTAATACAAGTATAAGAATTTCTTAAAATATTTCACTGAAATTATTTATTCACTTAAAACAAGTATCAATTAATACCAATAATGCCAACTTACAAAGAGCCAAAGAACAACACCAACAGTTGTAGAACACTGTACACTTATAAATGAAGTGATTCCCTAGTCCATAGCAAGTATTACATTTTTTTAAATGAAATGAGAAAAAACAACTAACTAAAGTTATATAAAATAGACACTCTATTAAATGCATTTACACTGTACTTTAAATGGTTGGTTCTTTTCACACCGGAGTAGCCCTAGCAGCTCCTACTGGAGTTAAGCAGGCAAAGATACAGGCCCCCACAAAACAGCAGCGTAACTTTCATCTACTTTACCTAGAGAGGTTTAACCTAAGACTTAGTTTGAAACAGATGAATGGGTACAAAAAAAAAGGGCACTACAAGCAAAAAACTAAAATGAATTTATTTAATACTACCAGGAAAAAGAGAAATGGTTTATTCTCTTTGATTTCACACTAGCTGGTTTCAGTTCGACTTTAATTAACATATTAAATGATCTAGATTGCTGTTTCAAAAAGTACATGTTTACCAAGGACCTGTTCTGAGCCAGGAACGGTGTGAACAATGGGGATGCCAAGTCAAGGAAGACATGATGCCTACCCTCAAAGAGTATAAAATCCAGTGGTTGAGACCCACCACCAAATCAACAATGTAAGAATAGATAAGAATGTGTAAGACTCTGATAAATTATTCTGTCTTATATGTACAGAGCACGCAGGTCAGGGAAGAACATATAGTTCTAACTGATCTATAAGCACATAGAGCAATTTGAGTCAGGATAAACCACCCCAAACTGTTTACAAGTCCCTTTACTTTCACCGTTTCATCTAATCCTTTCAATAGCCATATTTAAGAAAATTACTCAAAAATCTTAAATGGTTATAGTCTTGTTTTAAAGAGACTCTTCACTACAGTAGGTAAGACTTTGTTTTTGGCTGGGCGTGGTGGCTCACGCCTATAATCCCAGCACTTTGGGAAGCTGAAGCAGGCAGATCACCCGAGGTCAGGAGCTTAAGACCAGCCTGGCCAACATGGTGAAACCCCGACTCTACTAAAAGCACAAAAATTAGCCAGGCATGGCAGCACGCGCCTGTAGTCCCAGCTACTAGGGAGGCTGAGGCAGGAGAATTGCTTGAACCCAGAGGCGAAGGTTGCACTGAATCGAGATCACACCATTGCACTCCAGCCTGGGTGACAAAGCAAGATTCCGTCTCAAAAAATAAATAAATAAATAGTTTGTTTTTATTTGTTTAGTTAAAATTAGACACAAACGCCACAATTTAATATAGCAGTTTTAACTTCAGCTGAGCAAAAATACATCTGAAAAACAATTTAAAAGTACAGGTGCCAGGGTCCCATCCTCTGAGATTCTGAACAGTAGATCTAGAAGTAGGAGTTGGGCATCTGTGTGTGGTTTGTTTTAGATCCAGTGTGATTGCCAAGGTCAGGCAAGATTGAGAGTCACTGGTTTAAAGACTTTTCCATGCAGTCTACACATGACAGTTTAAGAGTCAAGTACCAAAATATTAAGATCAATTATTAAACTTTAAGACCAATATTAAACTTTCCTTATGAGGATTATACTAAGGTCCTTCTGACTTAAAAACTTCATTAAGACCAGGTATGGTGGCTCAGGCCTGTAATCCCAGTATTTTGGGAGGCTAAGGTAGGAGGACAGCTTGGGCCCAGGAGTTTAAGACCTACCTGGGTAACACGGACCCACCTTTACAAAATTTTTTTTTTTTTTTTTGAGACGGAGTCTCGCTCTGTCACCCAGGCTGGAGTGCAGTGGCGCAATCTCGGCTCACTGCAAGCTCCGCCTCCCGGGTTCACGCCATTCTCCTGCCTCAGCCTCTCCGAGTAGCTGGGACCACAGGCGCCCGCCACCACACCCGGCTAATTTTTTTTTTGTATTTTTAGCAGAGACAGGGTTTCACCGTGGTCTCGATCTCCTGACCTCGTGATCTGCCCGCCTCGGCCTCCCAAAGTGCTGGGATTACAAGCGTGAGCCACCGCGCCCGGCCTACAAAATATTTTTTAAAAATTAGCTAGGCATGGTGGTGTATGCCTGTAGTCCCAGTTATGCAGGCTGAGGTGAGAGGATCTCTTGAGCTCCAGAGTTTGAGGGGGGCCAGTGAGCCACAATCGCCCCATCACACTCCAGCCTGGGCGACACAGTGAGACCCCATCTCATAATAAAAACTTGATTAAAACAGATTATCAGTTTTTCAAAAATTTATATTTTAGACAGAACCTTGGCTGAAGTCTACCTTTGCTCTATGGAAACATGCTTTCTCTATGTATAGTACAAACAAGAGTTTAGCATTTACGATGCTAATCCAAGCAGATAGTAAGCAGTACAGGGAAAATTAAGCCTTCTTCCTTTTGCAGATCCTTAAATTCCCCCTTCTCAGAGGCAATCACCATTAATTTCTTGGGTATCCTTTTAGGCATGTGTGTGTGTATGTATTCAAGATACCTAGTAGCCATCTGTGTGCTTTTGTTTCTTTTATACAAACAAGAACATGCTATACATGTTCTGTATATTTATTTTGTATTTACCAACATATCTTAGAGATCATTCCACATCAGCACATTTGATTTATCTGCATTCTTCCTATTACCTATCTAGTGACATCACTGCATTAATGTACCATTTCTATTTATCTATATTTATGGACACTCAGGTTTCTGGTCTTTTTGCTACTACAATGTCATAATGAACATGGTTTTCATTTATCTTTGTACACTTGGGGAAATAGATATACATTCAAAGAATTGCCAAGTCAAAAGAATTGCCAAGTCCAAAAGCCAAGTGAATTTTAATGTGACATTGAAAATGTGTCCTCCTAAGAGGCTGTACAAGTTATTCTCCCACCACAGTCTGTCTGTAGTACACGAAAAGGCTTACTCCCCCAAACTTCTATTATGATTTTTTGAGTGAAAAATGCTATCCTGTCATAAGTGATATTGTGCATCTTGTCATGCTTAGAAGCAGTTAAAATAATTTTTCTGTAGAATGCATGTTCATGTCTTACGTATTTTACACATTTTCCCAGTGAATTTTTATCTTTTTCCTGTTGATTTATAAAAGCTCTTTACATAGTACAGAATTTGGCCCTTTTAATTTTATACATGTTGCAAACACTTTCAAAAAGAACATGAAGAAGCTTATTATATCAATATGACTAAAACAGTCAAACTGAAGAAAGACTAGATGCTGGTAAGACTGTGAATTGGTATTACCTTTCTGGAGCAAAATATGGCAATATACATCTAGACCAGAGACTATTTTAAATGTTCATAATCTTTGTCTAAGTACGCAAAAATATAAACAAGGAAATCATTTTAAAATAGAAAAAAATCCAAATACCTCCAAATTTGAAATCTATTACACATAACGTTATGTCAATAGCAGAGCCAATTTAGTTTTTCAAAAAAAAAAAAAGTGATAGGGAAATAAAGAGAAAAACGATACATGAAATGAAGAGGAGGAGAAGGATCTGAAACAGGATCTTAATCTTATTTAAGAGTGAGTGTGAGTGTGAGAGTGTGTGTGTATGTACACAGAAAACAAAGACACAGTATTCTCTGGGGAGTGAGATTATAAATGCTTTTCTTCTTTATGTTTTATGTATTTTCTAAGATTTCTATGATAAGCATGTAATTTTTGCACATATAAAATTTACCATTTTAATCATTTTTAAGTACACAGTTCTATGACGTCACCATCCATTTTCAGAACTTTTTCGTCTTCCTCACAGAAACTCTGTACCTATTAAACACTAACTCCTCATCACCGCCCTCCTGAGCATGTTAATTTTATAATCAGAAAAAACTATATATTTCTGTTAAATTTCTCCTTTATTCCTACTTGTACCAGAAACCTGTATCACTACAATTGCTAAGCTTCTTAGCAGCTAAGGAAAAAGGGAACCATGATGGATTACATAATTCTCATTGACGGATATTAAGGATATGCCAGTTCCTCTAGTCGGTGCTGCTTAGGTTCCTTTCTGTCCCAATATACCTAAGAGTTACTGTGATCTCCCATTACCAGTGGTTCATTAAATCAGTGACTCGCACCAAATGGGAGGAAGATGGAGAGTGGTGTATTGGGATGGAGAGAGAGGGCATATAATTTTTATCCCCACTCAACACACACAAGGTAATTTCAATGCCAATACTTTTGTCACCACTAAACACACACACACACACACACACACACACATTTCATCTCTAATGAAACTAACTTTATTAAAACACTAGCGCCTAGGAGGAATATGTCACATGTAATCTTTTTATAAATGGCATAATCTGAAATAGAAATCTTCAATAATAAACGGTATTAGAACAATTATTTCAAATACTCATTGTTTGTAGAACTTTAAAAACATTATAAAATTAACCTAAAGTAAAAAAATGATGAAAGGAACGCAACACAAACATGGACCTACTATTTATGGTAAGTGTTTTAATACAGTATGACCTATATTCCTAAATCCCTCCCTGATGAAACTGGCCACATTTAAAGTGTCCTAAAGGCACAAATTTTATATTTTTTTAAAAAAAGCAACCCTCATTTATCCCTAGTATCCAGAGCAGTTCTTGGTGTAAGAGTAAGTGATCAACAATTATTTTTTTAACAAATTATCATCTAGTGCCTAGTTTCAGAGAGTTTTAAGATTAAATAGGACTTTGGAGATCATCAATTTTAGCTATATAGTCACGAACAATAACAGATAGAATGAGATAAAGAAAAAATTACTAAAGTACTATATAAATCACAAACACAGGACATTCTATATTGGCCAAATAAATCACAAGTGTTAGAAGGTACACTGGTAAAATTTATACAATATTATACAAACATTTCTGATACAGCTTTGTATTTTAAGTAAAATATTAAAACCTTTTTAATATACAAAATGTCTAATGCTTCATTAATTAACAAATCTTGACTTGAAAATAATAAAAACCATGTCAAACACATGCATTTAAATGTTCAAGATAACTTACATAGAAGTTTCAAACAGTCCTCCTTCTTTTTTAAACGATCTTTAATATCTCCTGATATGAGTACAGAATATGGACATGCCATTTCTTTTAAAAAGCCACTTATCTCAAGCTGGAAGCTCTCTAGATCATCTCTTCCTTTAAAAAAGAAAAATCATAAAACATTTACTGAGCATTTACCATATAATCCAATACTATAAAATCTACTCGTTTATTTCCATTTTACATTCAATTCTAAATTTTCACATTAAATCCTTAAATGTGTGATCACGAAGCTTATGTTAACAACTGAAATAGTAAAAGCATTATTATGGCTGTAATTATTAATTCACTTCAGAGCAAATGATCCATTTCTACTGTATTTCTATATATTCAGAAAATAAATGCAACCATCTAATTAACCCGCAGTGCTTATCTTTATTTCATAATGTAATTATGTAGGCAGTCGTGTTATATGTTTAGAATTCAAATTATTTTACTTTGCGTCAAGTGAACTGTTAGATCTGGCTGGGTGTGGTAGCCCACACCTGCAGTTTCAACTACTCAGGAGGGTGGGGTGAGAGGATTGCTTGAGCCCAGGAGTTCAAGTCCAGTCTGTGCAACATAACAAGACCCCATCTCTTAAGAAAAAAAGGATACCTTTCAAAGAAAAAGCTACTTTTGTGAATGCACAATTTTTAATTTTTCTTTTTATTATACTATTAATATCCAAAATTCTACCGAAGACCCACAGGACTCCAGTTACTAAGATGGTAATGAAATAAAGAAGCTTTATGAGCTAGTACAGAAGTTTTTAATAGAAGTATTCCTATGTGAATCCATATCCTGAGCTACAAGCTTCAGAACACAAATTAGGAATTATATATATAATATTTTAAGCCTTAATTCAACATGAGCACCATTCAAAAATTAAACTTTTAAATAATCAAATTCAGACCCTACTTTTTCCAAAAAACAATACTAAGGTTTAAGACAGCAGATATCAGAGCTGTCAGGAAGAGAAAAAAATAGCAGATAAATAGTAATTGCTTATAGTTTTATAGCAAATTTAAATATCACTTCTGGATTAATATAAAATTTAATCCAAAAATGTTTACTACCACATACTGAAATTCTTTGGAATATGTGATTTTCCTTTGTACAGTGGGCACATTATTGATAAAACTATAAACCATAAGTTATCAGTTTAGTTTATTATTAAACAGAAAAGTAAATAAAACATAATGGCAATACCAGCAGACGTGATACTTTCTTCCAAGTTGCATAATGATTTTATTTGAGAGCCTAACCAAATACAGAGCTCTGAAAACTCAGGTGAAGATAATCCACCCTCGGCCGCCTTCGTAAGGGCTTGCTCTTCTAACAGTGGTCCTTTATACCTAGAAAGGAAGAAATACAAGTTAAAAACTAAATAAGCCAATCAAACTAAAAAACCTCCAACACTCTGTGTCAAGGTCTGCTGCTTGTTTTTGTAAATAAAATGTTATTGGAACACAGCCATTAAATGTATTAATCTACAAATTGGCTATGGCCGTTTCCACACTACAATGGAAGAGCTAAGTATTTGTAACCAAAAATGATGACTACATGGCCTTCCAAAGAAATGGTTTGCTGATTCCTGCTCTATATAATTAACATTTGGCTTTTTTCCTATGTTTTAATATTGTACAGTAAAATTATCTACCAATTTTAAGATAAATACCACAGATATCACAAAGTCAAATACAGCATAAAGTCTAATAGCCTTATATTAATTACAATAAAAATATGGTGAAAAAAGCACAGACACAAATTACAAATTTAAAAAAGCTAAAGTTGAAAAGAATCTATTAGATCATTTTAGTCTAAACCTTTATTTTATTTTATTTCATGTTTTATTTTATTTTATATTTTATTTTTGAGGCAGGGTCTCACTCTGTCACCCTGGTAGGAGTATAGTGACACAATCTTGGCTCACTGCAACCTTTGCCTCCTGGGTTCAAGCGATTCTCATGCCTCAGCCACCAGAGTAGCTAGGATTACAGGTGCTCGCCACCACACCCAGCTAATGTTTGTATTTTTAGTAGAAAGGGGGTTTAGCCATGTTGGCCAGGCTGGTCTCCTGAGCTCAAGCAATCCACCCACCTCGGCCTCTCAAAGTACTGGGATTACAGATGTGAGCCACCGTGCCTGGCCTCATTTATTTATAATTTTATACTTTTAAACATTGCTGCAAATTGTATTCCACAAGAATCTTAAATTTTCAAAACACTTTATATACTATCTTAACTGAATTAGATGATCAGTTTTCTACTTTTATTGTTCTTTTTGCAACTGAACCTTTGTTAACATTATAAAGTCATAGATAAGATATTTGATGTGTTTTAATCCATCACAGTTATTCTTTGATACTCAAATTCTTCTATCTCTGGTTTGTAGTAGCCCCTTCAGGTGAGCCAATGGAGCCCTTTGTCTTGTCCCCGTACTCCGAATACTTTCCTTGCTTTCTACAACAACATCTTCCTGCCTTAGACTTGGAATCAGGCATTTCTCCAAGGAGCCCCAATTCTTTTAATGGTATTTAAAGTACATAATCTGCCACCAAAGGTTGGTCACTGTTTCTGTGCCTTTTTCAGAGAAACTATATCAGTTTCATATTGCTATTTCCAAATGGAATTTAGAATTGCAGGGGTTTTACTTATTTTGTTTTACATTTTTATTTATCTTCTCTTACAATGACAATTCTTATTTTAATAACATTTACAAATTCCTAATATATATTAAAATAGGTATAAATTACATATGGCTTCAGAATAGGAAACCCAGCATTACTACTAACAATAAAACTACAGTTTAATTTTTTTATATTTACAATGTATTCCTGTAAGGATATACAGAAAAACAATTCCCATGTGATTAAACCACCTACTCAATGTATCAACAGACTTTTGTTCAGCTTTAATTTGTAGGGATTTGTTTCTTTTTATTTCATTTTTGTCTTATAATTATGTAAAACATTAATGCAGTTTCAAAGTCTAACTTAAAAAACAAAGTACATCAGAAAAGTATAGTTTGCAATTTTAATCTTGTATCCTCTACTCTGTTCCCTCCCTCCCCTACAAGTGACCATATTTGTTAGTTTGGGGTTGTCCTTCCATCATGTTTTTCAATATAAATATATGCATTTTTGTCTCCTTTTTCAGATAAAAGGTAGCCTACTATGTACTGTTCTAGTCCTTGTTTTAAACACATACATGCTCACACACACATACATTTACATATAGTAGAGATCAGTATTTAGACATAGTATTCGACCATTTTTACAGATATATACTACCCCACTGTCTGGATGCACCATATTTTATTTAATCGGCATCTACTAAAGGACACTTGGATTGTTTCCAGTGTTTTGTTAATATAGTTTGGCAAATTTTTGTCAGTTTTTATCTAGGATAGATTTCTAGAGGTAAGACTGTTGGGTCAAAGGGTAAACAGATACGTAACTTTGCTAGATACTATTAAATTCTCCTGTAGAGGGGTTGTACCATCAAGGTATCAGAGTACCCATTCCCTCATAATTCATCAAAGTTGTCAAGGTTTTGGATTTTTGACCATCTGGTAACTCAGTATAGTTTTATCTACGTTTCTCTTACGAGCAAGACATAGGGCATCTTTGCATATGTTTAAAGGCCACTTGCATTTCTTTTTCTTTGAATTCTCTGGTTATATCAGATGAAGGGTGAGTACAGGTATTTTCAAATCCTCATTTTGTAGGTAAAGAAACCAAGACTTCATGACATTAGGAAACCTGCCTTTATGTAGCAGGCCAGGCACAGTGCTAGGCATATATATATATATACATTTCATTTAATCTTTACAGCAATGCTTTAAGTTTAACATTATCCTAATTCTGTAGAATCAGAAGATGGCACTAGGATTTAAATCCATGTTTAACCCAAATGCTCCATCATTAACATAGGTCTTGTTAGACCTCTGTCTACAACTATAAGGAAACTAAGGAAATAATCTGGTCCAATTGATACAGCCAAGTAAAGGCAGAGCTGAGACTAGAACATTATTTCTGCACCAGCTCAAGGCTGGTTCTTCTAAGACTCAGCCTTCCTCTATGTCTTACAATGCCTCTCAATGAGATTTCATAGTAAACATCTTATATCCTCTTACTTGCTTTCATTTCTGCAATAAGGCAATACTCATAAACTCTTGAAGAAATTTAATTCATATTGGTGTAAGTTTTTTTAACTGAAATGTCAATAATAAAAACCAACAAAAACTGATCAAATCACAAAAAATTCTGAATTTGGAAAAAAAATGTAATATTTAATGCCTTAGCTCATCAGATGAAGTAAAAATAAAAAGAGGAAAAAGTAAATGCATTTAACATACCTGAACATCTAGTAACAATCAAAATCACAATAGTGGCTAACATTTAGAAAGTGCTAACTGTGTGTTGGGTCAGTGCTAAACAATTTATATAAATTGTCTCATTTAGTTGCCACAATACCCTATAAGGTAGATACTATTATTAGCTTCATTTTACAGATGAGGAAGCTCAGGAAGATAAAGGTAAATAATTCATCCAGGATGGCCATAATCATAGCTAACAACTGTCCCGGAACTGAGCCACACAACCTACCTCTATAGCCCCACACTCTTAGCCCGTATTGTTCTGTCACCATCCAGAAATGTATCTAATTGTCTTATGCAATAGAAGTGTCTAAATATATTCTGCTAGATAACTGAATAAGAATATGAAAGCACTTTTCTGGCTAGAACAGTGCTTCTTAAACTTTTATGTGCATAAGAATCTCCTGAGGGCCTTGTTAAAATAAAGATTCTAATTCAGTAGAGCTGGAATGATGTCTGGGATTCTGCATTTCAACTCCCCAGGTGATGATGATGCCGCTAGTCCACAGACCTCTCTTAAGCAGCATAGTACTTATTTTTTTACTTTCATTTAAAAAAAAAACTCTCAATATTTATCATCACTCCTTCTCCTCTTGCAGTACATGAGAAATTAGAGCAGGCATTTAAGAGTCTATTTATGCTACATTTAGCAACTGTTTAGTGTTTACCACATTTATTTCATACTTGCTTTGATTTCCAATGCCATTCTGCGTTTACGGAGAATAACCATGCTCCTAGTTTGTTCTATATATTCTTAGTTAATCATCAAAGTGCTACTGTTATTCCAAACACTGGGAACATCTCCCCTAGGCCTAGGCCCTCCCCCAAAGCCTCATACCCTGGAAGCATAGTTGCTGGTCTGACACTACTTCAAGCTGGGTGATCCAAATCTTCAGTCCATTAGGGCTGCTGGCAACTCTGCTCAACAATACAACCAGGGACTAATTTACTTCCTATTTTCATCAGCCAAGAGATAAAACAGAAGACCCTTTCTTTTCCCATCATTTACCCAATCTATTGTCTTTGCCCCTCATCCAACTCTCCACCTCTCTCTGCTTCCCAAAAATGTCCACTATCTTTCATCCACAACACGGTGGATATTTTGCTATACTGTCCATTTCTTCTCAGAAAGATTATTCCTCTCTTGTTTTCACTCTGGATTCTCCATTTTGGACCCAAACTGAGAAGCCCAGAGCTGCTGCTAGGAGACTGGAGCCAGGGTATCCAGGGGGGCCCATTCCCGGGCGCCCACCCTTGGTACAGGCCACCTTGCTTCCCAGCCCAGGGAGGAAAGGAGGGGGGTATGTAAACAGTTATGGGAGTTGGGAGTCTCAGGAGTTGCAGCAAGCCCGAGCCCAGGCCCCCCAGCCCAGCCCAGACCGTGGGCTCACTGGTTCTTCCACCCAACTAGCCCGCACCTGTGCAATTAGATGGAGCACAGTTCCATCATCACCCAGGCGCAGGGGAAGACGCCCTGGTGCTCACCAAGCAAGGCCTGGTCTCCAGGTCCTCCTTAAGAAGCCCCGTGGATGTAACATCTTCAAGGCCGTTTTCTGCTATTTTCACACGCAGCATGGCTAGTCAAGCTCTTCCACTGAGCTCATGCATATAAGGAGGAAGCCAACACCACTGCTAAGTCGCATCTGCTCCAGTGTCTCCAGTACCAGTTTTATTGGGTCCCAGGGACGTGCCTGCTCCAAGGTGACAGAGGAAGATCAAAGGAGGATCTGTGTGGTCACTGACCTGGATGAAGCCCTTGTGCATCTTTAAGCCCAGCAACAATGATAGCTTCACAGTGCCTACAAAGATTGAGGAGACCACTCAAGCAGGTTTATGTGCTCAAAAGGGCTCACGTGGAAAGAGACAAATGAGAGAACTCTTTGAATGTGTTCCCTTCACTGCCAACCTGGCCAAGTATGCCAACCCTGTGACGGATCTGCTGGCAGGTGTGGGGTGTTCCGGGCTCACCTATTCCATGAGTCCTGTGGTTCCACCAGGGCTGCTAAGTCAGGAACCTCAGCCGCCTGGGGAGGAACCTGAGGAAAACCCTCATCCTGGACAACTTGCCTGCTTCTTACATCTTCCACCCAGAGAATGCAGTGCCTCTGCAGTCCTGGCTTGATGACATGGCATATACTGATCCCGGTCTTTGAGAAGCAGAGCAGAGGACGTCTACACCAGCCTTGGTTAGGTGCGGGCCTCTTAGCCTTCCTGCTTCCAAGCAGTGGTCATCCCAGTAAGGGTCTTTCCTACACTGTGCCTTCAGGATCACCTGACGGACAGAGTGAAAGCTGGAGCACCTTACCACATGGGCCTGGAAATAGTGAGAAGTGATTGTAAAGAGCTTTGGGACAGCTTAGATGCCAAGTAGGCAAATGCCAGACCAACAATACCCAGAGCTACCTGCTCCTGAGTTGTTGGGTTCCCGAGATGTGTGTGTGAGTGTGTGTTCTGCCATGAACTGTGGCCCCAGCACATAGCGTTTCAGTGGCGGAGAAGCCGAAAGAGTCTTGGTCTTTCAAGTCGTCTCCTCTCCTGTCACCCTAAAAGCCATTGAACTCTACAGGGATGAAGACTATTGAAGACTCCATTGCCAAACCATGGCCTTTCCTCAGTGTTATAAGGCCTATGCCAAGGAAAAAGGAAGGGTATGCCTTTCGGTGCTCCAGGTACACACCTTTCCAAAATCTTTCTCCAGCCAGCTGCTGCAGACAAAAATAAGACATTTGTGGGAAGATGAGGACTTGTTTCCAGGCCAGTACCCCAGTGGGCATCAGATCTTGTGACCCAAAAGCTACGCTTGCCTCTAGCAAAGTGCCTGGCATGGGCCCTTTCTGTGTCTCCCCAAGTTTGGGTACTGAGCTCCCTTCCTCACCATCTAGCCATAGTCTCGAACCTATGGGGAAGGAGGTTTTCTCCCCACCCTGGAAGAGAACAGATTACTGATTTCTGTTCTTTTGACTCTGTTTGAAAATTCTCTTTCTAAAAAAAAAAAAAAAAAAGTAAGATTGTTATTCCTACCATCTCTAGCTTTAATTATTTTTATTTTCACAAATTCCTTAAGGTCAGATAGTAGGGGTTTTGGTCTCCTTTCTTACCAAAATAGCATCATTATCACTGCTCTCCCATTATCTTATAAATATCTCCTGTTTTCTTAAGGCACAAGCCACTCAGATTTGCCACCCATTCACTTGTGGTTTTCATCTATTACCTCTTGGACACTCCCCAACATCCCCTTTGCTCAGTTTTCCTCTCCACCTCTATTCTTGCCATTACACTGAGTTTCTTTAAAGTCTGTATGTATACCCTATCTCACACCCTGAGCTCTCAATTCCAACCTGCCCATGTCACTCAGCCCCCCTTGCACCCTTGCCATTACCTGCAACCACTGCATCTCCAAAATCACTTATCCAAACATGTGGCTCCCTGACCACAACCTCTTATTTATCCTTCCACTTGCTTCTTTGACCACTCACCTATAACTTTTCTTTGATATCATCATTACCTCTATTCATTGATCCCTCTGATTCTGCATATTTACCAACTCTCTCCTATCTTCACATTCTTCTGTATCCAATTTAGATTCTAAGGTGTATCATTTCATTTTGGTGCTCAATAAATACCAACTGAAGAAATTAATCTGTTGGGACGTGGTGGCTCACACCTGTAATCCCAACACTTTGGGAAGCCAAGGCAGGAGATCATTTGAGGCCAGGAGTTCAAGACTAGCCCGGGTATCATAACAAGACCCTGTATCTATAAAAATTTTTTTAAAATAAAAGAGAAATGAATCCTTGAATTTTAATATCCAATCAATCACTAAGTTCAGTAATGTAGTTCTTTCCATATCCACTGCCACTAAGCAACCATCATTTCTTTCCCAGACTATTAACTAAATTCTCCAATCCATTTTCCACCTTGCTGACAGATGTAACTTTCAAACTAGACATCTAATCACTCCTTTTTTATTTAAAATTATTCAATCACATCCCATTGCTGTTATGATCAAGAATAAAATCCACAACACAGCCTAAAAGGGGCTGCATGCCCTGATTTTCACCTAACTCTTGAATCCAATTTCCCACCACTCTGCCCCTCACACTCTGCCTTCCAGCCACATTAGCCTCCTTCCAGTTCTTCTAATATAGCAAGCTCCTTCACATTTCAAAGTCTTCACATTTTCTTCTCACCGTAAGGATATCTTTGTCCCCCTTTTTTATCCATCCAACCTCAACTACTTAACTTCTATTCACCCTTTCTATTTCAACTCAAATGTCACTTTCTCAGGAGTCTATCACTAACCCGTAAGACTTCTTAGATCCTCCTGTTATATCACCCTGTTCTTTTCCTTTGACACATTTATTATAGTTTATAATTATTTTTATGCTTATGTCTGTTTCTCCACTAGATTATAAACTCCACAGGGGCAGGAACCAAGTCTATTTTGCTCACCACTGACTCCTCAGAACGAGGTCCAATATATAGTGTGTTCAATAAGTATTTAAAGGAAACTTCTCTCCACAGTAGTGTTTCTCAACCGAGGCTGTGAATCTTTTTAAAAATATGCAGGTCTGTACTGTACCTCTGAAGATTATGATTCGGTCAGTCTATGGTATATATCAGACTGGAACAGTTTTTCACAAGTTCCACACGACTCTGTGTACTTCCAGCATTGAGATCTACTATTCCACAAAATCAGAGACTATCAGAACTGAAAGAGACTTCTAAAATCATCTGCTCCAGCCCTCTCTTTTCACAGATGAGAAAACTGACTGACTCCTAGCCTATCCTGTTTTCACCTATATCACTAAATTGTCCTTTCACATAGATTTTTCCCTTCAAATGCCTCCCACTAATTTATTTTACATGACAAACTGAAGTACCTTTGCTGATATCCTCAATACCTTACAACAGAAAATGTATTATTCATTATCTACATGGATATTTGAAAACACAGTGTTCCATTACAACACATATTGTTAAATAACTACCTTTTTCACATCTTATTATCATAAGAGAATTCAAACTTCAAAATGTTGCCCTCATAGTTATTCCAGGAAAAACTAATTTTGGAGTGTGTAAACTGTTTTACTTTCCATGTTGAATAATCTGACTAATTTTCCTTGACAAAAATCAAGATTATAGAAATAAATTTTCTAAAAACACTTACAATATGAACAATAAGTTCAAGAAATGAAGAAAGAAGAAAAACACTGCCTTTTCCTTTTGCATAAACCATTTATGAGATCCCAATATTCTTACCTGAAGTACTGGGAGCGCAAACTGTTTGGAGCCTAAATAATTCCACTAAATATTTTCAGTTCTTGTTTTAGTTCCTTCTTAACCAAGTTAAGTGAGAACTTCCAAGGGACTTCACAGAAGTAAAAATGCCCCCTAAATAATCAATGGCACTGTTCTTTCGTTTGACAAATATGTATTCACGATCTACTAAGTGCAAGACTCTGTAACCCTGGGTCACTGCAAAGTAGGTATTATCAGGGTTCAACTAAAGAAACAATTGATAGAGGGGCAAATGCAGTTTTAGGGAAGATAAAGTGGGGTGTGGGATTGGTTCAAGCTTCATAAGAACACTGCAAAGGCACAGCTTCCCCTATCAAGATAACAGCAGCAGGTAGCAGGGCAAACAAATGTGCAGATGGCTCCAAGCTCTTTATTTAATGTGCACTGTATGACTCAACTATCTGGTCCTATGCTTACTGCTGTGGACTCTCTAAGCTTTTCTTCATTCATTTACTCATTCATTCAACCACTATTTACTGTAAGAGACTCCGTTCTAGCGTGTTGCTGGGAAAACATCGGTGAATAAAATATGCAAAGCATCAGTTTTCCAGGAGCTGACTTGGGGAGGAGGAGGAATAAAACGAGGGAGAAGGAGAGTTCAAGAGACAAATGAATGGGCAGGACATGATAATTTGGGATGGGGAAGACCTGTGTGGAAGAAAACAGGATGAGGTTGAGGGGGAGACTACGAACCACCACACTTGTTAAGTATTAACATTACTCCCACCTGCACCCTGAGTTCTCACAGCACTTACCATCCTGCATTGTAAATACCAGTCGGCAGCAGACTTGCAGCCTGCGCGACTATGTAAGCCCAAAGTAATCTGAAAACTATGTTTTTCCCTTGCCTAGGGGAAATTTGCAAGCGTAAATATGTGTAAATGAATATACAAGCTAATATACACGTTGACTAACGGATGAAATGGTTGAAAGAACGAACTCGCAATGAACTACAACACTTTCACCGATCAAAGTAAAAGCTATTCGCTCCAGAGCCCCAAGTAAGCCACAAGTTGTACATTGTAGAAGACAACAGTCCTCAACGGCAGCTCAGGTTCCAGCACTTCCCTCCGGGCGCCACAACTACGTCAACACAAATATCACCCACGGGCTCGGGCTCGCCCAGAAAACTGGTGCTAGAAGGGCCGCTCCGCGCCACCCGGCGGATTCCTGCAACAGAGTTTCGAGGCAAGAAGTTTGGAAGAGGGGGCCACGAACCCCAGCTCTCCGGCCCTGCTCCACCCCCCAGATAGATTTCTCTCCCGCCTCCCGCTTAACTCCGTCGGCGCCGGAGGGATCGAGGGAGGGAAGGAGGCCTACACATGGCCGCCCAGGCCCACAGGGGCCCAAGGGAAGTAGGCTAAGCAGCCGGGCCAAGGAGAGGTTGCGTTTTCAGGGAAAAGCGTCTCCAAAAGCACTCACCCCAGCGCCTCCAGTGTGTCCAGCACGTCTCCCTCCATCGTTGGTTCGGGACCCAGCTCCGGCCCTCTCATGGTCCTTTGGCCCAGAGCTGTTCGGCGCTCTAAGTATCCCGCCGGAAACTAGCGTCACCGCGCCAAGGTTCCGGTCCGGGTCTCCCCGGTAACTGCCTAAGAGCACATCTGAAGAAGGGCGCAAAGGTTCCCAGCCCCGAGGCAATGGACACTTGATAATGCCTAAAACCGCTGCGTGTAACTATAATAATTTTTTAAAAGAATAGTAGAAATAATAAATAAATAATAGTAATAAAGAGGTCTCTGTGTTGGGACTTTTCTGTGTGTTCCAATAAATTTTAGCAAATATCGTGGTATCGAGTTGATCTCAACCTATCCGATTCCAGACCTTCTTTTTAATAACAGAAATCTGAAATGAAATTATAATTATCTTCAGCTAAAATTAGTAACTAATATCACATACCTACACATATAATTTTTAAATTAATATACACGACGATGCGTCAACTTTAAGGAAAAAAAGTAATTTATAACAAAGTAATATTTTTCTCCTTATGAAATGCAGACCAATGAAGAGATCAGATGCCTGCATCTATCTATGTAGAATCCCCTCAAATGCATATTCAGATGATGTGCTTCATTGCTGACAAAGCATCAGTTGTATAAGCAACAAACATACCGCCAGCAGAGTAAGATAGTTGATGAGGTTTTCCAAAATTGTGGTGAATTCTCCATAAAGTTCCAAACAAACAAAACATAATATACCCTCTGTGTACTATCCATGGAGAATTCAATCTCTAACTAAAGGATTTAAAAAATATATTTTAGGGTTCATATGTAAAAGATACTAAGAGTATAAGGTTAGATCATTATTAGCAGGCATGTCACCTACATGAATATTCCAGCAGAACTGTTGAAAATCCTGCAAGAAGTATAACCATTGATCCCCTGTATGGACCTGTTCCCTGCATTACAGACTACATAGCATTCGTAGCCCCAGTCCAATAAAGACCAGTAATGCTCTCACCTTCCTAATCATGGTTACAAACAAAAAGCATACCCATAAATTTGTAAAACACTCAAAGGTAAGCTGTAGTAGTCCACTCTCACATTGCTATAAAGATATACCTGAGACTGGGTAATTTATAAAGAACAGGGGTTTAACTGGCTCATGGTTCCACAGGCTGTACACGAAGCATGATGCTGGCATCTGCTCCACTCCTGGGGAGGCCTCAAGAAATGGACAGTTGTGGCAGAAGGGGAAGGGGGAGTGCAGCTATCACATGGCCCGAGTAGAAGGAAGAGAGAGCACTCGTGCAGTGAGGTGCCACACACTTTTTTTTTTTTTTTTGAGTTTCGCACTGTCGCCCAGGCTGGAGTGCAGTGGCATGATCTCAGCTCACTGCAAACTCTGCCTCCCGGGTTCAGGCGGTTCTCCTGCCTCAGCCTCCTGAGTTGCTGGGATTACAGGCGCCCACCATCACGCCTGGCTAATTTTTGTATTTTTAGTAGAGACGGGGTTTCACCAGGTTGGTCAGGCTGATCTCGAACTCCTGACCTCGTGATCTGCCACACACTTTTAAAAAACCAGATCTCACGATAACTCACTCACTATACAGTGCTAAGTCAGGAATGATGTCAAACCATTCAGGAGAACTTTGCCCTCATGAACCAATCACCTCCCACCAGGCCCCTCCTCCAACATTGGGGATTATAATTTAACATGAGATTTGGGCACAGACACAGATCCTAACCATATCATAAATTCACCCATACATTTGTATAATGACTATTATTACTGTGTATTTTAGTGTTGTACAAGGCTTAAGCATAAAATTACTTGCAGTTTAATGTATCTGAATTCATCTCCAAATAAGGGAGAGGAGAATGTATATTAGTGGTTACTGCCTCTTGTCAGAGTTGGGGTGTCATAGAAGGTACTAGTCTTAGTAATCTTGGCAAAAAGTCTCTGTAAAAATCAAATAGAAGTGAGGTAACTGTTCTTTATTATTGTTGATCTTAAGTGTTCTGCTGCTGGTTTTCCTAAAAAATCTAAACAAATGAATAACAAAAGTTATGCACAGAAAAAGAACTAAAAACAAAAAGCATGACTGGCCAAGCGTGGTGGCTCACATCTGTAATCCCAGCACTTTGGGAGGCTGAGGTAGGAGGATCACTTGAGTCCAGGAGTTTGAGACCAGCCTGGGCAGCAAAGTGAGACCATATCTCTACAAGAAATTTAAAAATTAGTCAGGTATGGTGGTATGCATTTGTAGTCCTAGCAATTGCGGAAGCTAAGGCAGGAGGATCAGGATTGCTTGAGCCCAGGAGGCTGAGGCTGCAGTGAGCTGTAATCAGGTTACTGCACTCCAGCCTAGGCAACAGAGTGAGACCCTGTCTCAAAAGAAAAAAAAAAAGCATGACAGATATTTGAAAAAACTAAAAAGGTCTAACATAGTAAATGCAATAATTGGACTCCAACAAGACCATTGAGAAAATGAGACAGAAGCAAGAAGAGACTCTGCTAAAAATCTCCTGACAAAACACTGATCCAAGAGCACTGTTAATGTCAACCAGGATATATACAAAGAAATTCACAATTTAGGAAAATTTTAGTGAAAATGCTGAAAACAAAAGATAGAAGGAAAAGCTTAAAAGCAGCTTGAGAAAAAAATCAAACTTTAACAATAATATAAGCTGACTTCTCAAAAGAAACAATGGAAGCAAGAAAATAATGGAACAACATCTTTCATATGCTTTAAATAATGACAAATCCAGAATTTTACACAGTGGAAATATCCTTAAGAAATGAAAGCAAAATAAAGATGTTTTCAGATAAACAAAACTAACGTAAATTGTTTCCAGCAGACCTATGTCAAAAGAAATATTAAAGAGGGTTCTTCAGGTTAAAAAAATGATGCCAGATGAAAAAAAATGATGCCAGATGAAATCCCAATAGTGCAAAAAATAATGAAGAGTATCACTGGAAATGGTAAATATGTAAGTGAAACTAGATGAATGTTGACTATTCAAAACAGTAATAGTAATGACTTCTGAATTGTAAAATATAGAGAGAATTCAGGGGGTGAGGTGCTGACAAAGAGTTTAAAAACTATAATGTTCTTCCATTGTCCAGGCAGTGGTAAAATAATGAATTTAAGGTAGCAAATCAAGTTTGCATATTACCATCATTTAGGTAATCACCAAAGGAATTATGAAATAGTATATAACTAACAACTAAGAAAAGGGAGAAATGGAATAATGAAAAATACTTATTAAATCTAAAAGAAGGCGAAAATGGAAGATAAAATATCAAACCAAAACATAGCTGGGTAGCCATATTAGTACCAGAAAAAATAGCTATTAACACAAGAAGCATTATAATATCACAGAGAGATAAATAGGGACATTTCATAATGATAAAAGGGTCATGACAGCAGAAAACAATAAGAATTCTAAATGTTTAGTTGCTTAATAACCAGCCTCAAAATATATAAAATTTAAAAGGCAACAACTTAAAGGAGAAATAGACAAAACTGCAATCACATTAACTAATATAACAAGCAGTCAAAAAAAGTCAGTAGGCATAAAATATTCCGAGTCAATAAGACTTGGAAAACATAATTTATAAATTTGACATAATTGATATACATAAATCTCTACCCCTCCCAAAACTTCAGAATATGCATTTTTCAAGTGCACATGTAATTTATAAAACTTAACCCCATAGTGGATCCTAAAGTAAGTCTCACCAAATTCAAAATTGAAATCATAAAGAGCATGTTCTCTGACTAAAGTGGATTAAAAATAGGAATTAATTCCCTGAGTATGAGATTGTAACAAAAAAAATAAGGAATTAAGAATTTTACAGGAAAACTAAAAAATCCCTTAACTAATTGATTGGAATTTAAGTAATACACTTCTAAATAAACAGGCATCAAACTAGAAATTATAATGGATATTAGAGAGTTTTGAACTGAGTGATAATAAAAACACAACATATGAACACATGAAGGATTCAACATATGTGGATTCATTCTTAGAGGAAAATATATAGCATTAGGTGTAAATATTAGAAATGAAAAATGATTAAAAATTACTTATCAATCTCAAGAAGCTGAAAAACAAATTAAATCCAAAGAAGCAGAGAAAAAAAAATAATAAAGAGTAGACACCAATGAAATAGGAAGAAAATGCAATAGAGAAAATTAAGCCAAAATCTGAATCTGCAAAGACTAATAAAATTGACAGATCTTTAGCAAGGCTGATCAAGGCGGGGGAAAAGAACAAACAACCAATATAAGAAATGAAAAATATAAGTACTATTTATCAGACATTAAATAGTTAATAAGAAAATGTTGTGAACAACTTTATGCCAGTAAATTTAAAAATTTAAAGGAAGTTGATAAATTCCTTGCAAAATACAATTTAATAAGTATCAGAAAAAATTAAAATATGAATGGTTCCGTATCTATTAAAGAAACTTAATCACTAATTAAAATTCATCCACAAAGAAAACTCCAAGCCTAGATTGCTTTCCTGATGAATTCCTCCACATAAGTGGCACCATTCTTACGCAAACTTTCCAAGAGACCAGGAAAACGTGGAGCATTTTCAATGTTTTTTGTGAAGACAACCTAATCTTAAAACAAATACCAATAAGGACATTACTAAAAAGGGAATTTGTAGACTAATTTCCTTCATGAATATAGAGCTGCACTTTCACAGTCACCTAAGTAATGACCAAGTTGCCATTGTAGTTCAGGCCTTTTCAACCTATGGTGCTGGCAACGGGATATCCAGATCTTCACTTCAACCTCATGCTATACACAAAAATTAACTCCTGATAATGGTAGATGTAAATTAAAAGAGAAAACAATAAAGTTTTTAGGAGATAACATAAACTATCTTCATGAACTTGAGATAAGCAAAGATCTCTAAATATACTGGTTAGGGCTTTTGTGTCCTATTTCAGAAATCTTTGTGGCCAGGCACATTGGCTCATGCCTGTAATCTCAGCACTTTGGGAGGCTGAGAAGGGCAGATCATGAGGTCAGGAGATCGAGACCATCCTGGCCAACATGGTGAAACCCCATCTCTACTAAAAATGCAAAAATTAGCCATGTGTGGTGGAGCATGCCTTTAGTCCCAGCTACTCAGGAGGCTGAGGCAGGAGAATCGCTCGAACCCTGAGGTGGAGGTTGCAGAGAGCTGAGGTCGTGCCACTGCACTCCAGCCTGGCGAGAGAGCGAGACTCCCTCTCAAAAAAAAAAAAAAAAGAAAGAAAGAAAGAAAGAAAAGAAAAGAAATTTTTGCATATTTTACAGAACATGATGATACTCTAGATTATGTTGGCAACTTGGTCTTTATTAAATTAAGATCATGAAAAATATTCCATTATAAAAGCCAGAATGCAAGCTACACAAATGAGAGAAAATATCTGTGATACATGTATTTGACAAGGGACTCCTATTCAGATTATGTAAAGAAATCCTTCAAATCAATTAGACAAAGACAATTCACAGCTAACTCAAGGTTGGGAGAAGAATAGTGGAAAAAAGAGTCGAATAAACATTTCACAAAAGAGAATATTCAAACCACCAAAACTTGTACAAGACAGTGCTCAATCTCATTGGCATTAGAGAAATGCAAATCCCAATAATCAAGACATATTACTACATACACAGAAAGAAAGGCTAAAATCCTCCCTCAAACAAAATAAATAAAAATAAAAATAAAACCTCGACAATATCAAAGATTGGCAAGAATGTTAACACTGGAACTCTTACACACTGTTTTTTAATTAATTTACTTATTTAGTTTTTTATTTCAATTTTTTTGGAATACCAGTGGTTTTTGGTTACATGGATAAGTTCTTTAGTGATAAAATTCTCAGATTTTAGTGCACCCATCACCCAAGCAGTGTATACTGTACCCAATATGTAGTCTTTTATGCCTCACCACCCTCCCAACCTTCCACCCACCACTGCGAGTCCCCAAAGTCCATTATATCACTCTTATGCTTTTGTGTCCTCATAGCTTAGCTCCCACTTAAAAGTGAGAACATACAATATTTGATTTTCCATTCCTGAGTTACTTCATTTAGAATAATGGCCTCCGGCTGCATCCAAGTTGCTACAAAAGACATTATTTCTTTCCTTTTTATGGCTGATTAGTATTTCATAGTGTATATATAGGGTATTTTCTTTATCCACTCATTGGTTGATGGGCACTTAGGTTGGTTCTATATCTTTAAAATTGCAGATTACACTGCTATAAACTTGCATGTGAATGTGTCTTTTTGATATAATAACTTCTTTTCCTTTGGGTAGATACCCAGTAGTGAGATTGTTGGATCAAATGGTAGTTCTACATTTTAGTTCTTTAAGGAATCTCCATACTGTTTTCCACAATGGCTGTACTAACTTATGTTCCCAACAACAGTGTAAAAATGTTCCCTTTTCACCACATCTACTCCAACGTCTATTGGTTTTTGACTTTTAAATTATGGCCATTCTTGCAGAAATAAAATAGTATCTCATTGTGGTTTTAATTTGCATTCTCTGATAATTAGTGATGTTGAGCATTTTTTCATATGTTTGTTGGCTGTTTGTATATCTTCTTTTGAGAAATGTCTATTCATGTCCTTTGCCTATTTTTTAATGGGATTATTTGTTTTTTTTTCTTGTTTGAGTTCTTTGTAGATTCTGGATACTAGTCCTTTGTCAGATGTATAGTTTGCAAATATTTTCTCCCACTCTGTGGGTTGTCTGTTTACTCTGCTGATTATTTTTTTTGCTGGGCAGAAGCTTTTTAGTTTAATTAGGTACTATTTATTTATTTATGTTGCATTTGCTTTTGGGGTCTAAGTTATGAATTCTGCGAATATTCTAAAACTTCTGGCCTTTAGTATCACCTGTTTTCAGGAGATACTGACTCCTACGGCAATTCCCAGATTTCAATCGGAGGAATTTTACCCTCAAGACATTAGTAATAGTGCAGAGCATCATTAGGAAGACACTGATTTGTTTGATTAGAGGAATAAAGGTCCTTGTACCCAGTACCATCTGCATAATGTATGCGACCCACTGCAAAATGAAAAAATATTAAGAATTTCAAGACAGCAACAGCACAGTATTAAACCAAGCATGGAATTATGCTAACAGCAGGGTTCTGCACAACTGCACAGGTTGCATGTCTTTGAAGTTGGCTCTTCTTGTACCACCTGCTATGGTTTGAATGTTTGTCCTCTCCAAAACTCATGTTGAAATTTAATTGCCATTGTAATAGTATTAAGAGGATGGCCCTTTGAGAGTTGATTAGGCGGTGAGGGCTTTGCCCTCATGGGTAGGTTTAATACCTTTAAAATTGGGCTTTGAAAAGTGAGCTCTGTCTTTCTTTGCTCTTCCACTCTTCTGCCATGTGAGGAGCAGTGTTTTTCCTCTTTGGAGGATGCAGCACTCAAGGCACCATCTTGGAAGCAAAGGCTGGGCCCTCATCAGACACTAAACCCACTGGCACCTTGATTTTGGACTTCCCAGCCTCCAGAACTATAAGAACTAAATTTCTGTTCTCTACAAATTATCCAGTTTTAACTATTCTGTTATAGCAGCACAAAATGTATTAAGATACCACCAAAAAGCCAAGAGTTTATGTATTTTTTTGTAATTTTTATTCATTTATTTAGTAGAGACAAGGTTTTGCTATGTTAGCAAGGCTGGTCTTGAACTCCTGGCCACAAGTGATCCACCCACCTCCACCTCCCAAAGTGCTGAGATTACAGGCGTGAGCCAACATACCTGACTGGCCAAGAGTTTATGAATTCCAGTAGAGAATGACTGGAAGCTCTAAGGGAAAAGTATACTCTTAAGCATCAACCTGAAGAAACTGCCTCAGTGATTTCAATGCAGAAAAATGGTTTGTGTGTGTTCAAACTTATCTCCTTAACCAAGGAATCTATGTCTACCTTACTAGTTGTTGAGAATGGATGGGTTCTCCCAGACTATCATATATGTGTAGGAAGTCCAAGGAGGGTTCCTACTAGACATCATATGAACTGAAGAAAACAATCTGTGGCCATACATTCTTCCTGATATCAGTCCTTTGGGCCCCTAAACAGCAGAAACAAGACTCTTGGAAGGTAGAAGTACAAGACTGAACCCTTAACCATTATATAGGTACGACACAAATGATTTGAAGTGGTCCCTACATAAAGAGATAGCACTTCTTGTACTACCATTAGGAATTCCAATAAACTCTTAAGGGATGCTTATAAAAATGCAATATATAAAATTCATGTGAATATATGCTATCCTTGAAATAGAGTTAAGCCTATGTGGAAAAAACCTTGGAATTTGAAATAAGATTCTGAAATGTGCAAAATAGAACTCAGGATTTGAGGTGGATCTCCCACTTGAACCAACCAGATGTCTGGAGGTGGGAAGTTCTGCTTGTGAAATGACACTGCCTGTAAGGTGACTATTTCCCAGTGGAAGTTGAGCCAGACATTTAACTTGGCAGCTGGAGCTTGGTATACCAAATGTCCTTGTGAGTGAATATAGCAGGTACCCCATTACACCTTGGACTAAATATTCTGCTTGAAATGATGGTATCCTCATTGTGAAAATAAAGTACTGTTTCCTTATCCAAGCTGAGAGGAGGCATTACTGATAATCCAGGAGACAAGAGGGTGGTCCTCTCAGTGGATGCAATATTATGTATGGTAGTCAGGATAAACTAAGTGCTGTAAAAAACCTTCAAATCTCACGGGGTTAGGATAACGTAAATTTTTACCTCACTTATGCCATAGTATAGTCAAGTGTTTGGTGGGAGAGTATGGCATATTGTATTTTTAAAGATGATCACGACAATGCCATCAATACCTTATGTTCTTTTACAATGTGACTTTACTACTCCCCCATCAAGACATACAGTTTATATTCCCATTGAATAAAGGAAGGGCCTGTGACTACTTTGATCAATAAAATATGGTGGAAATGATGTTGTGCCACTCCAGGCATAGTCTTAACTGCTTCCAATTCTTGACTCTTGGAATGCACATGTATAGGGTTCTTCCTCTTGGAACCCAACCACTGGACTAAGAGAATTTCATGCCACATGGAGAAGCCAAGTGTAAGCCCTCCAGTTGACATCCCAGTTGGGTTTCCAATACATAGCCAGCATTATCTGCTATCCATGTGAGTGGACCTTCTTGGTCATTCACCCAGTTGAGCCATCAGATGACTGCAGCCATCTGTACTATCCAACAAGTGCCCTCAATTGCAAGAGAGATCTCAAGCAAGAGCCACTAGCTGAGCCCAGTCGACTCAAGAGAGTCATAAGATATAATAAAAGACTGTTGTATGAGCCACTAACTTTTGGTGTGGTTTATTGTGCAGCATTAGATAATCAGAACAATGGCCCTTCATGTGGTAGTTCAGTAACCTAACACTTTTTTGTGACTCAGCTACTTTTGACACATGGCAACCAAAGTTAGCATAGAAACAGATAGGAAGAATGTGGAGGATTATACAAAGAGTTATACAGTATGGTCTAGAAGAAAGCACATTAATTCTGTCCACCTTGCACAAATTAAAACTAAGTCATACTACCCTAACCTAACTGCAGAGATGCTGGGAAATAGTCTAGGCTGTGTGCCTAGAAGGAAAAACAAATGGTTGATGAAGACATTGCATTTCCTCTACCAAAATACCCCCTTAAAAGATTTTTCTCCCCAGTAAGAAGCCATACATAACTTTGACATATACAAAAATTAACTTAAAATGGGTCAGTAACCTAAATGTAATGCTTAACAAAAAGAAAACTTCTAGATGAAAACATAGGAGAAAATCTTTGTTGGTCTTGGGTTAGGCAAAGATTTCTGAAACAAGATAACCAAATACAAAATCTGTAAGATAAAAAATTGATAAATTACACTTGATGAAAATTAAAAACTTTTGCTCTCCAAAAGACACCATTAAGTGAATGAAAAGCAAGCCACAAGCCTGAGAAAATATTTGCAACTCATATCTGATAAAAGACTTGTATCAAGAATCCATAAATAAATCCTAAAACTCAAAAATAAGAAAACAAAGAACCCAACTTTAAAAAATGAGCAAAAGATTTGAACAGATACCTCACCAAAGAAGATATGTGGATGAAAGATAAGTACATACAACTATGCTCAATTTGTCATAAATGCAAACTCAAATCACAACGAAATATCACCACATACTTATAAGGGCTGAATTTTTTTTTTTTTTTTTGAGACAGGGTCTCATTCTGTTGTACAGGCTGGAGTGCAGTGGCACCATCTGGCTCACTGCAACGTCCACCTCCCAGATTCAAGCGATTCCCCCACCTCAGCCTCCCAGGCAGCTGGAATTACAGGCACACATCACCACGCCCAGCTAATTTTTGCATTTTTAGTAGAGATGGGGTTTCACCATGTTGGCCAGGCTGGTTTCGAACTCCTAACCTCAAGTGATCTGCCTGCCTTGGCCTCCCAGAGTGCTTGGGATTACAGGTGTGAGCCACCACACCTGGCCAATGGCTGAAATTTTAAAATCTGACCATACCAAGTATGAGGAAGACATGGAGCAACCTACACTCTCACATACCACTGGTAGGAATGTAAAATCATACAATACTTTGGAATACAGTATAATGGCTTCTTAAAATATTGAACATACATCTACTATATAACTCTACATTCCAATACCATGTACCCAAGAGAAAGGCAAGCATACATCCAGACAAATACTTGTATGTTAATGTTTATAGCGTTAAGTTTACCCAAACTATAAACAAACCAAATGACCATCAACATGTGTATGAAATGAGTAAACACATTCTGGTATTTCCATATAGTAGAATACTACTCAGCAATAAAAGAAATAAACCAATGATATACATAACAATATGGTTAAATCCCAAAATAATTGTAATGAGTGAAAAATGCCAGTCAAAAAAGTGCACAGAGTGTACAATTCTATTTATATAAAATTCTGGGGGGTCTGATTCAAGATGTCTGACTAGAAGCAGCTAGTTCATGCCTGTCTCACAGAAAAGAAATGAAGTAGCAAATAAATACTAACTCTTCAATTGCATTGTATTAATCCATTCTTACGCTGCTATAAAGATACTATCTGAGACTGGGTAATTTATAAAGGAAAGAAGTTTAATTGACTCACAGTTCTGCATGGCTGGAGAAGCCTCAGGAAACTTACAATTACGGTGGAAGGCGAAGGAGAAGCAAGCACTTTTTCACAAAGTGGCAGGAGAGAGTGCGTAGGGGAAACTACCACTTTTAAACTATCAGATCTTGTGAGAACACTCTCAGTGTCATAAGAGCAGCATGGGGGAACCGCCCCCATGTTCCAGTCACCTCCCACCAAGTCCCTCCCTCAACATGTAGGAATTATAATTCAAGATGAGATTTGGGTGGGGACACAGGGCCAAACTATATCATGCATCATCATCTAAGAAATCACTCTGGGATTCACTAAGGAAGTGACCAGACCCATGGAAGGCAGAAAGGACTGAAGCTAGGCAACTGCCCACCCAGGACTGGCAGGAACCTGGAGGAAGCTCCTTAGCCTGGGGAAAGGATAAGCGAGTGAGGGTCTCCAGGAGATCCACACTTCTGCCATGGGCCCTTGCAATCCTGGGCATAAGAGACCCTCCTTGACTACCCCAGGCCTGTAGACCAACACAGAGAGCCTCCTGGAGTCTGTGCAGAGACACTACCCCAGCTCACATGGAACCCCACAGGCATTTCATCCCTGGGCAGCCCAGTGCCAGCTACCCTTCCCCCACTAATAAAGGAAACAAGGTTCTTTTGCACACCCCTGGGATACATGCCAAAGCTGCAAAACTGAGGAGTGGCCAGACTGCATATTACATTACCCCCAACTCCACTGCTCCCTGCCAGTCAGGGCTTGCTGGCTTGGGCCACCTGCACAGCCACCCTGCCCCTGTCAGAATACTGCAGCCAGAGCTCTGCATTCCTCTGGGTGCAAAACTCCCAGATATAGCTAACAAGCCCTTTGTACGGCCATTGTTGCTGCCTCTGCCCCTGCTACCCCCAGGCAAGGAGGGGCCAAGGAGTCTGGGTACTTCTGTGTGTCTCCAGCATGAACATAACAGCTGAGATATGGAGGAACAGTGGGCACACTGCACACCCCACAACCCTTCATCTCTGCTGCTTCCTGCCAAATGGGGCTTGCTACCTTCCAGCCCCCAGTGCACACACAGAGCCCCTCCCTGGAGTCACTCAGCTGTCGCAGCTCTGTGCTCATCTGAGTGCATAACTCCCAGAGGTAGCTGACAGGCCCTTTTCAGTCATGGCTGCCACTCCCTTCCCCCCTGCTGCCCCCAGGCTAAGAGCGAATGAGGAGCTAGGGCACTTTCATGTGCCACAGCTGAGATACAAATGAACAGCAAGTAGACTGCACTCCCCATGACTCCCCACCTCAGCTGCTCCCCATCAAATGAGGCTCACTGTCTTCTAGCCCCCAGTGCAGTCTTCTTGCCCCTGCCTGGACATCTGGCTGTAGCTCAGTTCCTCTGCAAGCCCAATTTTCTGAGGCCAGCCACAAGCTTCTGGCAGTTGCCACTACCACAGCCTCTGCCCCAACACTCCCAGGTCAACACAAGAGAAACATTGGCACCCTTGTGTGCCCGCAACAGAGAAATCCAGTGTTACTTATATAGAAGGCAAGTGTGAGTGTGTCACACACCCCACAGCTGCCAGTCTCCATTGCTCCAGCCGAGGGGTCCTGCCCTCCCCAGCTGCTCTGTCTCCACCTGAACATTTCAGCTGCGGCCCAGAGCTCTCCTGAGAACACACTCCCCAGAGACCTGTGATCTTCCCTTGGGCTCCCACTGCCTGGGTGTTCTGCCTGCCCTCACCTGAGAGTTTTGCCAGTGACCCAGGGACAAGTTCACCCCTCCCCATCACAGCCAGCACCTGAACTCTGGGCTAACCCAACCCTTGTCCAGCCCCACCAGGACTCATACAGTCACACACACTATCCAGTGGGCCATCTAGGGGCCTGGGAATTGGGGAACTACCTAGCCCATTTCAACACAGTGGGCACCTGATCAGCTCACCAGGGCATGAGATTGGCTTGACACAATCAGCCAATACCACCACAACCAACACCCTCCTGCACGGGCCCAAAGGTGGAGCCCCTACCTCTGCACAAAGCAGCAACATTACCACACCAGAGAACAGGTGAGCCATAAAGCTATCTGTGTCAGGCTGAGTGAGGAGTTAATGTCCTGAAGCCACACCCATGCAGAGTTGCAGAAAGGGTTTTCCCATGGCTCTCAACCACATTGTGGTCCAGAGATAGATTTTAGTGTGTGCATATAAACAGGAAGTTATGAGCCCCAAGACCGGGTTATGGTAGGGAAACAGATTATATTCCTGTCCTTCTAGGATGTGGAGCCGGTGCAGCCCCCCTCACCACCTGCAGAGACCTCAGCACATTTTACCAGGAGCTCCTGTCAGCCACCCTCATCAGGGCTGGTCCCTGTGTTTGCCACTGGGGAATTTGTAGGCAAGCCAGGAGGTCCGGCTCTGCCCAGCTGTCTCCACTCCTTCCCCCACCACCCCTATTGCAGAACAGGAAGTTCAGGACATCTGGCACTCCACTCTCCAGCCTATCACCTGAAACAACACAGAACACCTCACAGTAAACAAAGATCAGTTACATACCCATCTGCTCATGCCACAGCTGACTCTTACCCATCAGCGCCTTCTACTGCCCTATAAATGGAACTGCATAGCTCAATATGAAACCTGCCAACAGAAGTGCAGAGCGGGTATAGGAATCAAAGCCCAAAGACCCTATCCAACATATTCTACAGTCACACTCCCTAGACAGGCTGGAGAAAGGGAAGAAAAACATTCTATCTGAATGAAAATGATTTCAAAAATTAGAAGTGGCAGCCTCTCCAGATGACAAAAAACAAGCATAAAAATTCTGGCACCATGAGAAATCTGAATGTTGCAACAGCATCAAAGGATCACACTAGCTCTCCAGCAACGGCTCCTAAAAGAAATGGAAATTCAGAAATGACAGATAAAGAATGGATTTGAAGGAAGCATTAATTCATATTTTATAATTCAATTCAAAGTACGAATTGCAAGGAAGCTCAACAAGATCCAAGACAAGGTTGAAAATCAACACAAAGAAACTACAAAAGCAATCTAGGAAATGAAGGCAGAGATTTAAAAAAAAAATCTTTAAAAAATCAATCAGAATCTTCTGGAATTGAAAAATTCACTTAAGGAATTTCAAAATACAATTGAAAGCCTTATCAATAGACTAGACCAGGCAAAGGAAACAATTTCAGAGCTCAGAGACCAGTCTTTTGAACTAACCTAGTGAGACAAAAGTAAAGAAAAAAGAAATTAAAAATTAGCCAGGCATAGTGGTGCACACCTGTGGTCTCAGCTACTTGGGGGGCTGAGGTTGGAGGATTGCTTGAACCTGGGAGGTTGAGGCTGCAGTGACTACTGCACTATAGCCTGGATGACACTGGAGGACCTCGCTTCAAAAAAGAGAGAGAAAAGAAAAGAAAAAAGATCTTTAAAAATGAAAAAAGCCTTAGGAAATATGGGTTTATGTAAAGTGACCAAATCTGTGAATTATTACTATTCCTGAGAGAGAAGGAGAAAAAGTAAACAACTCATAAAACATATTTGAGAGAATAATTCAGGAAAATTTCCCTAATCTTGCTAGAGAGGTAGACATCCAGATATAAGAAATCCAGAAAACACCTGCAAGATATTATGCAAAACAAGTATCACCAAGGCATACAGTCACCAGACTATCCAAGGTCAGCACTAAAGAAAAGAATCTTAAAGGCAGCTATAGAAAAAGGTCAAATCACCTGCAAAGGAAAACCTATTAAACTAATAGATAGACTAGCAGACAGACTTCTCAGCAGTAACCCTGCAAGCCAGAAAAAAACTGGGGCCTATTTTTAGACTCCTTAAAGAAAAAAAATACCAGCAAAGAATTTTATATCCTGACAACTTAAACTTCATAAGTGAATAAGAAATAAAATCTTTCCCAGATAAGCAATTGCTAAGAGAATTTGTCACCACTAGACTGGCCCTACAAGAAATGCTCAAAGAAGTTCTAAACATGGAAATGAAAGGATGATACTCACCATCAGAAAAGGAAACATAAGTGCAAAGCTCAAAGATTCTATAAAACAACTACACAATAGAAACTCCAAAGCAACCAGCTAACAACACTATGTCAGGAACAAAACCTCACATATCAATATTAACCTTAAATACAAATGACCTAAATGCTCCCACTTAAAAGATACAGAGTGGCAAATTTTGATTAAAAAATAAGACCCAGCCATCTGCTCCCTACAAGAGACCAAACTACTGACTAAAGACACATTTAGACTCAGAAGTAAAAGTGTGGAAAAAGATACATCATGCAAATAGAAAAGAAAAGCAAGCAGGAATAGCCATTCTCATATCAGATAAAATGACTTTAAACCAACAACAGTAAAAAAGACAAAGAAGAAATATTTACTATCCTAAATATAGATGCACTCAACAATGGAGCACCCAGATTCATGAAATAAATACTACCAGACCAGTGAAAAACAGATTGATAGCAATACAATAATAATGAGGGACTTCAACACTCTTGCTGACATCACTAGATAGATCATCAAGGCAGAAAGTCAACAAAGAAACCCTGGACTTAAACTGAACTATAGACCAACTGGATCTAAGAGACATCTACAGAACAGTCTACCCAAAACTACACAATATACATTTGAAGAAGGAATTAATGAAATCAACTATAACCTAGTAGTAATAGAAATTTTAAAGTCCTCTTAAAGTTGCTGCAAAGTGTGACCCCCCCTTACGCTCAAGTTAAAACGGAATATTAACAGCCTGTCTTCTCTCTGTGGACAGTGGACCTTATCTATACTCCCCAACTCCACATTCCTCAAAGTTTATTACAGGCCCAGTGAGTTCCTGCATGACTGCAGGGTCACAAGACTGATAAGTTTAGGTTGCAAATCATGTCTTTCTCAAAATGTAAGAAATATTGCAATGCTGCCTTTGTGTCTTTCTCAAAATGTAAGAAATGTTGCAATGCCACCTTTGTTTCTTGCTTCTGTAACTCACTTCCAGCTTCACATAGTTCCTGCCTTAAGATGTTTAAAAGTAGGAAAAGCCCTTTGTTCAGGGCTCAGACTTTCTGGATATATGTCTGGTTGGGCCGGTGATCACCTTAATAGACTCTCCTGAATCTTTTTTCAGTCTCTCCATTCTTTGATTGTCCCGCAACACATTCTTTTTACCTGTGCATGGAACATTCTACAAAACCGACCATATGCTTGGCCATAGGCAAATCTCAATACATTTTAAAAAATCAAAATCATGGCCAGGTGCAGTGGCTCATGCCTGTAATCCCAGCACTTTGGGAGGCAGAGGCAGGTGGATCACAAGGTCAGGCATTCGAGACCAGCCTGGCCAACATAGTGAAACTCTGTCTCTACTAAAAATACAAAAAATTAGCCAGGCGTGGTGGTGGGCACCTGTAATCCCAGCTACTCCAGAGGCCGAGGCAGGAGAATCACTTGAACCTGGGAGGCAGAGGTTGCAGTGAGCCGAGATCATGCCACTGCACTCCAGCAACAGTTCGAGACTCCGTCTCAAAAAAAAAAAAATCAAAATCATATCAAATATCTTCTCAGACCACAGAGAAATAAAATTAGAAATTAAAACCAAGAGGAACTCTCAAAACTACACAAGTATATGGAAAATAAAAAACTTTCTCCCAAATGACTTTAAGGTAAACAGTGAAATCAAGGCAGGAACAAAAAAAGTCTTTAAAACGAATGAAAATAGAGACACAATATACCAAAACTTCTGGGATATAGCAAAGGCAGTGTCAAGAGGAAAGTTTATAAAATTAAATGCCTCCATCAAAAAGAGAGGAAAATCTCAAATTAGCAACCTAATAGAAAAACATGAAAAAATCAAACCTAAAATTAGCAGAAGAAAAGAAATAACAAAGATCAGAGCAAAACTAAATGAGATTGGGACAAAAAAAGATAGAAGGGATCAATAAAATGAAAAAATTGGTTCTTTGAAAGGAAAAACAGAATTGACAGACTACTAGCTAGACTAAGCAAAAGAGAGAAGTTCCAAATAAGTACAATCAGAAATGATAAGGGTGATATCACGACTGATACCAGAAAATACAAAAGATCATCTGATACTACTATGGACACATCTATGCACATAAACTACAAAACCTAGAGGAAACTGATAAATTCCTGGAAAGATACAACCTCCTAAGATTGAACCAGGAAGAAATAGAAACCCTGAACAATACCAATAACGAGTAATGAAATTGAATCAGTAGTTAAAAATCTCCCCTCATAAAAAAAAAAAAAAAAAAAAGCCCAGGACAAGATGGATTCATAGCTGAATTTTACCAGAAGTACAAAGAAAAGCCAGTTCCACTCTTACTAAAACTATTCCAAAAAATTGAGAAGGAGAGATCTCTTCCCAACTCATTCTACAAATCCAGTATCATTCTGATAACAAAATCAGGCAAAGACACAAGAAAAAAAGAAAACTATAGGTCAATATCCATGATGAACATAGATGCAAGAATCCTTGTCAACAAAATACTAGCAAACTGAATCCAACAGCACATTAAAAGGTGATTCATCATGATCAAGTGGGCTTTATTTCAGGAATGCAAGGATGATTCCACATAGATAAATCAATAAATGTGATCCACCACACAAACAGAACTAAGAACAACAACAACAAAAAATTATGATCATCTCAATACATGAAGAGAAAGCATCCAATAAACTCCAACATTCATTTATGATTAAAACCCTCAACAAACTGGGCATAGGTGGAACATACCTCAAAATAATAAGAGCCATCTACAACAATCCCACAGCCAATATCATACTGATTGGGGAAAAATTTAAAGTGTATCTTCTTAGAGCTGGAAGAAGACAAGGATGTCCACTCTCACCACTCCTACTCAACATTGTACAAGAAGTCCTAGCCAGAGCTATCAGACAAGAGAAAGAAATAAAAGACACCCAAATTGGAAAAGAAAGTCAAATTATCTCTGTACACTGATGACATGATCATATACCTAGAAAACCCTAGAGACTTCTCTAGAGATTTCTAGTCTCGATTAGCAACTTTGGTAAAGTCTCAGGATACAAAATCAACCTACAAAAATCAGTAGCATTTCTATATACCAATAATGTTCAATCTGAGAATCAAATTAAGAACTCTATCCTATTTACAATAGCCACACACAAAAATAAAATACCTAGCAATACATTTAACTAAGAAGGTGAAAGATCTCTACAAAGAGAACTAGAAAACATGGATGAAAGAAATTGTAGATGACATAAATAAATTTTTTAAAACCCCATACTTGTCCAGGCACGGTGGTTCATGTCTGTGATCCCAGCACTTTGAGAGGCTGAGGCAGGAGGATTGCTTGAGCCCAGGAGTTTGAGACCAGCCTAGGCAACATAGTGAGGCCTCCTCTCTACAAGTAATAATAATAATAGTAATAAATTAGCCAGGCGTGGTGGTGTGCACCTGTGGTCCCAACTACTCAGGAGTCTAAGGTGGGAGGATTCCCTGAGCCTGGGAAGTAGAGGCTGCAACGAGATGTGATCATGCCACTGTACTCCAGCCTGGGCAACAGAGCAAGACCCTGGCTCAAAAAAAAAAAAAAAAAAAACCCACGCTCATGGATTGGAAGAATCAGTATCATTAAAATGACCATATTACCAAAAGCAATCTACAAATTCAATGCAATTCCTATCAAATTACCAACGTATTTTTTTTACAGAATTAGAAAAAACAATCCTAAAGCTCATATAGAACCCTTCAAAGCCCAAATAGCCAAAGCACTCTTAAGCAAAAATAACAAATCCAGCGGCATCACATTGCCTGATTTCAAATTATACTTCAAGGCTATCATAAGTAAAATAGCAATGGTACTGGTACAAAAACAGACACACAGATCAATAGAAGAGAAGTGAGAACCCAGACATTAAGCCACATATCTACAATCGACTGATCTTCTTCAATAAAGCTGACAAAAATAAACTATGGGGAAAGGACACCATAGTCCATAAATGATGCTAGGAAAATTGTCTAGCCGTAAGCAGAAGAATGAAACTGGACCTTTATCTTTCACCATATACAAAAATTAACTCTAGATGGATCAAAGACCTAAATGTAATACCTGAAACTATAAAAATTCTAGACAAAAACTTAGGAAAAACCCTTCCAGACATTGGCTTAGGTGAAGAATTTATAATGAAGAGCCCAAAAGCAAATACAGCAAAAACAAAAATAGACAAATGAGATTTAACCAACCAAAAAATTTCTGCACAGCAAAACAAATAATCAATGGCTAAATAGAAAATCTAAAGAATGGAAGAAAATATTTACAAATTATGCCTTTGACAAAGGATTAATATTCAGAACCTGTAAGGAACTCAAACAACCCTAAGGAAAAAACAAGTAACCCCATTAAAAACTGAGCAAAGGACATGAACAGACATTTCTCAAAAGAAGACATAGAAGTGGCCAAGAAATACATGAAAAAATGCTTAACATCAACTAATCATTAGAGAAATGCAAATTAAAACCACACTGAGATACCATCTTACACTAGTCAGAATGGCTATTATTAAAAAGGGAAAAAACAAGAGAAGGTGTGGATGCAGAGAAAAGGGAATGCTCATACACTGTTGGTAGGAATGTAAATTAGTTTAACCTCTATGGAAAACAGTATGATGGTATTACAAAAAACTAAAATCAGAACTACCGTTTGATCCAGGAATCCCACTACTGGGTATCTACTCAAAGAAAATAAATCATTATATAAAAAAGATACCTGCACACCTGTGTTTACAGCAGCACTATTTACAATCATAAAGTTATGAAACCAACTTAAGTGTCCACCAACAGTTGACTGGATAAGGAAAATGTGGTACATATATACCATGGAATGCTACATAGCCATAACAAAGAATAAAGTCATGCCTTTTACAGCAACATGGATGGAGCCAGACGCCATTATTGTAAGTTAACTGACACAAAAGCAGAAAATCAAATATCACATGTTCTCACTTATAAGTGGAAGCTAAACAAATGGTACACATGGACATAAAGATGGGAGCAAAAAAAGGAAACGAAATTTTTTTCAGTCCTGGTGGGGAAAGAAAAAAAAAAAGAAATGAAAAAAATGATGCGAACAATAGACACTGGGACTATTAAAGGAGGGAGGAGAGACGAGGGAGGGGTGTGAGGGGTGAAAATTACCTACTGGGTACAATGTCCAATATTTGCATCATAGGTACACTAGAGGCCCACCCCCCACCATTGTACATGTTATACTCATGTAACAAACAAGTATATATACCCCTGAATCTAAAATAAAATTGCAGTGATGAATGTACATGTGTATAAATATGCACATGTGTATAAATAAATAAGATTGCAGTGATGAATGCACATGTGTATAAATACGCCAAAATTTATTATATTGCATACTTTAATAAGTGTCATTTATTATATGTCAATTATACTTCAAAAAGCTGTTTTTAAAATAATATATGTAACACAGGCATAACATGACAGCCATCATTCCCCGCCTTGTGAACCTTAGATTTTTATAGTAATAGAGCTTCACCTATCCTGCTAAGCCTAGGCTGGACCTCATTATTCTTCTTAATGTGCCTCCTTCTCTGTCAGACTGTCAGAGGTGATAACCTGAAAAGGAGAAAGTTTCCTCTGATTTTGCCAGAATCACTTAAAACACTAGAATCTTCCTCAAAAGGTAAAATAAGAATGTTCCAATATTCCCTTGATACCTCGTTTCCTTATTTCATTCTCACCAGGAACCAGGACAGGGGGGTGGAAGGAAGAAAAGCCACCTTATGTAACATCATATTGAAATATTACAAATTCTATCTTATGGACCTTTATATGTAAATAAGTTGATGAATTCAGCTAAATATTTTGCTCTTTCTTTTACTGAACACTTTAGTCTATGTCACACTTAGGACTCTTAGTGCCACAACTAACAGAAACCCCAATCTGAATTGGCTGAAGCTAAAATAGGAATGTGTTGGCTCATGTAAATTCATAGTGGAAGAATATTTCTGGTTTTAGGAATGGTTTGATCCAGAGACTCTTCACAAGGCCTTGGCTCTATTTCTTTGCAACCCTCTCAGCTCTAACGCCCCGACATAGACTTCCTGGTTTTATGCATCTTTATATCACAAAGGAGTTCTGATGATGATGCTCTCAGAAAAAGAAAAGTGCCTGGAAAGAGACTTCAGTCACATCTTACTTGTCTTGGGTCCTAACCAGATCTGTGCTTATTCTTGTACTAACACTGTGGCCAGAAGGAGAGGCTGTGCTCATTTGACTGAAGCCTATCAAGACCCAGCCCTGAATCTAACAGTAGAATTAGTATCCTCTGAGTACTTCGAGGTAGAAAGGGATCGCCAAACAACAGGGGAACTGTTGTTACTGACAGGAAGGGGGATAAATGTTGGGCAACCCAAACAGCAAAGGTTCACCTTAACAGTATCATACTCTTTGATGTTAAATTTGAGTGCAAATATAGGATATATGTATGTATTTATACATGAAGGCAGCCCTTACATGAGTAAACATTAAATAGGCAATTGTTAATGGCATTACCTGATGTTTCTTTGAAGGCATTACAAAAAAGTTATCATATAGTTAGAAGTAGTCTTTGCTGTTTTATTTCACAAGCAATAACTCATTAACCAATTTTGCATTCATTTTTATCCAGTTCAAACCACAAACATTCCCTTTTCTTGATCCATATATAATGCTAGGAGCACAGACTTATTTTAAGTGGTAGGCATGGTAACCCACAGCCATAAAATGCTGAATGCTAATTCATTAACATTGACTTCATATTTTATTAGTTTCAAGCATTTATGACAAAGAAGATAGTGATGATCAAATATAAAGTATTTGTGGTAGACTGTACACCTTACTGCACGTAAACTGTTTGGGTTCAAAATCTCAAAGCTACCTTTTATGGAGGATAATATTTTCCCCTGCACTTGTTCAAACATAGAAGATCTTCACAGACACTGTTGTATGACAGCCATCCCACTAGGGGCTTTGGTGAACTGGGATGCCTATCTTGTGAGCAACACTAACAAATAATTAACAAGGAAGGCAAATATTATATCTGATCAATTCTATTTTCCCAGAAGCAAATTATTTGGTGATCTTTGTAAAAACAAGAATCTGTCATTTTTCACTCCAGCAAACTGCTTATCCTTATGCTTAGGATTCAAAATCCCTCCCTGCTTTCAAATGTTTTGGATGAAGACCAGTAAAATTTTGACACTAAAGTGGGTTCTTCCAGAAAAACACTCCCCTGGGAACCTGACTATTTCTTTTTTGCATTTATTGATATTTTAAATATACTTAGACTACCAGAATAAATTAATCTGATTTATCAGTGCCAGAATCTAGTTTTTTTCTCCTTTTATTTTTTGTGTAATTCAAGCCTGAAACCACTCATTAACTGGTCCCAACCTTGAATAATCTACTCTCACTGTCCAGAGACTATTAGGTTAAATTGGTAGTCACTAACAGGTGAGGGAGGGCTTTTTCTCTTTAATCAGTACTTTTCTAACAGCAAAGATCAACTGTGTTTTTCCCTAGACTCCACCCCAAAACTCAAGTAAAAACGCATTGCAGTGGCTCACAATGGAAGCCATGCCATTACACTCATATCCTCAGGTTCCACATCTGGGGATTCAGCCAACCTCAGATTGAACACATCAGAAAAAAAAATTCACAATATCACAATAAAAATACAGTATAACAACTATTTACACAGCATTTACACTGTATTAGGTATCATAAGTAATCTAGAGATAATTTGAAGTATTTGGCATCCAAGGTGGGGTGAGATAGGTGACATAGAACAAATTCCTCAGATACCGAAGGACGACTGTACTCAGATTGCTCTACAGGACAAAACCTCTATTTTTCAATCCCCAGTTAAAGTTGGTATGGATTGAACTCAACCCTTTCACAGAATACTTTTCTCAGTAAATTTCAGCTTTAGTTGAATCCAATTAAATTGAATTGAGTTTACTCCAAATGTAAAATTACTCAAAATACGTATGGTATGTCTTGAGAGCAAGAAATGAGTTCCAGAAAGAATCTCTGAATGTATACCACTACATAAATACATGATATATATCACTGGATACATACAAAGACAGAGAGAGAGAAAGGGAAAAGGAAAGAGAAAGAGACAGGGGGAGGAGTCATTATTTGTGACAGTTTTAAAACATGTTCATAAATTCTTTGGCACTACTTCCATGGACACATAGGGTCCATGTACCTTCCCCTCAAATGTAGGAAGGCATGTGACTGGTAGCCCACTAGAGCACAGTGGAAGTGATGCTGTACTACAGGCTAAGTATCAAAGGCAACACTCTTCACAACAGCAAGCATCGACTGCCAGACATGTGAAAGACAAAGCCTCCAGCTGACATTTGCTCCCAGCCATTATCACTCCCAGTGTTTGTGTCATTGTCAGCTGAGGTCCCAGATATACCAAGAGGAGATCAGCCATCCCCACTGTATCCTTTCTGAATTCTTGACCCAAAGAATCCACGAGGTTGGTGAAATAGTTATTCGAAGCTGGCAAATAGGTTTGTTAAGCAGCACAGATAGCATGAACTTAATGGTATAGAAATAAGCTTCTAAAGGGAAGAAATTCAAACAGATAAGTTTACACTGGGCTACCAGCAGTCACTCTCTTGATCTGTCATATCTCCATTTCCATCTTATCTTTAAATATTTTTTTGAGATAGGGTCTTGCTCTACCACCCAGGCTGAGTGTGTGTGTATACATATTCAATGGCGGAGAGCCGGGTGCATTTCACAGTACCTACCATGACATGCTTTAATGTAGAAGAATTACCATTCAAACCCACATCATGGCTCACTGCAGCCTCAACCTCCCAGGCTCATGTGATCCTCTCACCTCAGCCTCCTGATTACTTGGGAGTACAGGCACACACATCACATCTGGCTAATTTTTGTATGTTTTTGTAGAAATGAGGTCTCCCCATGTTGCTCAGGCTAGTCTTGAACTCATGGGCCCAAGTGATCTTCCTGCCTCAGCCTCCCAAAGTGTTGGGATTACAGGCATGATCCACTGTGCCCAGCCTCCATTTTACCTTTAATAACTATTTTTCCACGTTCCTATTTATATTAGTTTTGTGTTGATAATTAATTACGTACAGTCAGAACTCTTTCAGGACGAACGCAATCTTCGTTTTTGTGTGACGCTAGATATTAAAAGGAGGATGTCTCTGGTGACACAATGTCAAAATTATTCTGATTCATTTGGAACATTTCCAGTGAAAATGAACAGGTGCTGATTAAGGAAGTCAAGGACACATGAAAAAATATGATCGAAAACATCCTCTAGGGACTAATTTAGGGTAAAAGCAATATATAGCAGCTCATTTCTCCCCTTTCCCTGTTAAAGTTTAATTAGCCAAAGACCACTGGGCACAATGTATAATCTGACAAAATCAGATGTATTGATTTTCAGTGAGGGAGCACATGGCAGAAGCACTGTGCCATACCACTCAATAAGAAGGAGCAGGAAACATCTTCTACACAGTGTGTGTTTCACTGAAGGATTCTGAGCAGGATCTAGGAACTGAACATCTGTTCTGGATTGGATCCTGCTTCTGAAGTAGGATTAGGAAAGTGGGGGTTAACTAGGGATTAGGATTTCCATGGGGTGTCCCCTGTAATACATGGGTGTAGCAGAATAGTTCCAGGGGCATCATCGATAAGAAAACAGTGGTCACTCATAGAGCAGGTCTCTATGGTATTGGAGGGATGCTCTCTGTTCTCTGGGATCTCTCATCGTAAGGACTTGAACTTGGAGTTATTTTATCATTGTGTGGAGAGAATTTGCCTGGTAAATAAGTCAACATGGATTAAAGCAGAGCTGGGGCACACTGGAACCCCTCAATCTAGATCTGCCTAAAAAATCCATCTCTTGACTTGTCCATCACAGAGGCTAATACATTCCTGTTTTTTAAAGCTACTTTGTTCAAGCTACTTTTAGGAGTTACTCTTGACTAATACAAGCCTGATAATATTTTCTGAGGTTCTTCAAGATGCTCTCACCTGAACTCCAAAGAGAAGCTTGTGTGTGTGTGTGTGTGTGTCTGTGCGCGCGTGTGTGCGCATACATATTCAATGGGGGAGAGCAGGGTGCATTTCACAGTACCTACTATGCCATGCTTTGATGTAGAAGAATTACCATTCAAATCCCCATATTCTTGACATTTATATGAGGTTATATTTCTAAGTAACTAATAAATAAGCATCTAATATTCAATAAATTGACTTCTGTTTGTTGAATGCACATTTTGCACAAGGTGCTGAACTATATACCCTGAGGAGAAAATAAATAATAATCCAATATCATCCTATTTTCAAAGCTATAATTACTAGTTATAGTAAAGGCCAAAAGTAACGTAGGCAATCAGTCTTAATAGCACCTCAGAGGCAGGAGAGGCCATTACAGACCAGCAGCAGTGGAGAAAACTCTCCCACCAAGGCACAGGAAGGGAGTAGGGCTTTGACTGAAGAGTAAAATCTCAACCTGGGTGGGAAAGAAGACATTCTAGAAAAGGGTTAAGGTGAGGAAGTTGAAAACAGTTACGGAAAGAGTAACCAGGACAGCTCGGGCCAGGAGAAGACCTCCTAAAGGGAGAGGAATGGAATATAAGTTTGGAAATGTAGATTGAGACCAGTCTTGAAACACCAGACCTCCAGATTTATATTTTATTTGGTAGGAACTTAAGTGCCAATGCAGATTTCTGATTAGAGGAATATCAAGACAAAAAGAGGTTTTTAGTCAGGCATAGTGGTTTGTGGTTGTAATTCCAGCTACTCAGGTACTCAGGAGGCTGAGCTGGGAGGATTGCTTGAGGCCAGAAGTTTGTGACCAGGCTGGGTTATATAGTAGAGCCAGTCTCAAAAGAGATGGAGAGAGAGAGAGAGAGAGAGAGAGAGAGACAGAGAGGAGAGAGAGAGATTTTCAGGAAAATATATTTGGCAATTCAATGTTTGTGACTGGAGAAGAGAAGGGAGAATGCTGGATCCTGCTGCTAACCTTTACATAAAAGGTGACAGAAGTGTGAGTGAGCCTCTTAGCCAAAGGCAGGATGCAGCTAACCTCACCCCTACCTCTACTTCCCATACCACCACCCGCTGGAGTAATTCAAGTTGATCTTCTTGTTGGCCTCACAGTTTACAGATCAGGCTAACATTTCTTTGAGCAAAGATTTCTCATTCAACAATCATTTTTGAGAACTGCTGCTGCAAGGCATCATTCCAGTTGTATTTTGGGTCCTACCTTTTCCATGTTATTTAATTAAGAATGCAAAAACACAGGGGTTTGACTGACTTCACTCACAGCTGGCCCAGAAGCAGGGATGTCAGAACCACCTGGAGGGCTTTCTAGACAGACACTTCCAGGCTCCATCCTCAGAGATTCTGATCCGGGGGGGGGATGGGGTCTAGGAATCTGTATATTTGAAAGTTCTTTAGATGACTAAATAAAGAGTAAAGTTTGGAAAAAACTCTTGTACTAAATATTTGCATATATTTTCAATCTGAGCAATAGCACATAGATCTGAGAACTTCCCCCTTTGAACTGTACATTTAAAATAATAATTTTAAGGCATGATGGTGTGTGCTTATAATCTCAGCTACTTGAGAGGCTGAGATGGGAGGATTTCTTGAGCCCAGGAGTTCAAGGCTATGGTAAGCCATGATTGCACCACTGCACTCCAGCCTGAGTGACAGAGTAAGAACTTGTCTCTGAAAAATAAATCAGTCAATAAAATAAAATATAATAATTTTTAAAAACATGTTCCAAAAGTGTGGGGGAGGGAAAGGACAAGGACACTCAGTGAGGGACCTTGAATTTCAATCCAGTCTTTCCAATTCTCCTCTAAATATTCTGTGTATCTATTTTTCTCACCAATGAGTCATCACAAGTACCTTTTATGGCAACCAACATGCACTGTGCCACCGAGCCACCATTTAGAGTGCAGATCTTCATTATGCCTTTCACATCATCCTCTCTGCACTGTAAGATTTAGGCTCCTAGGTATTTTCCAGTCTAAACAACTATTCCAGCAGCCAGGCCATTGGGTAGTCTCATCCTTATTACCTACGCCAGTGATTCACCTTCCCAGGCCTGGTTTTTTTGTTGATACATTTTACACATATTTATGCAGTATGTGTGATATTTTTTCATACGCACAGAATGTGTAATGATCCAGTCAGGGTATTTGGGGTGTCCATCACCTTGAGTATTTATTATTTCTATGTGTTGGGAACATTTCAAGTCCTCTCTTCTAGCCATTTTGAAATATACAATACATTGTTGCTAACTATAGTCACCCTACTCTGCTATCAAACATTAGAATGTATACCTTTTTTTTTTTTTTTTTGAGACAGAGTCTTGCTCTGTCGCCCAGGCTGGAGTGCCGTGGCCCTATCCTGGCTCACTGCAAACTCTGCCTCCTGGATTCAAGCAATTCTCCTGCCTCAGCCTCCTGAGTAGCTGGGATTACAGGCGCGTGCCACCACACCCGGCTAATTTTTGTATTTTTAGTAGAGATGGGGTTTCACCACGTTGGTAAGGCTGGTCTCAAACTCCTGACCTCGTGATCCACCCACCTCGGCCTCCCAAAGTGCTGGGATTACAGGCGTGAGCCACCGCACCCGGCCATCTATCTTCTATCTAACTGTATGTTTGTGCCCATTGACCAATCTCTCTTCATCTCCCCAACCCACTTTATGTACCCTTCCTAGCCTCTGATATCAGTGATTCTATTCTCTACCTTCATAAGATCAACTTCTTTAGCTCCCACATATAAGTGAGAACACATGAAATTTGTCTTTCTGTATCTGACTTATTCCCTACAGTTCCATCCATGTTGCTGCAAATAACATGACTTCTTTTTTTTTTTTTTTTACAGCCTTTAAGCTAGATCTACTCAGGTGATTCTGATGACCAGCCAGATTTGGGAATTACAGCCTAAATGCTATCTTTAAAAAACCCTCAAATTTATTATTTTACAGTTCTGGAGGTCAGAAGTCTGAAATAAGTCTCACTGGGCTAAAGTTAAGGGGTTATTGGGGCTACTGCCTTCTGGAGGCTTTGAAGGGAGAATCTATTTCCTTGTCTTTTTAGCTTCTATAGGCTGCCTGCATTCCTTGGCTCATGGCCCCTTCTTACATCTTCAGAGCCAGCAGTGTAACATCTTCACTTTCTCCTCTCTCTCCTCTCTCCCTCCCTCGCTCTCTCCTTTTCCCTCACTTTCTCCTACCTCTTTCTCTCTCCCTCTCCCTGCCCTGCTCTGCTTACCTCACCTTCTCTCACTCTGACTCTCTTGTCTTCCTCTTATAAGAACTCTTGTGATTACATTCTTGGGATTACATTGGGCCCACCTGAATAATCCAGGAAAATCTCGGCATGTCAAGGTTCTTAATATTCGTGTGTGATCTCCATAAGAGCTATTTTCAACAGCTTACTGCAGCTCTTCTGAGAGTGTTGAGTCCCTTCCAGGTGAATGGTACAGCCTGTGTTCTAAAGGAGATAAACCCCTCATTCCTTTGGAAGACTCTGAAACTAATCAGTGAAACAAAAAATGAGTTCACAAGCCGAAACACATTTTTTTCACACAGAGAGCAAGAAAGTTCTGCCAACATCAAAGTCCCAAATAAGTGCATCAAGTAAAACCTATTTCCCTATTCATAAAAAAAGGAATAAGAAGGTTTGGTGGGTAAGGGATTTAAGTTATGAGATTTCCTATTTACTGAGTTAGGAATAAAATAAAATTAATCCAAATTGATAGAAAGAATTTTGTTTAAATTACATTGGATAGTTCTAATCCAAGCTTGTCCAACCCAAGGCCCCAGGACCACATGCGACCCAGGATGGCTTTGAATGCGGCCCAACACAAATTCATAAATTTTCTTAAAACATAATGAGATTTTTTGTGATTTCTTTTTAGCTCAGTGTGGCCCAAGACAATTCTTTTCCAATGAGGCCCAGGAAGCAAAATGATTGGACACTGTTGTCCTAATCTGATTGGATTTGTAACTGGAAATTCGATAAAGGTAGCAGTTTCTGAGTTCAAAGTATTGCTTAAAAACAAAACAAACAAATACCATCATGGGCTGACATACATTCTGCCCAGCCAGTGGTAACTTCTGAAAATACACATTGAAAAAAAATGTTTTACACTTTTTAGAGCAAAGTGAAAATTGTGGTTGGAAAGACATTAACAAGATTTTTGTTTTCTTGGAAGCTTAACATGTCCAAAGGAACATTTTGCTTTCAGTTTCTAGAATGTAAAAGAAAAAACTTTAGCAACAAATATACAAATTGATCCCCTCAGCTGAAATAGCCTTCACATTCAGAAAGAGGAGACAAGGTGCAAATATATATATACACACACACACACACACACCCACACACACACACACACACACAGAGTCTCTCACTTTGTCACCCAGGCTGGAGTGCAGTGGTGCTATCTCGGCTCACTGCAGCCTCCACCTCCTGCGTTCAAGCCCTCCAAGTAGCTGGGACTGCAGGTGTGCATCACCACACTCCGCTAATTTTTGTAGTTTTGGTAGAGATGGGATTTCACTATGTGGGTCACATTGCTCTTGAACTCCTGAGCTCAAGAGACCCACCCACTTTGGCCTCCCAAACTGCTGGGATTACAGGCACGAGCCAACCTGGCCAGACATTTTTTTTTTATTTCATGCTAGATAAAAAATCTTTTAAGCCTGTGGTAGTAATGGGAAAGGTCTGACAGAATTTAGTACAAGTTACAAAGATACATTCTAATCAAATTCTACAACTAAAACACGGGTCAGATTAAAGTATAACATTATTAAAGTATAATAATCATAACACAATAATGTCATAGTTATTTATAAAAATTTAACAGTACTATATTTCCTTAATTTTAATATAACACTGCTTAGGAAATGCACTATATATTTAATAGGAGGTTTTATTGGGTTGGAGGATGTACATGTAGATTGTAAGATTTCAGTAATGATGTCAAAAAAGGTACAAGAAAAATAAGATAATTTGTTCATAAATAATCAATCCTTAAAAATAGACATGCTAACAAAAGAAAAAAAATAGAAAAACTTGACTTAATCAAAGTTAGAAGTGTTTGTGCTTCAAAGAACACTACCAGGAAAGTGAAAAGGCAGCCCACATAATGGGAGAAAATCTTTGTAAGTCATACATGTGATCAGGGCCTTATATCTAGAATATATAAAGAACTTTTAAAACTCAACAATAAAAAGACAACCCAATTAAAAATGGGCAAAAAATCTGAATAGACATGTATCCAAAAAAAATTAACAAATGACCAATAAGCACATGGAAAGACACTGGACATCATTAGTTATCGGGGAAATGTACATCAAAACCACAGCCACTAGGATGGCTATAATCAAAACATCAGATAATCACAAATGTTGGCAAGGATGTGGAGAAATTGGCACCCTCACACTTTGCTAGTGGGAATGTAAAATGGCACAGCCACTGGGGAAACCAGTCTAGCAGTTCCTCAGAAAGATAAACATAGACCCAGCAATTTCATTTCTATTTATACACCTAAGAGAAATGAAAACATACGTCTGTACAAAAACTTGTACATAAATGTTCAGAGCAACATTATTTATAATACCCAAAAGGTGGAAACAAGTCATATGTCTATCAACTGACATTGACTACAAATTAGCAAGATGTGATACATCCATACAATGGAATACTATTTGGCCATAAAGAGAAACAAAGTACTGGTACACGCCATAACATGGATAAACCTCAAAAATACTACGCTAAGTAAAAAAAGTCAGTCATAAATACTGTATATTATTCCACTTATGTGAAATGTCCAAAAAGGGTATATTTATACAGAGACAAAGTAGATCAGTAGTTGCTTAAAACTAGGGGATGCGAGAGGATTGGGTAATGGTAGCAAAAAATATATAGGGTTTCTTTTTGAGGTAAAAAAAAGGTTTCTAAAATTGGTTGTAGTGATGTTTGCAGAACTCTGTGAAGATACTAGAGACACTTTGAGTGAGTTGTATGTTACTTGTGGTATAGATCTCAAAAAAACTGTCAACTGCCCCTTCATCAAAACAAAAAGACATGTTGAAGTTGCATCATCCAAAGCAAAAACAGAGTAGATAATCAACACCCTCTATCCCCTAAACACTCCTCCTGATTTTTAAAATTCTAATGAAAGATACCACAATTCATTCAGTAACCCATGTCGTAAACCTTGTTCCTCCCCTTAGCTCACCCTTCATATACAACCTAATGGAACACAGTTTCTGGGTGTATCATAGGCTAAGAAACACAGTGCAGCAAACAAAACACAATTTGAAGGTAACTGAAGTTTTTTACTGGATTTCTCAAACACTGCGGAGGGGATACACAATTCTCAGTAACGCTCTTAGAAATTCCCCACTGACCAGGCGTGGTGGCTCATGCCTCTAATCCCAGCACTTTGGGAGGCCAACGCAAGTGGATCATCTGAGGTCAGGAGTTCAAGATTAGCCTGGCCAACATGATGAAACCCTGTCTCTATTAAAAATACAAAAATTAGCCATGTGTGGTGGCACATGACTGTAATTCCAGCTACTCGGGAGGCTGAGGCACAAGAATCACTTGAACGCAGGGGGTGGAGGTTGCAGTGAGCTGAGATTGTGCCACTGCACTCCAGCCTGGGTAATGGAGTGAGATTGTCTCAAAAAATTTAAAAAATTAAAAAAAGGAAAAAAGAAAAAAGAAATCCTCCACCCTTCTTCCATCTGCTCCTTTCATGACTCTCATGCCTCTCAGCTTCTCTCTACTTTCCCCAAATTACCCTGAAATTTCTCTTCATACTTTTGGCTTTCTGCCACTTTGTTCCCTCCCTCCTCCAAAGTCTGCATTTTTAAATGCTTAGGAAATGGTTATGTTAATTCGCTTTATTTAATCTTCCTACAACATATACATATATTAAAGCATTACATTGTACCCCAGAAATATATACAATTATTATTTGTATTCAATTTTAAAATAAATAAATGAATAAACCCATGGCTGAGTTGTGGAAGGAACTGAGTAGTCACAGCTAGCACCCTCTTGAAAAGGCAAAGGTCACGAAGGGCTCTTTCGGGTAAGGATCTTATGTTAGGCTATTTGTTAGGGGAACCTACTTACAGGACTGTACCTTACAGCTGCTCAGGGTGTGCACAGCACAAACCACACAATCCAATAGGCAGTGCTGTGCTTCCCTGGCCTCAAGCTTCCATGTGGAGAAACTCTCATTAGTTTCTGGGCTCTCTCTCATTAGTTTCTGGGCTCTTCATTACTCACTTCTCTGCCAGAGTGAGCTATTTGATCAACGAGATTGTAGAAGCAGCCTGATATGCCCCAGTCAGCCACTTTCCTTTGTCTTTTCAACTTTGCCTGCCTACAGGGAGAGTGCATTCCGTTTGCTCTACTCCATGTGGTAAGGAGCCTCCCTTTCTGAGGGAGGCCTGCAGCTGTCCAGCTACGCCAGTGTCTGCATGTGTAGCTCTAATTTGTGGGTGATGTAGTAGTGAGTCCATTTGGCTACAGATTTAAAGCTGTGCCATGCAATCAGCTTTAAAGGTAATAAGTGTGATTTTTTTATTAAAAAAAAAAAAGAAGAAAGAGGGTCTTACTATGTTGCGCAGGCTGGTCTCAAACTCCTGAGCTCAAGTGATCCTCTTCCCTTGGCCTCCTAAAGTGTTGGGATTACAGGTGTGAGCCATCATGTCCAGCCAATGAAGGTAATTTTTAAAAATCTTTATTTTTATTAATCTTATGTATACCTATCACCTGCTCCCAAACTCTGGAAATAAGAAAGGGAGTTTATGTACTGACTCTTTTGGCTTTTTCTTCAATTCCATGAGCTGCATCCAATTTTCCAATAATTAATTTTTAGCCAAAGTTAGTGTCTGTTGCTTGCAACTAACAGAAGCAAATGGAAACATCATTCAATACATATTTAACTAAAACAAAATTTATAATAAAATCAATATTAAGTTTTGGATTATGTGCTATAACACTTAGATGTATTTAAATGAGAAGAAAGCTTGTATCCAGAGTTCTTCATAGCTGCAACCTGGAACTTCAAAACACCCTGGAGCCCGAATTATAAACTGTTGACAGCAGAACTCATTTTTTATGGCATTCTCATAAATCCTATTATTATTAACTTGGCATGCCAGGTTTTTCCTAAATTATAGCCAGTTCTATTCATTATTGTTTTGTGATTTATTTCAAAATGATTGCAAGACAAATTTAATTATCATTAAGCTAGAATCAGGCATGATAATGATTTTTGAATGTAGATTAATTTTACCTGGAGTCTGATATCTTTAAAATATACTTTTTTCTTCCCCAAAAGAAATACATAATATCAAATTATTCCTTGCTCCAATAAATCATCATTTAAAACAATTTTTTAAGGACCAAGTAATTTTCATGTCATTCTAAAGTACATGCTAAGAAAAATGTATGGTATTAGATAAGATTTAGCACTGCTGGAAATGAAGTATGCTCTCAAAACAGAATTAGTATCTTTATAACTGAAGTGAGCAAAAGCATAGATATATTGTAGGTGTTTCCTTAGTCTACTCTTTTTTGTACAAGTTGTAATAATTTTCAGTGATTCTGTTTTCTTGAAGTGCTGAGATAGATATTGGTATCATTAGAGTGATGAGGTAATGTGGCATTTGCTGCAAACCAGGAGTTGGAAATAAAATGGAGAGGGATTGAAAGACATGCTGAATATAGGATCACAGAAAAATTTTGGAGGAATTTCTCAGTTTTGTCATATGCAGATTGTATCAAGCTTGATTTTTTATAAGCAGAGAATGTTAAATTGCTGATTGCCCATGTAAATCTGGCAGCACGAGGAAGACCCCATTATTCTAGTCCCAAAATCATCCTCAACCACTTCCTGATTTCTGGAACTCCACCAGATATCCTGTGTCAGCTCTTTGACTTGACATTGTGTCAGTTATGAGAATACTAACACGATTCAGCTCTGGGATTCATGCTGGTTCAGGAACTTGGCATAGTGGAAAAAATCTGTTTTAATCCTAGTATCGGCTGAGCACAGTGGCTCAGGCCTGTAATCCAGTGCTTTGGGAGGTCAAGGTGGGAGGACCACTTGAGTCCAAGAGTTCAAGACATGCCTGGGAAATGTGGCAAAAGTCTGTCTCTATTGAAAATACAAAAATTAGCCAGATGTGGTGGCGTGTACCTGTAGTCCCAACTACTTGGGAGACTGAGGTGGGAGGATTGCTTGAGCCCAGGAGTACAAGGCTGCAGTGACCTATCTTCATCCCACTGCACTCTAGCCTGGGTGACAGAGTAAGACTCTGCCTCAAAAAAAATTCCTAGTTCTATGATGTGCTAGGTTATAGAAACACCTGTTAAAAAGATTCAGGTTTCAGTGGTACATGCCATGGTACTGATCATTTTATAATAGCTCTTTGAAAGAGGACAACCCTCCCGACATTGTTTTCCAGAGAGAGAGCTTCAGATTCTCACTGGTCTCTTAGAGACCAACGCTTTCAGATTACAGCATGGTCACTCCCAAAAGGGCTGGGACCATCTCAAAGACCCCAACCACCTCATCCCTGAGCCAGCGTGAGACTTGTCCAGTAATCCCATCTCCCTGTTGCTTTAGGGCAGTTTTATTTCAAAAGACCCTTAGCCATGGTCCATCTCAGTGGCCCATCTCAACAGGACTCCCTGATGACTCTTTCAGGGTGTAGGACATGGGATATAATTTCCTTCTATCCCAGGACACCTTCGTCTCCTTATGCCCACTTCCTCCCCAGGGGCTTGTTCTGCATGTTCAGGCCATGGCATAGCTTCTGCTAATTCACTCAAAAAAGGCACAGGTTTCCCCCAATACTTGGGACCTTTTGGCTTTAGATTTTCATAACAAATCAAGGCCATTCAAATAACCCAAAAATTTCTTTCAAAGTGATTTCTTGTTAATACTGAGTAGGAACTGGAACAGTCTTTCCCTTAAAAAAGTAAAACTTTTGATACAGCATACTGCTACATTAATATGTTATTCTCCATTTGGCATCACACGTTTTAAACTACATGAATGAAAAGTGCTTATAGCATCTCCATGGTCTATAGTTAATTATTGCAACAACCAATATTCACTTCAATTTGGCAAGCCATTACTGTGGGCACTCACTGAGTGGCCAGTCACCAGAATAAGCACGTTAAATTTAATGCTTCTAACAGCCCTGTGAAGCTCAAGAAGGTTAAGTAACTCTGGGTAAGTTCACAGGCTAATCAGTGGCAGAGCTAGGAGGTGGTTTGTCTGGATTTGTCCTTGACTCACTGCACTGCCTCTGCAACATAAGAGATGCAATGTTGGCACTTAACATGTGAAGCAAAATTTCAGCAGTTCCTAACTTATCTCCCACTGTCCCCGACAACAGATACACACGCGCACGCATGCACACACACACCCACACCCCCTTTCCCACCGCCACACACACACACATATACAAAGTTAGCAAGTGTATTAGTCTGTTTTCACACTGCTGATAAAGACATACCTGAGACTGGGCAATTTACAAAAGAAAGAGGTTTAACGGACTCGCAGTTCCATGTGGCTGGGGAAGCCTTATAATCATGGTGGAAGGTGAAAGGCACATCTCACATGGCAGCAAACAAGAGAAGAGAGCTTGTGCAGGGAAATTCCCCTTTATAAAACCATCAGATCTCATGCAACTTATTCACCATCACAAGAACAGCACGGGAAAGGTCTGCCCTATGATTCAACTAAGTCCCACGAATCTCTCCCACAACACACATGAAATGTGGGAGCTACAATTCAGGATGAGATTTGGGTGGAGACACACCAAACCATATCCGCAAGAAACTTTCACAACTTCTTCACCTTATACACATATTCATCTCAGTGCAGCTACACACACACACACACACACACACACACACACACACACACACACACACAACAATATAGGCACATTGTTCTTGCTGTTGAGCCTGTCCAAAAGGAGTTCTGTTCACACTGCAGGTCTAATGAGCCTTATTGAAGAAAAGAGCTAGTGATTTAGTAATTGGCTCTCTTGGGACTAATGTTTGGCCCCCAGGGCTTAAACCCCTGGGTGGTCAAGGTACAACAGCCATCCATCAACCATCCTTCCAAGAAGATGGGGAAGAAACTTATTCTGAGAAGAAAAATGTCAGAACCCACAAAAATTTTCTCAGTCTTTTCAGGAGAACACAAGGCATTACCTTCCACTGTTTTCTGGTTCAGATGGTTTCCTAGTTTGCAAACAGCAACAACAAACCAAGATATCAAGCCAAATAAAAGACTATATCAGCAGACACAGGGTATACTGTGTTACAGCCTGGTGACAGAGTTTACTAGATAGTGGAGGGTATGTTTTCTATTCTCATCCACTCTAGTCCTACTTTGGCAGGGAAGCCACCCCATGGAGTAGATCAAGACAATGTCAGGGCAACAGATGGAGGCACAGAAGGGGGGTTTGGGGAAGAGTCATGCCAACCCACGGTGAAACATCTTGTCCAGAAAAAGCAGTGCCTGACAATGATCTAAGATCCATATGATAAAAGAGAAAAGGAAAAGGATATCAAGGGGGTAAGAGGAAGATGCTGGAGTCATAGGAGTATGTGTAAGACAATCTGGCCCAAGAAGAGAACAATTTCCATGGTGAAGACTGAGACAGAGCTACTGTTTAGTTGCACTGACCTGTAGCCCTCCATTTAAATTTCTTATTTTTAAAACAAAAGCTAAGACATACTGTTCATGGGACCAGAATACTTTAAAATTTAGAATAAGAATTGTAGACTTCTATAACCTTAGAGCTGACAGGGACGTTAGAGTTTAACGTTTCCGTGTTAATGCTCCATGCTGAATTTTCTTTACACCACCCTTCACAGATGCTCTCCTAGCCTTTCCTTGTACATCATCCCCTCAATGGCACCACATTCCTGCAGCACAGGTCAGATTGTCAGGCCCTCAATAAAAGCCTAAAAGCCCAAAGTTAATGGGCTCAATGTCCCCATATCATTACTGTTCATAGATCTGCATCCTAGATTTAAAAAATAAAACAATGTTATGGTCTTCAAGCAGACATGGTCTATGTCCATACAAGTTCAGATTGTCCCTCAAGAAGGGGTGAAAAACAGTCAAGAATACTTTGATATTAAACACAGTGTTTATCTCTTTCAGGACTATTCACAAGTATTCAGTGATTCTGGAAGAAGGGTATCCCAGGGAAAATAATAAATTTCTCTTGTGAAACCAGAATTGAAATGGGGTAGCATATATACATAGCTGTACCTATGTATTAATTTATTCAATCAGTGTTTATTAAGTACATACTATATTCAAGACTTTATGCTCAGAACAAAAGTTACAAAGTCAAAGGAGTCTAGCACTCAATAGGCTAGTCTACAATTTAATAGAAGAAAGTTTTAGGGCCCTATCATCACAAGGATACACCCAAATTAGGTTAAGAGGTTAAAAGGACTGCTTAGAGAAAAAAGGAACTGGACCCCTTCCTTACACTTTACACAAAAATTAACTCAAGATGGATTAAATTTAAAACTCAAAACCATAAAAACCCTAGAAGAAAACCTAGGCAATACCACTCAGCACATAGGCATGGGCAAGGACTTCATGACTAAAACACCAAAAACAATGGCAAGAAAAGCCAAAATTAACAAATGGGATCTAATTAAACTAAAGAGCTTCTGCACAGCAAAAGAAACTATCATTGGAGTGAACAGGCAACCTACAGAATGAGACAAACATTTTGCAATCTATGCATCTGACAAAGGGCTAATATCCAGAATCTACAAGGAACTTAAACTTACAAGAAAAAAACAACCCCATCAAGAAGTGGGTGAAGGACACGAACGGACACTTCTCAAAAGAAGACATTTATGTGACCAAGAAACATGAAAAAAAAGCTCATCATCACTGGTCATTAGAGAAATGCAAATCAAAATCACAATGAGACGCCATCTCATGCAGTTAGAATGGTGATCATTAAAGAGTCAGGAAACAACAGATGCTGGTGAGGCTGTGGAGAAATAGGGATGCCTTTACACTGTTGGTGGGAGTGTAAATTAGTTCAACCATTGTGGAAGACAGTGCGGTGATTCCTCAAGGATATAAAACCAGAGATAACATTTGACCCAGCAATCCCATTACTGGGTATATACCCAAAGGATTATAAATCATTCTACTATAAAGACACATGCACATGTATTTTTACTGCAGCACTGTTCACAATAGCAAATACTTTGAACCAACCCAAATGCCCATCAATGATAGACTGGATAAAGAAAATGTGGCATATATACACCATGGGATACTATGCAGCCATAAAAAAAGAATGAGTTCATGTCCTTTGCAGGGACATGGATGAAGCTGGAAACCATCATTCTCAGAAAACTAACACAAGAACATAAAACCAAATACTGCATGTTCTCACTCATAAGTGGGAGTTGAACAATGAGAACACATGGACACAGGGAGGGGAACATTACACACCGGTGCCTGTCAGGGGGTTAGGGGCAAGGGGAGGGAGAACATTAGGACAAATACTTAATGCACGCGGGGCTTAAAATCTAGATGACAGGTTGATAGGTGCAGCAAACCACCATGGCACATGTATACCTATGTAACAAACCTGCACGTTCTGCACATGTATCCCAGAACTTAAAGTGAAAAAAAAAAAAAAAAAAGGACTGCTTAGTTCTCTTGTTGGCATTACAGCTTTGGAGCAGACACACAGAGGTGTGCTCAGAGAGTCAGCCATTGAAGGTGCTGTGTCCTGAACAAGCACTCATCCATGCCTCTCTACATTTGACCTCACTTGTGTTCTATTAGCCAAAACATGGAAAGGATTCATCTGAAGAGAGCAGGCATCTAACAAGGGGAAATGAAAAATTTTAATTACCTACTGTTACCATGCTTCATGGACCTTTTTTTAAAAAAAATTTATTTAAAGCCAAGCAACATGGAACAAAAAGCCCTGAATTCAACTGATTTTAAAGAGATGCAGAACTTGCTGTGAAAAACTGGAGCTACCAGCTGTTAGGCAGTGCAGCCCCATTGAATAAGGCACTAGGAGGAGAAATCACTGTGGAACCACTAGGGGGGACCACAGCTCCAGGGAGCAGAGAGAACTGCTTTGGACACACTAGAGAAAGCCACATGGATGCTTCCTGTGGCTTTAATTTTGTTCGTTAAAAGTCTTAACCATGGAATTCTGCCTCTTCTCCCAAATAGCCACTAACAGGAGAGCACCTAGTGCTGCAATGGCACATTAAGAATAATCATTAGAAACAAAAGGATATTAAATGAAACTAACTGAAATCCCCATGAAGAGCCAGAAAATTTAGGAAATCTACACATACGTATCTCAATCTATCCTTTTAATTCTGTTATGAACTTTATCATGGACACAAAATAAGGGATAAATGAGGCTGAAAACTATTCTGTACAACATTAGGAAGTGAACATGCCTTAGCAGGGAAAGGAGATCAGCAACGTGGGGCGGATTCACAGCCCAGCTCTGCTCCCCCACCATCAAAAGGCTTCAACACAGCCAACTGTATGCTATGGACTTGGGTAGGGAATGTTTCAGAAGTGAGAGGAATTTAGGCTAGTTGTGTGTCTCTCAGTCCAAGAAGGAGACCTGTATAGAACTAGCATTCCGAATAGAACAGTCAATACACAATGAGCCCAACTTTCTGGAAATTCCAAATATGAGATGGGAACCTATAAAGCAACAAGATACAGAGCTCTATTCACATTACACAAGTGTTAACAATACAAAAGCACTCGCGCTTTTTTTCTCATAATTCTTTTTTTTAAAAAAATTTAGATTCAGGGGGTACAAGTGCATATTTGCTACATGGGTATATTGTGGAATGGTGGGCATTGGGCTTCTGGTATACCTGTCACCCAACTATTGAACATTTTATCCAATATATCCAGTAGGTAATCTTTCAACCCTCTCTCTCTCTCCTTCCTTTCCCCTTTTTGGAGTCCCCAGTGTCTATTATTTCCATCTTATGTCCATTGTTATAAATGAGAACATGTGATATTTAATTTTCTGCTTCTGAGTTAGTTCACTTAGGATAATGGCCTCCAGCTCTATCCATGTTTCTGCAAAGAAGATGATTTCATCCTTTCTTTAAAGGCTGTGTAGTATTCCATGGTGTATATACACCATATTTTTTAACCCATTCAACCATTGATGGGCACTTAGGTTGGTTCCATGGCTTTGCTATTGTGAATGGCACTACCACTTTTTTAAAGGATGCATTTATCACAGGATTTCATTTGAAAGAAATCCCGCTAGTGCATTTAAAATAGGTGAAATTACCAAAATTTTAAAGACATAATTTTTCAGTAATATGTTTATGGCCTCATGACATTCTAAAAACAGAGGTAAAAAGTATATTTCTAAGAAACAAATACCATTATCATTAATTTTTTTCCAAAGTTAGCTTTATGTGTTACCTGATTCTCTCCTAATAGTCATGTGAAAATATCAGATGTAAGACATTTCCATTTAAAGTTGGGCATTGCAGGAGCAAAATACCAATCACTTGTAAAGGAAAATATGATGGACACATCAAAGTCAAGCTTACAAGCAATGGGGAAAATATCTGCTCAAATTATTTTCACTTTTGTTTCTAAATATTTAATTGTTCAACAATTTAACTATTTAAATTCAAAGTTTCCAACTGTATTGCTAAACTAGAAATTGCTGAGATCTTCAAAAATATTTATTAAGAAAAAAACTGACATGAACCCTACACTAATTAAAGCTATAGATATATATTTTGGGGGGAGTGTTCGAGTCCCAGGTTAATCACCTGTGCTTTAGACTGGAGGCAACATGAACTCTAAGACAAGATGGAATATGTGGAAGTGGAAAGGCCCATCGACACAAAAATAACATCTGCTCCAACCCCTAGGCAATCAGAGTGCCAAGCCTAAAATGCCTTTGGCAGTATATCTGCAGTATTTAAGTCTCACGCTGAAATGACCTGGAGGTGCAGTTTCACATAGCCCTGGGGAAGGCTGACATCCAGCAGAGGGGTCTGCGTTGATTGGTGAGGGTCAAGTTGAGCAGCTGGACCCCATTCCCTTGCCTCCAATCCAAGTCAGGTTTATCTGTTTATGTATTGGGCTTCTCAGTGTGATTTTATTGGAAGGAAAGTTTTTTTCTGCTAAAAAAAATACAAATTAGGAGAATTTGAAAGTGCCGAATAGGTTATCTCTGGGTGATTTTTATCTTTTGGATCACCCATGGTTTATTTTTCTATTTTTGCTTTCTATATCGTTCATATTTTCAACAATAAAAATGTGTTGCTTGTGTAATTAAAACACACGCAAAGTTACATTAAAATAAAATAATAAGCTTTGCCTACTTCTCCAAAAAAAAGTGCTGAAAACAGGCTTTCTGCTGGGATTGTAGAATTTTGAATGTGCGTTGCAGTTTTCAAACATAAAGCACAGCTGTTTTGTCTCTTACCCTGAAGCTGTGAAAAAGGGGAAAGATTTTTGAAAGCAGGAACAGGAAAAGACTGTTGAGAAAAGTGGCTGCTATTTCTAGACTAAAGTCTCCCTGACAACACTGTTCTTACGAGTAATGCCTTCTTACGTGGTCTTAGCGGGATTGATGAGTGATGAATCTGGAGGTTTTGTGGGACCCAAAGTCAGCAGAGACCAGAAGAAGTTTGAGACAAAGCAAAGAATGATAGCAGGCTGGAGAGATGTAACAGACAATTTACTGCAGTCAGTGGTGTCTAATGGACAGTGTAGCAAAGTGGCCCACGGAGATCTGCAAGAAGATAGGACCAAAGAGGTCACTAGGTTTGCAGCCTTGCAGGTCAGGATGAGGTTCCGGAGATACGAGAGGGTCCAAGACCTCAGAGATTGAGGCTAAAGAAAAAGTGCACCTTCGAGGAATTGTTACAAAGAGCAAAAGGTGAGCATAATCAGCAATTGGCTGGCACAGAAAAACTGCAGACTGATTAAAAATGAGTACTGGACATTGGGGGTTAGAGATGATTTAGAGGTGCAATGCTCTAAAGTAAAAAAAACCTAATTGTAATTTAGTTTTAAACAAGTGTAATTTAAAAACAAAGCACAGTAGATAAAAAGAATGGGCACAGCTTTTGTGACTAGATCCCTGAGTAGTGTTCCCCATTCAATGGATCAGGCAATTCTGGAATGCATGAATTTAATGAAAAAGAGATACAATACAGATGTAAATAACAAAAACAAGGAATTCACAAGACAAGCACAAAAGCATACACGTTGGAAACTGGACTTAAGCCCGTGCAGAGAGAACCTGCGTAGGTGTCACAATCAGCCTACATCTAAAGCAATGGTTCCCAAAGTGTGGTCCCCAGACCAGCATCACCGGCATCACCTGGGAGCTTGCTGGAAATGCACATTCCCAGGCTGTGCTTCAGCGCTACTGGATCATAAACTCTAGGTTGTGAGGCCTAGGAATCTGTTTTAAAAAGGCTACCAGGTCATTTTTATGCATGTTAAATTTCAAGAATTGCTGATCCCAAAATATTAAAATCACCAGGAAAAACTACCTATCAAACATAGTGAACACAAGAATGAACATCAAAAGAAGACGATGCCAAATGAAGCCAATCAAGGACTGAGATTCAACCTTAAACCATCCATGGCTAGAATTCTTACCAATCTCCCACGCTAGTTCAAGTCTACATTGCTTCTTGCCTGGGTTACTTCCATAATAGCTGGGATGGCCATCTGTCCTGGTTTGCCCAGGGAAGTCCTGGTTTGAACCTGTTGTCCTGGTGTAATAATAAAAGGTCCCCATTATACTCTCAAAATTGTCCAGGTTTAGAATATAATTGTACGGCTCCCCTAGCAATAGCCTCCTCACCATTTCCCCTGCTTCTGCTTTTGCCCATCTCCAATATGGTGTCTTCACAGAAGCTAAGAATGTAAATTGTTGATGTCACTCCTCTCCTTCAAAGCCCTTCCATGACTTTTCGTTGCTCTGAGATAGAACTTAGACCCTTTGCAATGGCCCTCAGTGCTTATCTTCCCATCTTCTCCTTGTTCCATGTTCCTTATTGTTTTCTTCATTCTGAGTAAAGTGGCCTCCTGTCAGTACCTCGAGAATCCGTGTTCGTCTGACCTCAAGACCTCTGCCCATGCTGAGGACAGTCCTTCTTCCTGGACTATCCAATTTCCCTCCCTCTGCCAGTGTCATGTGGTCTCTTTTTTTTCACTTAGTAATATTCGGAATGATTTCTCAAATACTCTTTGAAAGAATTATTTTAATGACTGCATAGTTTCCCATCATGATCTGCCTTAATTTATTTAGCCATTACCTAATATACATTTTGGATTGCCCCCTATTTTTTACTGTTATTAACGAAGCTATAATTATAAATTAGTTATGGTTCTTGGTTGCAACCAACGCAAACTACCTTAGGCAAAAAGGGAAACTTATTGGAATGATATTGAGATTTCTCCATAAATGAAATCAGCGTTAAACAATGAAATTGCACAAAAGGCAGTGATCCAATAATTGAGACCAAGTATATAAATGTTATCTATCAATCTATCCACACACACAGAGGGATATATATACACAAACATACACATAAATACACACACACATACGTGTGTATACACATATATATTAAAACGCTCACCCATCTTTTCTTCCCTCTGTGTGCAGCATCACCCTTTCTCTAGAAAAGACTCACTCTACATGGCTGCTAATGCTCTCAAACCATGACTCCCACCACCAGCCAGAGATACTGAATCATATTCTCTTTTACCTGACTAGCAAGTTGGGCTAAAAAACAGACAGGTTTGGAATTGCACCATCCTTTCAAAATTCCCCAAGGAAGGGCTCAGATTGGCTCCACTTGGGTCAAGTACCTACCCTTGGGACAATCGACGATGACAGCATTTGTACAAACTCCACGGTTAAGAAGGAGTATGAAGCCCAGATAAAGGAGGTGGTTCTTCCCAGAACATGGGCAGAGAGATGCTGAGCAAACACAATTATAGATATCTACTATAGAAGAAGATATTTGTTTGTAATGCTATGGAGTGGAGGGAGGGGGAGGATTTTTTAAAATCTCACGCATATTTTTAAATAATAAAGACAGGCCGGGCGCGGTGGCTCACGCCTGTAATCCCAGCACTTTGGGAGGCCGAGGCGAGCGGATCACGAAGTCAGGAGATCGAGACCATCCTGGCTAACACGGTGAAACCCCGTCTCTACTAAAAATACAAACAAATTATCCGGGCGAGGTGGCGGGCGCCTGTAGTCCCAGCTATGCGGGAGGCTGAGGCAGGAGAATGGCGTGAACCCTGGGGGGCGCAGCCTGCAGTGAGCTGAGATCGCACCACTGCACTCCAGCCTGGGTGAAAGAGCGAGACTCCTTCTCAAAAAATAAATAAATAAAATAAAATAAAATATAATATAATAATAATAATAATAATAATGACATAAAAGAAAATGGTTTGAAAATCTGTAATTTCCATCTCTTCAGTCTTTCGTTTTTTTCTATTTCATTCAAGTATTCTTCCACATAGATAGTTTTAACTACCTAGTTTTGAATAGTTACATTCAAATTAAACATCAAATCACATATTAAGGCTTTTGTCACTTACCATTTTATCACACATTTGTTCATGTCTGCGTTGTAGTCCCTGTGTATCTCATTATTAAAATAGTATTTGCTCACTGTACTACCACTACTAATAATAATGGCTGCAACTTGAATGGAGTTTTCTGGGCACTGTCCTAAGCACATTATATATTTTAATATTTAAAATATTTAATTTTGATTCATCTGCCCGAGTACTGACTTCTCAGGTAGGTGCAATTATTGTCGCCATTTTTTTGGGAATAGGAAAGTGAGGCACAGAGAGGTTCAGCATCACGTGCGGGTAAGTGGCAGGATGAATCTCCAGGAGCCCAGCTCTAGATTTACAAAGCAACGCTTGGATGAAGCGGGGAAACACATACATGCTCCTGACTCCCTCAGATCACGCCTATTGACATTTGGATATATCTTATCCCATCTTTAAAAAATTTGCATTCTTCTTCTTACACAGTTAAAATTATACCACAAGGTAAATGGCAAATATTTGGCAGATATCGTAGAATTCCCTATCCTGATCCCCATTTCACCCCAAACAACCACAGCCCACAAAAGCTTCTGTCCATACCATTCATTCCTGTTCCATTCTTTCAGGCCCAGGTGTGGCCTGAAAATCCATCTGGGAAAAAAAAGAAGCCCTCCCAGTCAATTCTAGCTGACATGCGAGAGAAACCTATCTACAATTTCTGTACTTTAATATATCATTAAAATTCCTGCATTTCCCCACATTGTTAGAATCCCTTTAAGAACATCTTTAAAAGCAGAATGATTTTTTCATTTCTTAAGTATGATCATTTAAGTCGTTTTCAATATTTTTGCCATTATAAATAGTACATAGCTGTTTTAAAATAATATATAATGCTATAACGAATAATGTAAATTTTATCCTTATTTCAGGTTTTTTCCTTAGTACAAATTCTAATGGAAAGCATAAATGCCAGACCTTTTATATCACAACACTCCCAATCTTCAGTTTTCCATTTCCTCTTCTCAGTCAGATCCATTATGGGGGGTGGGGTTGGGGAGGTCGACTAGGGAGGAGGGAGAGGCAGAGAGGGGAGATGTATGTGGATGTCATGGGGAGAGGGGGCTGCTTCTTCCTTCTCCCTGATGGCACCAGGGAAACACTCCCAGCCCCTCTTCCATACCCTCGCCCACTCTTCCCTGGGCAGCAGTGGGAGTGGAACAGAGATGCAAGTTGGGCTAAAAAAAACTACACAGGTTTGGAATTGCACCATCGTTTCTGAACCAAGCCTGCCTTCAAGAAGCAATTGTTCTTCTCCATGCTGAATGTTTACCAGGACAGGCACTCACATAGGGAAGACATTTCTGAAGATAGCTGTCTAGTCCTAGGGTTCAGTTAGGAAATCCAATATTTCATAGATATAAGACACGTTCTCCAATATGAGCTTTATCAGATTATAAAGGGAGGATTTGGGCCCATCTGCCCAATTCTGACTATTTCTCAATTGGTTCAGAACTTGGGAAGAGACGATGGATGCTACTGACTACATCCCAAGCCCTCAGTAAGTGGAAATATTTATTATGGCATTTCAAGATGTTTTCCAAACTTTCACATTTTAAATTGTCTTTGCATTTTATACAAAGTTGTGCTGCGTATGCATTCATTTATAACCATTAACTCTCAAAAGTTCAGCAGTTTTGCTACATTTTCATATGGTATTTTGTTTTACATGCGAATGGTTTGGGGCCAGCCGGGGTGCTATTTCTTTGTAGGTAATTATTCCCCCTGCCCGAATGCTTTGGAAATTTCGGGTTATCACCAAAGGTGATTCTTTTTTTCACTGACTTTGCCTAGAATGTAGTAAACTAGCTCCACTCAGATAGCATACTTATTTGTTTTTACTTTTTAATCTTACGCATATTTCTTTGTCTTTGGTCATGATTTGTATTGCAATTGTCCTTGTTTTTTACTCTCTAGGAGCATTTATTACTGCTGGGTTACCCCTCTAATTTCTGTCCTCCATGTTGATCATATTTTCACTCATTCCTACCTCTTAGTCTTTCTCCCTGTATTTTTGAGAATCTTCTCATTTGTCTTTTACATCTGTCTCAGTTTTCACCTCTGCTGCTTACCACTTCCACTTCTGTGCTTAGCACATAATATTATTCAATAAGTGTTTCCCAAATGCATAATAAATGAACAAACTACGGCATTTTTAGTTTTTCTGTTCTCTTTTCTTCTCTCATGTACCTCTTCATTTGATGCCACTTTTTCATCTCAGTTACACTCTCATTTTGATTTTTGGTACACATTCTTTTTCCTTTAAATCATTTTGAGCAAATTAGATGTACCCATTTTATAGAGCCATTTCTTCCTGCATCCTAGGAGCACACCAAACCAACTTTCTCCTTATCTTATGGTAAACCATATTTTAGAGGTCTGACCTTATTCTGAGTCTTGAGAATAATGCTTTCTTCTTTTTACTTAGCAATATTTCACCCTGTAAGACTCAACGTTTAACCCTGATTTCTCATCCTAGAATGAAGTGAGTTCCAACCAGCTCTTATGTTAGTAATACATACATAGAATGTGTGCTTTTCTGGCCCCACTTCACGTGGGGTAGCTTGAGTCACTTCAGATCTATTTGAGTAGACTGAGTCACCTTCTCAGGTCCATGTCTGATGTCTATGTATGATGAGTTGGTGTACACAATTTTTAGCTGGTTTCATTTCCAGCAGCATTTCATCTAACAGACATATGCTGGAATGAAACAGAATCTCGCCTGTCCCACTGCATGACTCGAGGATGCTGGGAACAGATGGAGTTCATAATGCACGACAGTCCCCACGAGCCGCCAGTGCTTCCCGACTGCTTCCACCACAGCGCTTTACTTGTGGGAATCAAACCTCCCAGGATGAAATTCAGTCCTCCCTTACTTCCTGCCCAGTTGTTTCTTGAAAGTGTTTTATTCTGCTGAATACAGAAAAAAGAGGTGCAGATGGGAGACAGGAACAACACTGGCTGCTTCAAGAGAAAATGTCATCACAGGAGAGGCAGGACTGCCCGTTTTTTCATTTGGTACAGATCTTCCATTTCTGAATGACAGATGAAAAGGTAGATCATCCCATCTTTGTTCCAGCTGGCATACCACAGAATAGAACATGAATTGTTTTCCAAATCAGCTTCGTGAGCTTTATAACTATAAAATTCATCCAGATGCTGGCACTGGGTTAACTAGTGGTCAATTAATATTTGATGATAGTTTTCAAAATGTAGACTCTATTGATCAGACTGAGGAGGTTCCCTTCTACAACGAGTTTACTAAGTTTATCATGAAGCGATGTTAAATTTTATCAATGCTTTAGGAGATATACCTAATGCTAAATGACGAGTTGATGGGTGCAGCACACCAACATGGCACATGGATACATATGTGACAAACCTGCACATTGTGCACATGTACCCTAAAACTTAAAGTATAATAATAATAAAAAAAGAAAAAAATTTTATCAATTTTTTCTGCATCTATGGAGATAGTCATACGATTTTTCTCCTTTATTCTGTTAATGTGGTGAATTATATTTATTTTTTTAATGTTGCAGATCTCACATGCCTGAAATAAACCCAATTTTATAGTGATGTATTAGCCTTTGTGTAACTAATATTTTATTTATAATTTTTCATTTTTTGAGATATTTGGCCTATGATTATCTTTTTTGTAACACCTTTGTCAGGTTTTAATATCAAGATTATGCTGGCCTCCTAAAACAAATTGGGAAGTATTTTCTTTTCTTCTCTTCCTAGGGAGATTTTTGGCTTTATTGTTGCTGTTGTTTAGTTTTTGTAAGATCGGGGTATATTCAATTTATTAAATATTTGGTATAATTCACAAGTGAAGGTACATTGGCCTTTAGTTTCCTTTTAAATTATGGATTCAATTTCCTCAGTAAGCATAGGACTTTTCAATTTTTCTAACTCTTTTTAAAATTAGTTTGGGTTAATTATACTTTTTTTAGCAATTTTTGCATCTCATCTAAAATTTCAAATTATTTTCCAGAAAAATGTATAATATCCTCTTTTTGTCTTTTTAATTTATAAGATATGTAGTGATGTTCCTCTTTTTACTTTGTTAGTAATTTGTGACATCCCTCTTTTTTTCCTTGATTAGACTCATCAGGGGACTATCCATTTTTTAGTTACTTTCTTTACATGTGCTTGTTTGCATTGGTGGTGTGTTGATTCATAAAGGTTTTATATTGCTATGTAAATCTATCCTTTTTTGTGATTATTTTCTTTGCATGTTTTCCCCTTTCAAAATCAGATAAATCTGTATCTGTATTTTCTTTTAGTTTTTAAAAATTTCCTTTATGATTAATAAATTTTTTAAATAAAAATAATATATACACATATTTAAAAGAAAATATATCGGCCGGGTGCGGTGGCTCAAGCCTGTCATCCCAGCACTTCGGGAGGCCGAGGCGGGCAGATCACGAGGTCAGGAGATCGAGACCATCCTGGCTAACACAGTGAAACCCCGTCTCTACTAAAAATACAAAAAATTAGCCAGGCGTGGTGGCAGGTACCTGTAGTCCCAGCTACTCGGGAGGCTGAGGCAGGAGAATGGTGTGAACCCAGGAGGTGGAGCTTGCAGTGAGCCGAGATTGCGCCACTGCACTCCAGCCTGGGCGACAGAGCGAGACTCTGTCTCAAAAAAAAAAAAGAAAGAAAGAAAGAAAAGAAAAGAAAATATATCAAACAGTTCAAAAGGGTACAATATGAAAAGTAAAATTATCTCTATTTACCCTAACTCTCAGTTTCACTTCTCAAAATTTCTAGAATTAGTTCCTCTGTCTATATCCAGGATACATTTATGCACAGACCATGTGTAAACACACAGACATACACACACGTTATATATATTATTTTAACACATTTGGGGACAGATACAGAACTAAACGCTATACATGTATTCATGTGTTATTAGACATTTGCTTACAAGAATATGCTCTTGTTCTTCAAAATTAGTGATTCTCCAAAAAAATAATAGATGCCGGTGTGGATGCAGTGAACAGGGAACACTTCTACACTGCTGGTGGGAATGTCAACTAGTACAACCACTATGGAAAATAGTGTAGAATTTCCTTAAAGAATTAAAAGTAGAACTACCATTTGATCCAGCAATCTCACTACTGCATATCTACCCGGAGGAAAAGAAGTCACTATACAAAAAAGATACTTGCACACGCATATTTGTAACAGCACAATCCGCAATTGCAAAAATGTGGAACCAACCCAAATGTCCATCAATCAACAAGTGGATAAAGAAACTGTGAGATACATATATATATGTCACAGTTGTGTGATATGGTATTTTATATATATATATGATGGAATACTACTCAGCCATGAAAAAGGAATGAATTAATGGTATTTGCAGCAACCTGGATAAAGCAACCTGGATGAAATTGGAGACTATTACTCTAAGTGAAGTAACTCAGGAATGGAAAACCAAAAATCATATGTTCTCACTTGTAAGTGGGAGCTAAGCTATGAGGATTCAAAGGCACAAGAATGACACAATGGACTTTGGGGACTTAGGGGCAAAGGGTAGGAAGGGGGTGAGGGATAAAAGACTACAAATTGGGTGCAGTGTATGCTGCTCAGGTAATGAATGCACCAAAATCTCACAAACCACCACTAAAGAACTTACTCATGTAACTAAACACCACTTGTTCCCCAATAACCTATGGAAATAAAAAACTAAAAACAAAAACAAACAACAACCAAAAAATAAAATTAGTGACTCTCAAACTTTCATATGCATCTGACTCACCTTAAGGTTTATTAAGATACAGACTGCTGGGTCCCACCACCAGTTTCTAGTTCAGCAGGTCTGGGTAGGAAGCTGAGAATCTGCATTTTTAACAGGTTCCTTGGTGTTGTGTTGGTCTGGGACCATACTTTGAGAACCACTGCTCTAAATGATTATTTCAAAATCCCAGAGTAATGGTCTTCAATTCAAGTGTATTTAATAAAGAAGAGCAGAACCCGGAATTAGAGCAGTCATTGATGTGGTATGACCCACTCAGGAATTCCCTCTACCGTGACTTCCAGCCATGCCCCTTTCTACACAGACCTCATTTTCAAAATTGACATCCACGCAGGGAGTATCCCTCATTTATTTTCCGATAATACAACCCTGTTGTATAATCAAGTGCTAATATGATACTGGAGGGACATGAATTTAAGCATCTTATCTGTGACCACATTTGCATGGTTTGCAGGACACATAGTTTCCGATGGCTGCAAAAAGGAAGGTCTGGAGGACAACTGTTTGCCAAGCTCAGGCCTCAGATCTACATCAGCATCACTGGAGACACTCACGTGAACTACAGATGCCCACTCCATCCTAAGAATCTGGAGCTACTGGACATGGATCCCAGGGATTTGCGTTCTTCGAAAGCATCCAAGATCATTTTTATGCATCCTTGCACTTCCTAACTCTGGCCTGGGGAATGGAGGAGGATGGGAGGACCACTAGGGAAAAGGCGGTGGATTGTAAAGGAAGCCTCTGGAAGCAGGGAGTAGCATACAAAAAGGAAAAAAGAAACTGCAATAAGGAGATGCCTACCACCGCCAAATACTTTTTTTTTTTTTCTTTTTTTTGTGACGGAGTCTCTCTGTGATGCCCAGGCTGGAGTGCAGCAGCATGATCTCTGCTCGCTGCAACCTCTGCCTCCTGGGTTCAAGCAATTCTCTGCCTCAGCCTCCCAAGTAGCTGAGATTACAGGCATGCACCACCAGGCCTGGCTAATTTTTGAATTTTTAGTAGAGACGGGGTTTCACCATGTTAGTCAGGCTGGTCTCGAACTCCTGACCTCGTGATCCACCCGCCTTGGCCTCCCAAAGTGCTGGGATTACAGGTGTGGGCCACCGTGCCCGGCATAGCCAACTACCTTTTATTTAGCACCTCCTAGGTACGTACCCAGCACTCCTTCAGGCGCTTCATATAGGTTACCATCGCTGTTCTCACAACACTATAATATCCAGGTAGCAGAGTGTAAGGAAGACATGCTAGTAAGAGGTGGTACTGAGATTTAGGACCGTGCTTGACTCCAATGCGTATGCTTGTTTTCTGTTCCACGATGCCTCTTTCACCATTTCTTTCACCCAAGTGATGCAGGATGTGGTTGGGTGTGCTTTCATACCTGCACTGCCCTTTGAGTGGTGGTGAAGTGGTCATGCTGGCAGAATTGTTGGTGATCACTACACGTTGATGTGCCAGAGATAAAGAGGATAAGAATGGCTGGGTCATTGGTAAATTTGGTGATATGGAGAGACAAATGGAATAACTAGAGCCCAAGTAGAGTTTCATTTGCGGTTGCTTATTTCGGCCACTGACAAAGCCTCATGTCTAAAACAACTATTCAGTCAACCATCCTCTGAGTCACCATCACACAAAAAAAGAATAAAACAAACCCCGAGTCTGATTATGGAAACGCATCAGGCACCAAGAACAGCAAAGCATTTGGAGTCTGGGAAAGCCCGAAACTAACATTGCCAAGATCTCTTTTCTTCTGATTCTGAAATCCATGTGTGCTTCTTGGAAAATTTAATCCACATGTTTTGAGATCATTTACACTTAACCCATCAATATGCAGTTTTAAAAGAACCATTTGATGTCTAAGAAGCCTGACGTGCTTTCTTTCTTTTTTTGTTTTTTAACACAAGCCTCTGTAAGCACATCCTTTCCCACCCATAGCCAGTTTCTGAAGCTAGAAATCATATTTTGTCAACAAAAACTAAGCCTAGAACCTGAAAACAGGCAACCTCCAGCCTAACCTACGAGCGTATGAAAAGTGACAAGTCTGAAGCCTGAACAAATACGTTCTGTCATTTCCCAGAAAAGTCCACTGCAAGCTGTGGGAGCAAAGCCCACCGTGCTGCAGATTCAGCCTCCTCTCCACACAGCCCTCCGCCGAGCAGGAAAACACAAGATGTATTCCAGACCTTTGTTTTCTATTTTTTAGTTCAAAGAGAGCTCTGCCCACTTTTTTCAGGGTAGCATTCTGGAAGCTCAATTTAGTGATTCACTGCAGTGAAATTCACAGGATACGAAACCATGATGAATAGACTCCAAACTGTTTCTGTCTCGCTTTTGCGGAAGTTTTATCTGAGAAGAACACCCCAAACTCTATCAAGGGCTAGTCACCCAGAGCCTTATCAGGGACACCTGAAATCAAAGGGGAGTGGTGGCCATTATCCATAACACACTTCCAAGTAGGGAAAGAGTACTTATCCAAATCCATTATTCATCATTTATTTCATATACTGTATTCCCCTTTGGTTTATTAGGTTGATTTTAATTGCCAGACAGTTTTTCCAACTTGAGGCTATTAGTAAATTACTAGCATTACTAGACTCTGTTTCCAAGTATTTGAAAAGCAAACCCAAATCCAGGGCAGATCTCTCCCTGCATGAGATTACATTTTAAGTTAAAAGGAATATGTTGATAGAAAACAGTATGACGATTCCTCGAGAAATTAAAAATAGAATTGCTGTTTGATTCAGCAACTTAACATCTGAATATATATCCAAAAGAACTGAGAGCAGGATATCAAAGAGATATCTGTACACCAAATATTCATAATAGCAATATTCACAATAACCAAAAGGTGGATGCAAACGGATGTCTGTTGACAAAGGAATGAACAAACATTCAGGATACAGTGAGTCCTCACTTAACATTGTCAGTAGGTCCTGGGAAACTGTCTTTAAGCTAAACGCCATATAACAAAATTAATTTTACCACAGACTGATTGATATAAAGAAGAGTTAAGCTCCTACAACATATTTCTGGTTACCAAGGCATCACCAAACTTCTAAATACAAACCAAAGCACTTCTAATATTAAACATTGAAATAAATGTGAACTATAGATACACTTAAGAAAGATTAATAAAAATAAGATAATTATTTACCCAATTATCCCAGTTAATGGTCACAAGTGGCCAGAACCTATCTTAGCAACTTGGGGCGCAAGGCGGGAACCCACCTTGAACAGGACTCCATCCCATCACAGGGCACAGTCAGGCACGCACTCACACTCACTCACACTGGGACCATGTAGACACACCAGTTCACCTAAGGGGCACATCTTTGGGATATGGGAGGAAACTCATGCAGATACGAGGAGAATATGCAAACATTGGTTCCTGCCAGGAATTGATTTTTTTCCCCATCAATGTTATAACAAAATGACATTGACCAAATTGGCTTTATTTGAAGACCTCTGTATATACATATAATGGGATATTGTTCACCTTAAAAAGGAAGGGAATTCTGACACATGCTATTACATGGATGAACCTTGAAAGCATAATACCAAGTGAAATAAGCCAGTCACAAAAGGACAAATACTGTATGACTTCATTTATGTGAAGTACCTAGAGTTGTCAAATTCACAGAGACAGAAAACTGACTGATGGTTGCTGGGGCAGGATGGGGGTGGGGGAAAATGGGGAGTTACTTTTTAATGGGTGCAGAGGTTAGGTTCAGTTTGCAAGATCGAAAGACTAGTTCTGGAGAGATGAATGGTAGTGACGGTTGCACTATATGAATGTACTCAATGTCACTGAACACTCACCTAAAAATGGTTAAGATGGTGAATTTTATGTTATGTGTGTTTTACCAAAATTTTTTAAAAAGTAAAGGAATAGGCTGAGCCGAAGTAGGTGAACAGGTGCTAGACTTGAGGTTACTTTGCAATTTATCTGTATCTGCCTTGGGATGTTTAATCGCGTTTTGACCTAAGCCCTGGAAATATTTTGAGTGTATAAGAACACTAATATGTTCCATGGTCTTTTATTATGGCTTTATTTTTATTGTTACCATCACTATTTCCTAGCCTTAATATTAGTGTAGAACTGGTAAGGTCTTCTTGAGAAACTGACTTTTAGAATTAATCAGTTAACTAGTTCATCTCCTCCCCTCTAAAAAACCTAAGGAATAATAAAAGCCTTCCAGAATAGGGTGGCAGAGTGAAGCCAGATATTAAATTTTATCCCTCAAAACCTAAGAAAAATAATCTGAAAATAAGTAAACTTGAATAAGAAGTATAGGAATACAAACTAATGCTATGATCTTTAAAAAGTGGTGGCCAAAAAAAGGAGAAAAATTCAGAAGCCGATTTGATACTCCTACCTTACTTCCATAACACAATCCTCCAAAGCAATAGGGCAGGAAAAAGGAGAGGAAAACTTTCCCTGAATGAAAGAATTTGAAGGTGGGGTATATTTTTATTTTATGTGCATTCCCTTTAAAATATGATTTTACTCTAGATTTATGGCAAAGAATGATCATCAATCCCTTGATTCCCTTTGACAACGACATTTGAACCTTCATCTATAACATTTTGAATGAGGTAAGAATTTGGACAGTTCTTGTAGGAATGAGGAAGAGATATTATGTAGATGTAGTGCATTAGGTTATTCTAGGACAATGGCAGAACAGGAGGCATTGTTCATAGCATCAGAAGTGGGGGAGCATCAAATTTAACAATGGTGATAACAAAAAGGAGGTGAAAAGTGGAGAGAATTTAGGGGGGAAACGTGTGAGAATATATGAAGGGACCTAGAGACTATTGAACCGGAAAGGAGCAGCTCAGAGGAAATGCGGGAGGAAGTTTCTGATGACATTAAATCCTGGGGGGCCAAGCCTGTAAATCGTTATTCTCACCTTTTGACTACATGCTTGGAAAGTCAAGGTATAAATCAAAGGGACATGACAGTTGATGAGGGGAAAGCTTTTGGTGAAAATATTAGAATTTGAATCTTTGCCATTGGAGAAGTTTAAGGGATGACTGATTAGAGGATCTCTGAGCCATTCTCTGTCATCTAGCCAGGATAACACCTCAGGTCTCCCACAGAGTTCCATCTTGAATACCATATCCAGAGAGATAAACCACAACCTTCATTTGATTCTTAGCCACTGCCTGACCAAACAGGAAGCTTACCCTAGTGTCTACAGAATCCAAGCTGTTTGTGGAAGGTTAAGTCTGGCCAGCACACAATGAGTCAGCCGCCATTACCCAGAGGAGTGAGCTAGGGCAACCACTTTGGACAATATGTTGTTTTGGAAGTGAGGATTTCTTTTAAAACATTTGAGCCTGGGAACATGGTGTGCTTTATATAAAGTACAAAATAAATAAAAGATTTCAAGGAATTCCTCTCCCACATGACCAATTTGAAAACCCAAGCAGATAAATCCAAGCACTAAATGGATTCAGTGAGCACTCATTTACTCCAAATTTAAAAATATAATACACATGAAACTATTTTAGAAGTTTTTTTCTCCTAAAAAAGGAAGTCACTGAAATAGAGACAACTGGCCACAATAATTTGGTTTTTACCAAGTGTGGGCTTCTAAATTACATCAAGAAAAGGCACCAGAAGGGATTAAACTTTTTTTGTAGGAGGAGGAGAGAACATGGGTTTGATGTCATGTTAGGAAGTAAGGTCAGCCCCATCCAAAAATAATTAATAACAGTTTACAGTTAGTGAGTAAATTGTCTAAGAGTGCCCTGTTTTTAATTTGGGGAAGGGACACTCAATACCGCATTGCTTCTTGTTTGCTATTATAATGTTTATTTGCAGCTGATATTGTTTTCCACTGACATCCACTTTTTTCTCTTTCCATAGTAATAAAATGCATGATTTTTAACTGACCCTATGGTTGCTCCGAATAAAGATATTTCGTATCACCTTTGCAGCTAGGTGTGGTCATATGGCTAATTCTGCTAATGCAGAGAGAAAGCGGCATGTGCAACTTATGAGCGTTTCCTTGAAAGGCACAGGCATCCTCTTTGTTTTTCCATTCTTCCTTTCCGTTAGTTGGAATTCAGATACAATGAGTGATGTTCTAGCCATCAGTCTGGGCCAAGGTGTCCTTGAGAAGGGAATCAGCATGGCGAAGCCACACAATGGAAGTAGCCTAGGTCTCTGACCCTCTGCAGTGCCCAGATTGTCCTGGACTGACTAACTCTACTTCTCAGGAACATGAGAGGAATAAACATCCAACCTGCTTAAGCCATTGTTATTTTAAGTTTCTTTGTTGCTTACAGCCAAAGCTAATCCTAATCAACAAGCTATTTTAAAAGTGTTGTTTGATTGATAGAGCAAAGTCTAAATTCTCAAGTAACTATAACCTAAACCTGGATGTTAAGATGCCATGGTCCTATCAACAATCATTTTCCTTATTTAGCCATTTGACACTGGCTCTTGAGACACAGAAGAAACTAAGAAGCTTTTGAGAAAGGACAGCCGAGAGCATAGAGGTTCCTAACCAAGAGTGACACACATGCAGGCTAGACTCTGTGTTTTCATGGTAAAAATGATATGGCATTCGTGATCTTTTTCAGGGAAAATTCTGGCTTAAAAAAAAAAAGCCTCCAGCACTGGGGCTTGGCATCCCGTCACTCAGGATTCATTTCTTTAGGTTAAGTAAATGCTGTTTTCACCCTTTAAAATGCAAACTCATAGAGAGGCAAGACAGCAAGTCTTTTACACATTAATATAAAGCTTCTTGTGTTTCATTCTGATTTTAGAAAAGTCTTTAAAAGATAAAAGATGTGTATCGAGGGGAGAGATGGAGAAAGTATAGAAATTGAGGATTCTAAAGAAGGAGAGAAAACATAATTAAAAGACCATCAAATATTTTATGATTATGCCAAGGATTGTCAATGTAAATAATGTCCAGAACCTTTACTCGGTGGCGTGATTGAAACCATAGTGTAAAGAAATGTCAAGACAATTCCTTGGAATATGAACAACATGATCTTACCACCAACCTAGCTCAAAAAATGTAAAGAGCTTAAAAATCAGAATATAGAGAGGAGGGTGAACACAGAGACGTATCAGCAGTTTGTCTGGCATTATTGAAAACAAATAATACATTTGGAAGTTTCAATATTCGGTAATCAATAGCCATTGGGCAAATTAATCAGTTGCATTTTGCAACCCCTGATAAAATAATAAATCCAGGCAATAATCATCAATGACTTGCTAAAACCATCAGCTAAAAGAGGATGGGATGTCAGGTGCGGTGGCTCGCACCTGTAATCCTGGTGCTTTGGAAGCTGAAAACGGAGAAGCAGCTTGAGGCCAGGAGTTGCAGACCAGCCTGAGAAACATAGTGAGACCCCATCTCTTAAAAAAAACCTGTTTTTTATTTAGCCAAGCATGATGGTATATACCTATAGTCTTCGCTACTTGAGAGGCTGAGGTGGGAGGACTGCTTGAGCTCAGGAGTTTGAGGCTACAGTGAGCTATGATCACACCATTGCATTCCAGCCTGAGTAAAACAGCAAGACCACATCTCTAAAAAAAAATAAAGTAAAATAGAAGAGGATGGGGGACTGTCTAATGAGCAGGTCAAGCTGACAATATCTGAACTCACCAATCAATCTTAACATCACAAAAATGAGAGACAATCAGACAGTATGTGCCTCCTGATAGAAAGCAGTAGGAATCACGTGGCACTATCTATGGAATCATCTTGCCAAAATATGGACTCTGAATCTGATCAAGCTTTCCAAGAAACAGAGAAACATGCTAAATGGTATCTTGGAAATTCAATCAGCAAAATTTTCAGTGTGGGAAATTGTACAGACAAATGAATGACAATGAAAAAAGACAGTAAGAAGAGGAGTGTTTAATTTAAAAAATGCTTAAGAGACTTATCAGATGAAACTTGTGGTCCTTGTTTAAATTCCCTAATCAATCAAACCAACAAAAAAAAAACCAATTGTAAAATGACATTTATGAGACCAAAAAAAAAAAATCTGAACATTGACTACAAATTTGATGATATATGAAATTGTTGTCATTTCTTTAGTTTCAATAATAATATCGTGATCTTGGATTAGGCAAACAGTTTCTTAAATATGACACCAAAAACACAGCAACCAAGAAAACATGCAAATTGGACTTTATCAACATTTAAAACTTTTGTGCATCAAAGGACATTATCATGAAAGTAAAAAGAAAATGCACAGAACAGGAGAAAATATTTTCAAATCATGTATCTGATAGGGTTGAGTATCCAAAATATATTTTTAAAACTCATAGATGCAACAATAAAGAGACAGCCCAATTTAAAAATGGGAAAAGGGCTTGAGTAGACATTTTCCAAAAAATGTCCATATTAATAACCAGTAGGACATGAAAAGATGTTCAACATCATTAGTCATTAGGGAAATGCAAATCAAAACAACAAAGGGATACTTCACACCCACTAGAATGGGTATCATAAAAAAGACAAATAACATGTTACCAAGGATGTGGAGAAATCAGGACCACACACATTGCTGGTGGGAAGATAAAAACGGTGCAGCCACTTTGGAAAACGGTCTAGCAATTCCTCAAAAAGTTAAATGTAGAATAATCAATGATTCAGTAATTCCACTCCTAGGTATATACCCAAGAGAAAAGAAAACATATGCTGTCACAAGAAGTGATACGTGAATTTTCACAATAGCATTAATGATAATAGCCAAAAAGCGGAGAAAATAATCCAAATGTTAATCAACTGATGAATGGAAAAACAAAACGCGGTTTACCTATACAGTGGAATATTATTCAGCCAGAAGAAGGAATGAAGTACTGATACCTGCTATGATATTGATGAGTCTTGATAACATTATCCTAAGTGAAAGAAGCCAGACCAAAAAAGCCACACATTGTATGATTCCATTTATATAAAATGTTCAAAATAGGCAAATCTATAGAGGCAGAAAGTAGATAAAGGATTGTGAGGATTTGGAAGTGGCTGCTAATGTGTAAGGGTTTTCTTTTTGGGGTGATGGAAGGGAAGTTCCTATTTTCCATTCCCACCGTAGAGAAGGACAGCTTTACTAGTGAAGGACAACATTGTGTATATACTAAAAACCATTTAATTGTATACTGTAAAATGGATAAAATGGTGAATTTCATCTCAACAAAAAATGTTTTAAATAGTTTTGTATATTTTAAAAAAGAACCCTTATCTCTTAGAGCTGTATACTATATTTATGAATGACGTGGTAATGTCTAGGATTTGCTTTTAAAAAATCTAGTGGGGTGGTAGTATGTGGTAGTGCTTGGGAGTTAGGAGGGTATAAATGAAACCAGATTGACCATGAGTTTGTATTTGTTGAAGTTGGGTGATGAGTACATGAGGGCTTGTTATACCATTCTCTCTACATTTGTATAGGTTTGAAATTTGCCATAAGTAAACATTTAAAATCAACCAATAGTGTGTTGTCCTTTAACAATCGTGGCAGAGAGAGACCGCATGTGAGGCACAGATGGGGCCTTACAGATTATCTAATTCAGCTCTTTCTTTTTATTTAAATGTGGAAACAGACATACCCGGAGAGAGAAAAAATTATTTGCCCAAATGATCAGAGTTAGCTCCAAAACAGGGGTCTGCAAACTTTTTTTAACACTTGTTTTTTTAAGAGCACTTTTAGGTTCACAGCAAAATAGAAAGCACAGAGCTGTCATATATCCCCTTCCCCCACACATGTATAGCCTCCCCCAACATCAACATCCAGGAGCAGAGTGGTACATCTGTTACTATTGATGAACCTACATTGACACATTATTATCACCCAACGGTCATAGTGTACATTGGGGCTCATTCTTGGTGTTTACATTCTATGGGTGTGGAATGTCATATAGCTGGAATCATACAATATGTAGCCTTTTCAGATTGGCTTCTTCCACTTAGTAATATGCATTTAAGTTTCTTCCATGTCTTTTCATGACTTGATAACTCACTTCTTTTTAGCTCTGAATAATATTCCCTTGTCTAGATGTACCACAATTTATCTATTCACCTACCGAGGGGCATCTTGGTTGCTTCCAAGTTCTGGCAAGTATGAATGGAGCTGCTATAAACATCCTTGTGCAGATTTTTGTGTGGACAAAAGTTTTCACCTCCTTTAGGTAAATACCAAGGAGTGTGATTGCTGAATTATATGGTAAGGGTATGCTTTTGTTTAATTTTGTAAGAAACCACCAAACTGTCTTCCAAAGTGGCTGTACAATCTTGCATTCCATCAGCAACAAATGAGAGTTCCTATTGCTCCACAACCTCACCACCATTTGTTGTTGTCAGTGCTCTGGATTTTGGCCATTCTAATATGTATGTAGTGGTATCTCATTGTTATTTTAATTTGTATTTTCCTGATGACAAATGAGGTGGAGCATCTTTTCATATGCTTGTTTGCCATCTGTATATCTGCTTTGGTGAGATATCTGTTAAGACCTTTGGCCCTTTTTTTTTAGATGGGGTCCCACTCTGTCACCCAGGCTGGAGTGCAGTGGCACAATCTCAGCTCACTGCAACTTCTGCCTCCTGGACTCAACTGATCCTCCCACTTCAGTCTCCTGAGTAGTTGGGACTACAGGCATGTGCCATCATGTCTGACTAATTTTTGTAGAGATGAGGTTTCGCCATGTCACCCAGGCTGGTCTTGAACTCCTGGACTCAAGGGATCTGCCCACCTTAGCCTCCCAAAGTGCTGGGATTACAGGCATAAGCCACAGTGCCTGGCCTGGCCCATTTTTTAATTGGGTTGTTTGTTTACTTATTATTGAGTTTTAAGTTTGTTTGTTTTTTTTAAATTTTGGACAACAGTCCTTTATCAGATACGATTTTGCAAACATTTTCTCCCAGTATGTGGCTTGTCTTTTCATTCTCTTGAAGTATATTTTTCAGAGGAGATCTCTAAAAATTTTTAATGAAGTCCAGTTTATCAATTCTTCCTTTCATAGTTTATGCCTTTGGTATTGCATCAAAAAAGTCATCACCAAACCAGGTCATCTTGATTCTCCTATGTTACCTTCTAGGAGTTTTATAATATAGCATTTTACATTTAGGTCTGTGATCCATTTGTAGTTAATTTTAATGAAGAGTCTGAGTCTAAATTCATTTGTTTGCATATGGATGTCCATTGTTTCATTTTATTGCCTTTGCTCTTTTGTCAAAAATCAGTCGACTGTATTTATATGAATCTATTTCTGGGCTCTCCATTCTCTTCCATTGATTTGTTTACTCTTTCATTAATACCACACAGTCTTGATTACTGTTAACTTTCTAGGAAGTCTTGAAGTTCTCAAGTGTCACTCCTCCAACTCTGTTCTTCTCCTTCAACATCGTGTTGGCTATTCTGGGTCTTTCACTGCTCCATATAAACTTTAGAATCAGTTTGTCCATATCCACAAATGACTTGATGGAATTTTGATTGGGATTGCACTGAATCTATAAATCAAGTTAAAAGACCTGACATCTTGCTAATATGGAGTCTTCGCATCCATAAGCATGAATTATCTCTCCGTTTATTTAGATCTTCTTTGATTTCTTTCATCAGAGTTTTGTCGTTTTCCTCATATAGATCTGGTACATATTTTTGAAGACTTATAGCTAAGTGTTAATGTAAATGGCATTATGTTTTAAATTTCAGATTCCATTTGTTCATTGCTGGTATATAGGAAAGCAATTGTCTTTTGTATATTAACCTTGTATCCTCCAAACTTGTTATAATAACTTATTAGTTCCAGGGGTATTTTTGTCAATTCTTTTGGATTTTCTACACAAACTTTTTCTGTAAAAAGCCATACAGTAAATATATTAGGTTTTGCAAAATGGTTTATGTTCCAACTACTAAACTCTGCTGTTACAGCAGGAAAGTAACTATAGACAATATGTAAAGAAATGAGTGTGACCCCGTTCCAATACAGCTTTATTTACTAATTACATTATGTGTTACATTGTTACTTTATGTGTGTACGTTTTATTTTCAGGTTGTGGGTGGGCCAGATTTGTTTGAACTATACTTTGTCAACTCCTAGTCTACATGAACTGAATTCTTCAGAGTCTAATTCCTGTTCTTTTTTCACTGGCCTAAGTTACAAACAAACAAACAAACAAACAAACAAACAAATCCTCTGAAAATCTCCACACTAATGGACTTGTGGTCACAAATGATGACTCAGAAGGGAGAAAAACACCATCTTTGAACCAGAGCTTCCCTGCCCCATCTATTCCTCACCGGCAGTTTTGATCTACAGATGATAGGGCTATAGGGGCATCTTCAAATCGTTTTGTCCCGTGACACAAATAGCATAGCACATCACAACTATAAATAAACCTGACCTCTAAATCAAGTTTAAAATGGGGGCAAGGGAGGAGAAAAAGTGCTTCAGAGAAACCCTTTTCAAAAGAACATAATATCAGACCTGGTCCTGGGCATTTAAATAGTTTAAAATTTAAATTAAAGTTAGTTTAAATTGTTTTTAAGTCAGTCTCTTGGTCTTAAATAGTTTAAAATAAATTTGGTGTTAATAATTAATTTTGGTTAATAGCTTAAGCAGAATAAATGAGTTAAAAATATCTAATATTTAATGATCTTTCAATTTGTATCAGGCATTCTGCTATAATACATGCAATACCACCTTGGATCCTTGCAAAAAACAAAAAAGTCTCTTAGTAAACATAACTCTGAATTCTGGACAGAGTGTATGAGCCTATTTGAGGACTCTGGAACGTAAATGGTACCAGACTGATTGAGGAAGAAACCAGAATTCAAAGTTTCACCAAACTGGTGGAGCTTATCATTTTTTTCTTTCTGGTATCCCCTGGCCTAAACTTAATGCACTGTTGAACTGGGGAGCACGCATTAGAATGATCTCTCTCTAGAGGTGCAAGAGCAAGCCTCTAGATCTGGCTCAGGAGCAGAAAAGGGAACTCCTAAAACTCCAAGATGATGTATAAGTTCCCTCACCCTTTTTCATTCTCTCCATTTGCTTGCACCCCACAATCCCATGGCAACAGTGGTAGAGGTTGCAATTCAACAGAAGCCAAAACTGTGATGGAGGGGAGATTTCCTCCTCAAACCATGAAGCTGTGATCCCAAGAGGATGGAGCAAACCCTGTTGCCTTTTCTCTCTCTCTGTCTCACCAACCTTCCACCACTTGGTCTCACGGATGGCAGAGCTGGGTAAGTAAAGCCTCTGCATGCTGGCCACAGGCCCTAAGAGGAGAGCTTGAGAACCAGAAATTACTGGAAAATTGCAGAGAGGTATGAGCTCAGGAAAGTGACCCCATAAAGTTATTGGTGAACTACTGGGCTTACCCTTTATTGGTACATGTGCGGACCTTATCGCAATTGGCCTACCAAAAAGACTTTGAGAACTGAGCTGATGATAGACCACTACCCAGACTGACCACTGGGTGGTGCACATGAGGGTAAGTGGGCAGGCATGACTACATAAAGGTAGCAGAAAGGAATTTTGCCGGGTATGGAACTGTTCTGTATCCTGATTGCAGTATTGTTTTAATCCATACAGATGTTAAAATTCATAACATTGTATGCCAAAAAAGTATTTGAACCATTTATACATAATTTTAAAAACAGAATGAACAACAACAAAACCAGAGTAAGACAGTGCCCTTCTCAAAGTCCTTGGATGCAAGTATCAGAAGTGCCTCCACCTTATGTAGGCAGAAAAGTGTTTTATTTGAAGACTATTGATTGGCTCACAGAATTGACAAGAAGGCAAAAGAACTAGGACCGGAAAGGTGATACTACGAAACTGCTCTAGCTAGAACCCTCACTGGCCCTGCCAACACTGGGCCTTCAGTTCCACCACAGCCACCTGTGTTCCATCTGCCAGGGGTAGGGAATATCTGGACCCTTTGGCTCCACAGAGCGTCCCAGAGTGGATGGAAAGACAACAGCTATAAATGGGAGGGGTGCTCAGATGTCAGTTGGTAAAAAGAAATAAATAAAATACTATTATTAGCCCATCCTACAGATGAGACAACTGAGGTGTGCACAATTTCTATAACTTCCCTGAGATCACATAATTTCACCAGGACTCAAGGCTTGTGCTCCTAATTACTACAGGTCAGTTGGAAACGTCTCTGGCTTTAGGAGAGCTTTGTGGAAACCATGGTGCCTGTCTGAAAACAAAGAAGAGAAGTAATTGGAAGCAGTAACACCAACTTCCGCCTGGCTCTGCAATTTGAGGGAATGCTAACTCAGCTGTTTTGTTTTGTTTTGTTATTTTGTTTAATAGCTCGACTATATTTTACCTTTGAAGTATAAACTCTGTTGTTGTTTTTGTTGTTTGTTTGCTTTTTTAGTGTATGCTGCCTCTGATATATTCTCTAGAGAAGTAGCATCCAAAATTTTTTGATCACGTACCCACCAGCTAATATTTTTTAGTATTACTTCTAATATATGTAAGTTTACTTATAAATTATATATACACCACAATACTTATACATGGAATTCTAACACCTGAAAAAGAAAAAATGATGAAGTAACAATAATTTTAAATACATTTATTAAAATGGCACAAAATCACTTTTTATGTCATTAATAACTTATTAATGTGAGCAAGTTACTGAATATGCTTCAAATGTCTGGTCCTACATTCAGCTTATTTTTATACTTGATGTGAATGGCTGCTATAATTAGAAAAAATTTACACTGGGAGGCTGAGGCAAGAGGATTGCCTGAGCCCGGGAGTTCAAGATCAGCTTGGATAACATAAGGAGACCTCATCTCTACAAAAAGGAAAAGATTAGGCCAGGCACAGTGGCTCATGCCTGTAATCTCAGCACTTTGGGAAGCCAAGGCGAGTGGATCATTTGAGGTCAGGAGTTCAAGACCAGCCTGGCCAACATGGTGAAACCTTGTCTCTACTAAAAATACAAAAATTAGCCAGGTGTGGTGGCACATGCCTGTAATCCCAGCTACTGGGGAGGCTGAGGCAGGAGAATTGCTTGAACCTGGGAGGCAGAAGTTGCAGTGAGCTGAGATCATGCCACTGCACTCCAGCTTGGGTGACAGAGCAAGACTCCATTTCAAAAAAAAAAAAAAAAGATTAGCCAAGCATGGTGGCATGCACCTGTGGTCCCAGCTACAATCAGGCCACTGCACTCCAGCTTGGGACAGAGTGAGACTGTCTCAAAAAGAAAAAAAAAAGGAAAAGAAAAAATTCACAAAGATGTAAATCTAAGTTAAAGAAGTTCATTGTTGGTTCTGTTTATTAAACTACACTTGTTATTTTTAAAATCCCATCTACCAATTATGCAAAGGGTGTTTTGGAGGGAGGAGAAAATTTAGTTAGCTAATGTTCATTTCTGCTACTATTGTGCAAACAATTAGAAGATGTCGCTTTTTTAATTTTTAACAAATGGCTTCCAGACTCAATAAAATTTTTTCAGCTAGAAAGATTTAAACAGTTGAAAAAAATTGTAATTCCTAATTTGTAACTGTCTTGCAGATGAGAGATTTTGTAAGTGTTAACCTGATACGTGCAACAACAAAATCTTAAAATGATGGAAATGTTTTACAAATGCTTCTTTCAAAATTCTCTCTCCATAGCACAAAGTTCTTTTGAAAAGTAGTGCCTTTCTTACTTGCTGTTAAACTTCACATTTACCTCAAAAGACTAGATCAAGATGCTTATTTTTTACAAAGAAATCTGCAAGGAAGCATACTATCAATAACTATACAGCAACAGAGAAAACATCAGCAAATTTGGTACTCTTTGATCTTTCATAAAGCAAAAGCTCATGCTTCATCTTTCCCTTTCGATGAAATTTTGCTTCCAGCTTTGGCAGACTAGGTTGTTTCAGAAGTATTTTCCCATTTAAAACAACTAGAAAAATAAAAAAAAAATTCTTTTAAATTTGTTTGAAGGCATTAGAGAGCTACTAAGGTACTAAGAAATTGTGGACCAAGATCCAAGAGAGCAAGAAAGTGCAGAGAGGTGAGCACAGCAGTTAAAGCTGCTTTTCCTTTGTAGGTAATTGACAGTCTAAAAAGTAATAGCTGAAAGGCTAAATAAGCTTTCAACAGATTCACAGGACTCGGGGAAAAATCAGAGGAGGGGCCCTGGAAAATATTTCAGGAAACGAACCCTAGGAGTAAAGCAAATTAGAAATAAATCATTCCTTTCAAAGACTGAAGCTCAGTATCAAATCATTTCAATTCCTGTTTGAATTAAGATGATTTGTAATTGCTAGCACTCCTAGCCTCAATACCTGCTTAAGCAAAAGTAATCTTCTTGGAGGAAGATAACATAATCCAGAGCTTTAAAATATTTCTTCAATGTCAAGATCTCAGTAAAAAAATAAATAAATAAATATAAAATCAGGCAGGTCGGACACAGTGGCTCATGCCTGTAATCCTAGCACTTTGGGAGGCTGAGGCAGGCAGATCACTTAAGCCCAGGAGTTCAATACAAGCCTGGGAAACATGCTGAAACCCCATCTCTACAAAAAATACAAAAATTAGCTAGGCATGGTGGTATGCGCTGCAGTCCCAGCTACTCAGCAGGCTGAAGTGGGAGGACCTCCCGAGCCTGAGAGATGCAGGTTGCAGTGAGCCGAGATGGTGCCACTGCACTCCAGCCTGAGCAACAGAGTGAGACCCTGTCTCAAAAAAGAAAAAAAAAAAAAAGTCAATCAGGCAATTAGGCATATAAGTAGACAAGATGTAATGGAAAATCAAGAAAAAAAAACAACACATGATAGACACAAATATACAAGTAATCCAGACAATAAGGTTATTAAATAAATACAAACTTAAAATATATATGATTAGTATGTTCAAATAACTAAAAGACAAATCTGAGAATGTTGGCAGGAAATTGGGAAGTATAGTAAGTAATCAAATAAAAATTTTAAAGTGGATAAAACATAAATGAAATGGAGACTTGAATGGATGGATTTAACACAAAATCATACACAGCATTAAAAAATTTGTAAGCTGGAAGTAGGTCAAAAGAAAATATTTAAACTGAAGCAGGAAGAGATAAAAATATAGAAAATAAAGAAAGGAGACATTGAGTGTCTGGTAAAAAAGGAAAAGATCTATCTTTAGAGTCATAGAAGGAGACCAGAGGAAAGAAAGCAGAAAAAACATTTGAAGAGATAATAACAGAATTTTCCAAAACTGATGATAGGCATTAAGCTACAGGTTCTAGTACTTTGGCACAGGTAACTAGCAAATTTCGGTGAGGTACTAGTGGTTTTTGAAAGAGTTTGTTTGTATAAAATTAACTTATTAATGGCATCTGGTGGGCCTCTGTAAATTTTAGGCTTCACCAATTTTTTGAGTAATAACTTGCCTATGAATCATGCGGAGAATAAGTTTCATATATGGTACTATATCCCTAACTCCAGAATCTTTTATTTATTTATTCTGGTCAAAGGATCCACTTCTTTCAGTGGTTATATGTGCACAAACTTTCTTATGAACATTGGTGTTTGTCAACCTTAAAATGTCATTTACTATTCAAATAATATATTCTGTAATATAATTTTACATAGAAGCTCACATGAAAAGTAGATTTTTGTCTACGGTTGACCCTTGAACAATGCAGGGGTTAGAGATGCCACCCTGCCCCCATGCAGTCAAAAATCTGAGCATAACTTTTGACTCCCCAAAAACTTAACTACTAATGACTGGAAACCTTACTAATAACATCAACAGTTGATTAAGACATATTTTGTATATTACATAATGTATTTTTACAATAAAGTAAGATAGAGAAAAGGAAACATCAAGAAAATCACAAGGAAGAGAAAATGTACTTACTATTCATTAAGTGGGAGTGGATCATTATAAAGGTCTTCATCCTCATCATCTTCACATTGGGTAGGATGGAGAGGGGGAGATGAGGAGGGGTTGGTCGGTAGAGGAGGTGGAAGGTGAGGGAGGAAGGCAGGCACCCAGGTATAACTTTACAAAAATACACTGTAAGTAATTTGTATCTTTTTTTTTTTTTTTTTTTTTTTTATTTCTCTAAACATGTTTCTATATGGTACCAATCCTTTCATTTGCTTTAGTTTCAATGCCCTTATCATAGAAGGGTTCATGTCATAAAGGAAGTCAAAAGCAGTCTTGAATAACTGGAACCCATCTGCCAGGTTTTCTCATGTCAATTTGTTTTCTGGCACTGCCTATTCTGCGTCTTCTTCTTCTTCACCATCTGGCAGTTGTCTGAAAGCACTCTTCTCCACCAAGTAGTCTTCTGTTAATTCCTCCAGTGTGTTGTCTATTAGCTCTTGAATTTCTCCTAGATCCGTATCTTGAAACCCTATACCCCCAACCTTTTCATCAAACCCATGATCTCTTTCAGGGTTTCGTTGACTGGCTCTGTCATAAATCCTGAGAAGTTACACACAATATCTGGACACAGTTTTCTCAAGCGAGAATTTACTGTTTTGAGCTTAATGACTTTCACAGCTTTTTCTGTAACGACGATGGCATCTTCAATGGTATAATCCTTCCAAACTTTCATGATGTTCTCTCTCTCTCAGGGTTCTCTTCCATGGCATTGACAATCTGTCCACAGAGTACCATGCACCATGTGTAATGAGACTTGAAGGTCCTTATGACCCCCTGATCCAGAGGCTACATTAGAGACGTTGTGTTTAGGGGCAAGTAGACCACCTCAACACCTTCACTGTTGAACCCAGGGAGTTCCGGGTGGCCAGAGGCATTGTCTGATATCCAAAGAACTTTAAAAGGCAGTCCCTTAGTAGCAAAGTACTTCCTGACTCCAGGGACAAAGCACTGAAGAAACCAGTCTAGAAAAGGGGTTTTTGTCCATGGATCCTTGTCATACAACCAAAGGACTGGCAGCTGGTATTTATCTTTTTCCTTCAAGGTTCAAGGGTTAGAAAATTTATAAATAAGGGCAGTCCTGATCATAAACATGACTGCATTTGCACAAAACAGTCAAGTTAGCCTATGCCTTTCTGGCTTAAATCCTGGTGTTTGCTTCTCTTCCTTACTAATCAATGGCCCTTGTGGCATTATTTTCCAGAATAGGGCACTTTTGTCTGCACTAAAAACTTGTTCAGGCAGATATCCTTTCCTCCCAATGATTTTTCTTAACGGCATCCAGGAACTCACTTGCTGCCTCTTGGTTGGCAGGAGCTGCTTCTCCTGTTATCTGACTTTTTGAAAGTCAAACTTCTTTCTAAAATTATCAAAGTTTCATTTGTTGGCATTAAGTCCTCCAGCTTTAGATCCTTCACCTTCCTTTTACTTTAAGTTGTCATATAATGACCACTTTTTCTTGAATCATGCATGAGTCTATAGGTGTGTCTTTCTGACAGCAACCCTGCACCCACATAAAAGCTGCATTTTCAGTATGATATAGAAAGGTATTTTGTAAAAAGTGCAAGAGTTCCAAACCTCCTGGCATGACTGCAGTGATGATGTTACAAATTTCCTTTTCTTTTTTGACAATGGTCCTTCTGCTGGATTCATTGATCTTAAAATGGTGGGCAACTGCAGCTGCAGACATCAATCTATGATATATATCAAGTGATTCCATTTTTTCTTGTAATGTCATAACTTTTATCTGCTTCTTGGGAACACTCCCAGCATCATTAGTGGTGCTTTGTATGGGTCCCATGGTGTTATTCAAAGTTTACTCTATTGCACTAAACACGATAATACATATTCAAGAACAGTGAGAGATTATTTTTTACTGAGATACACAATTTACTGGAGAGATTAACTGATTAGCATCAAAGGGCATTTTAAGTGAATACTTGCAACACTTGAGCTCACCACAATAGCAACAGGAGGTAGCTATGAAATTATTACAGTAGTATAGTATGTACTATAGTTAATTTTATACAGTTATGATTTAGTGCTGCATCTTTAATACTGTATCTTTTATTTATATTTCTCTGGACTGAGAATAGTGCCACGTACAGTTTGTAAGTGTATGTGTGAGTTTTGATAAGTTTTAACTTTTTATAATATATTTCATTTATTTTATGTACATTTCATGATAGTGATGATAAAATATACTAGTAGCTACATATATTTTTGCATTCATGACATACCTTTTTCTTTCTTTCAATATTTCTAGGCTATGCAGTTCATGACTTTTTTCAAATTGTTGCAAATCTCTAAAAATTTTTCCAATATATTTATTGAAAACATTTCTTGTATAAGTGGACTCACGCAGTTCAAACCCATGTTATTCAAGGGTGAATTGTATTTCATTATTAAAATGTTCTAGGAAATACAATATATACTTTGATATATTAAGACCAACTTCCTTTCTTCTAATTCAGGGGTCAGCAAACTTTTTTGTAAAGGGCCAGATAGTAAATATTTGGGGCCTTACAGGCCACTTGTAGTCTCTGTCATAACCACTCAACTCTGCCATAATAGCATGAAAGTAGCTATAGACAATACATCACATATGAGTGTGGCTGTGTTCCAATAACACCTTATTTACAGAAATAAGCAAAGAGCCAGTTTGATAAGTAGGCCATAGTTTGCCCACTCCTGATCTATCTGCTTAGGAACCTTCCCACTCTACATAATTTTTTCATGTATTTGTATCTTCATATATCAGCAATGATTTCTATGCCTTCCAACAGTATCTCCTAACAACGAAATGCAATTTATGTCTTTGCCCTATCAGTTCCTATACATCATATCAGTCATTTCAACATACCAAGAGTTTCCCAACAATGATTTTTAAAAATATCTTAACAACAGCTAAGAAAGTAGTCTTCTAAACATTTACAATTGAGTTTAGAGAAATTATATTTGTTACTAGATTGAGTATTACATACATTTAAACATTGCTGGAAAAAAGGTCAAGGCTTGTCTTCACAGGTGGATAATCAGTTTTTTATCTTCTAATCACGATGGCTTCACATTTTCACTGGCTAATATCTTAAATAATATTACAAGAAGAGGGTAATTATTGAGGGCAGGGGATAGAGATTTATACTTGAAATGGTCTTTTTGACAGTCTCTAATTCTTTGGGTTGACTTTAAGACATCGTTGTTTGACTCTCATGTGGCTGTCAAGGAGCTTGTACTATCTACAGTAGTGCCAGGCATAACATTTCCTGAATATAAACATGTGCTTACATTAATTATATTGAAGAAAATAGTATTATCTTCAGTCTTAAGTTTCTGTGCAGGAATCTTTTAAAGACATTTGTTCATGTCATAACAGTTTATTTGCTAAAAACTAATATTATCTGTTAGTCCCTTTAAATAGCACTTAGTTAACAAAAGGATAGGCCTCTAAAATGGTGAGCTTCTATTAACAGTCTTGTCTTAGGTCATCTTGGTTAGCATCTGTGTCATGTGACTAACATACAAACCTCACTGTTGTAGTAAACATTTATAAAGCTTAATTTCTCTCCAATTTTTTAATTAAAAAAATGAATATACATAGAAGTTTTATCATTTTCTTACCACATTCCAGAGAATCTTTAGTTATTACCTTGATAGTTAGTCCCCTACTGTAACCATGGCTCTAAAAATGAAAGAACATCTGAAACAATAGTACCCTGCTCTGTTAATATATACTTTTCTCATCTGAGAATTCCAAAAACATAAACTATGCTCCTACAAGTTATATAAGCAGTAGCTCTTAGCCTTTTTAAGACATAGACTCTTTGACAAGCTTAATTTTGTGGAATCCTTTTTGTAAAACAAACATTTACTTACTTCCTGTCTCTCCCTCTCTGTCTTCCTCCTTCCTTCCCATCTCATTTCCTCCCTTTCTTCCTCTTTTCTTCCCACCTCTTTCCTCCCTGTCTTCCTTCCTAGTTTAATCCCAAGATTTTTGAAGGTCAGGGAACTGGGTGAAGACAATGTAGCTGGTATCCCTGGGGCTGCTAGGGACCCGTGCAAGAAAATTATGCCAACGAGGGCAGTGACATCTCAGAGGCAGGTAAGGGACCGACAAGGAATATGTGCTAAGTTGGGTGGAAGAAGACTGAACAACTAAGTACAAATGTTGATGATAACTGGATGTAAGTTTTTTCATTGTTGAAGGGACTTACAAACATGGGAAGGAGGAAGGCTAGAATGAATCCTGTTATGTTGAAATAGAATCAGAGATATCAGAATAAAGTTGTGTTTTCTAAATACATATATCTAGAGAGATACAGAAATAGAGATGCAAATGTGTGAACATGTGTGTATGTGTATGTATGTATATTCCTGGATCTGTCCACTGAGAAAGCCGGGAGCAGCAATATCTCAATAACAGCGAGGCACCTAGTACTCAGATCTTAATTTCTAAATACCATTCTCCACTAATAGGTATAGAGCTAACTGGAAAAATGGCTGCTTTCAGGGTTGGGACAGGGAATGTTCAAACGAGCCTGAAATATCTGTTGTGTCAGAGAGAAAGGGAGTACTCAAAGCATGATGGGCACAGGTCAAAAGGCACAGAAGAAATTAGTTGGAAGGGGCTCACACTGGCCACATCTGGGACAACAGAGCAGCAGGTGAATAATAGTAATAATGTATCATAACTCAAAAACCATGACACTTACATAATGAAATAAATAATGTCCCACAAAGTGAAGAAGTTTTTTTAAAAAAGAAATAACAAACAAATGTGGAAAAAGGAAAGCTTCACCTTGTAGAATGAAAATAATAAATGTAGAAATGGACATTAAAACTAGTAGGGGAAGGTTTGATGACTTTGATAAATGAATAAATAAATGAAAGTATAACAACAAAAAAAACAAAAAGGCAATATTGCAAAAGCCACATTGTGTGAGTTTCCACTGACCAATGATACCAATAACAGGACATTCTGAATATCAATAAAAACAGTGTCTATAATGAATTGAAACACATCAAATATGAACTTTTCATCCAAGAGTTTATCAAAAAAAAAAACACCTCAAATCTCATTGGCTACTTTTAACAAACTGTAGGGAACCACCTCACTATTTTGAAAACTGGTAAATGAAGGAAAAGAATCAAGCATTTATTCTGCCTTTTCTATAGGATCGAAACCTCAGGGTAACTAAATGGTTGCTGAGAGAACTTTCCCTTTACAGAAGCATTCCAGTTCATAAACAATGAAGGAATTAGAAAAGCGTCATTTGCAGCCTTTAATGAATTAATGGAACCTGAAAGTGAATATTCATGGCTGATAATATCACAAAAAGAAAAACAACCATACATTATGCATCTCCTGATAGCGGCACACTCTACCTATGATGTCATCTTATCCAGAAAACACAAACCTGCATTGACCAAGACTGTATACCCAATGTTCAATTTAGAAAACTGCATATAGGAATATGTTAAATCATCACATAAATGAAATCAGTAAAATCCAGACTACGGAAAACAACAGAGCAAATAAGTTTGTTTCTTCAACAAAAATTTGCAAGGCAGAAAAAATAAAATAAATTAAAAGAGATATAAGAGACATATCAACTAATCACAAAGTATGGATCTTATTTAGATCTTGACTCAAGCAAGCTCTTAAAAAAACTATGAGACAAACAAGAAAATATGAACATCAACCTGGATATTTGTGAATATTAGGGAATTACTGTTTGCCTGGAGCATGATAATGGTAATATTTGTATTTTTATAGAAGTCCTGATCTTTTACAGATACATACTGAAATATTTCCAGAAGAAATGATGCAGATTGAATACAATCATTTTAGAATCTTCCTTAGAATATTTGGGGGAGTGGAGTTAAGGTATATATAAGTAAGATGAGCCATCAGCTGAAAATTGGTGAAGATGAGTGATTTGTATACTGAGTGCTTTATCTAATTCTTCTTACTCCATCTCTTTTGTATAGGTTTGACATTTTCCATAATAAAACTTAAAAAAAAAACTAGCATCTAATCTCAGTTAAACAAGCACAAGGCCATCGCATATGGTTTGTCTAGATCACCAATCAGGCTGAGGGGATGAGCACCGTCAGAACCCCAATTCTGGTTTCTCTGCCAAGCCATTTGCCTTGGTGGGCGGTGATGTCAGTGGGAGGAAGGGACATGTTCTTCTTAGCGGTCCATGCCAGCGGGGCCATCTGTTTGCTCTTTGTGGTGGGAAGCATTTTGTTTTGGGGTTTTACATAAAGGTAAATTGAGGGTTCTCTAGACAGGGGTGGTATTTAACTAGTATCCCTGAAGACAATGTCTTCTCTAATTTGGAGAATTTCAGTGGAGCTACCAGAGTGGAGGAGACACTAGCAGCAGAAGTCAGGTAAAGGCACGTATGTTTATTGCGGCACTATTCACAATAGCAAAGACTTGGGGCCAACCCAAATGTCCATTAATGATAGACTGAATTAAGAAAATGTGGCACATATGCACCATGGAATACTATACAGTCACAAAAAAGGATGAGTTCAGGTCCTTTGCGGGGACGTGGATGAAGCTGGAAACCATCATTCTCAGCAAACTATCACAAGGACAGAAAACCAAACACCACATGTTCTCACTCATAGGTGGGAATTGAACAATGAGGTCACTTGGACACAGGAAGGGGAACATCACACACTGGGGCATGTCGGGGGGTGGGGGGCTCGGGAAGGGATAGCATTAGGAGATATACCTAATGTAAATGATGAGTTAATGGGTACAGCAAACCAACATGGCACATGTATACCTATGTAACAAACCTGCATGTTGTGCACATGTACCCTAGAACTTAAAGTATAATAAACAAAGAAGAGGAAGAAGAAGAAGAAGAAGAAGAAGAAGAAGAAGAAGAAGAGGAAGAGGAAGAGGAAGAGGAAGAGGAAGAAGAAGAAGAAGAAGAAGAAGAAAGAAGAAGGAGAAGGAGAAGGAGAAGGAGAAGGAGAAGGAGAAGGAGAAGGAGAAGAAGAAGAAGAAGAAGAAGAAGAAGAAGAAGAAGAAGAAGAAGAAGAAGAAGAAGAAGAAGAAGAAGAAGAAGAAGAAGTTGTTAGGTGAAGACAGGTGAGAAAGAATAGGACCAGCATCATTCTTTGGGAGGCCGAGGCAGGCAGATCACTTGAGGTCAAGAGTTCAAGACCAGCCAGGACCAGCATCATTGTAGCAGCAATAGGAGGAAGGGACCTGGTTGGCACAAAGTCATGGCCACTAGGAGATGCGTTAGACTCACTGCAGCCTCAGTGATAGTGGGGCGAAAAGTCATTCCCACTTTCAGTAAGAGCTTTAGATGAGGCTCAAAAAACATCTACCTTTTAATTATACTCACACTCTTGTCCCTAAGGTGGGAGTAGCCTTGGGGAAACATAGCCTACATAACACATGCCTACACACCATCTTGCCCCACTGCATGCATAAGTTGTCGATACCTGCAGGATGCTGGTTAATATCCCACAAGTGGCCATTCACTGATTCTAGCCAGTTGTGTGAACCTGTATATTCCCAAGCTAAATCCATGCTTATTAGTCAAACGAACATTTCGAGCCTAGTTTTCAATAGATGCATTTCAAAACAGTGGTTGACTTTGCCTCAATTCACTATTATTTCAGAATAGCTAAATATGTATTTAAATAGCTGCTGAGAGAGCTGGCATCTGGCAGGTGGCCAGCTGATTGGAAGTCAGCCCTATCACACACAGCGTCATTCTCTCGATGCCCCGACTTACACTCAAGCACAGACGCCCGGCCTCCCACACATTCCCACGCTGTGTGTGGAAGACTTAGAAGAAAATGCCTATTCTCAGACTTGCTGCATTGGGAGCCTGACTTCTCGGCTTCCTCCCTGGTGACTTCCCGTCTTGGCTTCTGCAGGAAGCAGATCTGCTTTTCTCCCAGAGGAGGCCAAATGTCATAATAGAGAAAAAAGGCTGCTAGCAACAAGGGGGCCCAAATGAGAGAGCAGGGGAAAGGTTGGACCTAAGATTCTAAACAGATCATTTTTCTAGAATGGAGAGAGAAAAATAAAGATTTTCCTAAAGCTGATTCATTCAACCCTCGCACTTCCCATCCCAATGCCACTGTGCTCCTTTCTGAATTCTACCCCCACCCCCATATAGCCCCTCATTGCTAGTTCTGGAAATCAGTGAGTGATAGGTTAGCATGGTGCTCATCCCATGGTGTCACCTAGCAACATGATGTTCATAAATAGCCGCAATCATCTTTTCTCCATAAATGGCTAAAACTTCTTTTAAAGACATCAGGAAAAATGCTTAGCTCCTTCAGATCTAGTGTGAAATATTCCCTGGTCTCAGTTCTCCTATTCCCAGCCTTCCTCTTCCTCTTCTCAATTTGACCTCCCAGCATGTTTATTGTTTATACTTTGCCTTTTTTAAAATGCACATTTCCTTCTACAGGGTCACATAACAGCTGTTCGTGTAGAAGTCTCCCAGTAGTTTTGTAAACTTCATTTCACTCAGAAACAACTCAAAAGCCAAAAACATTCCTATTTAATTCTTATCCCTTGCATTTTAGAAGAAACCAAACTAAAAGCTGTAGAATACTAAGGCTGAGATAGAATTACCTCTAGGTAAGTTAAGATTGTACTAAATGTGCAGCACTATCAGATAAAAGTTGTGGCCTTTTATTAAAAGTTTAAATGCATAAGAACAAAAAGGGTCCCAATTAACTAGATCAATACCTAACAAACCTTAATTCATAAATATGACATACGTTTTTGGGGATATCTATTATATTTCAAATACTAAGCTACATAATATTACAAAGATGAATAAGGTTATGCCATTGAGAGTAGTAAGAAATGTTAGGAAATTCTCATTGCAAGTGGGCCAAACAGCATTCAGGACAAGCCCCAATCTTCTAATTATACACTCTCATTGTTACAGATGGAGAGTCGCAGATGAGCAACCTCTGTATAAAAGCTCTGAGGGTGGCTGGGTGTGGTAGCTCATGCCCGTAATTCCAACATTTTGGGAGGCCAAGGCAAGTGGATCACTTGGGCTTAGGAGTTCAAGACCAGCCTGGGCAACATAGCAAGACGTCTCTACAAAAAAAATAAAAATTAGCTAGGCATGGTGGCATATGCTACTGTGGAGGCCAAAGTGAGGGGATTGCTTGAGCCCAGGAGTTCGAGGCTACAGTGAATCGTGTTTGTGCCACTACACTCCAGCCCAGGAGACAGAGCGAGACAACCCTGTCTCAAAAAAAAGCAAAGCAAAAACAAAACAAAAACTGAGGACCAAGACAAATGCTGATATAATAGACTCGAGCCTGTTTGTGGTGTGAACAAGGGGCTATACAAGCTGGTTCTATGTCTTATCATGGGAAAAACTAGGAGATTCAGGAAGAATATGAATCCTACTTTGGCTATGTTAAATTTGAGATGTCTAGTAGATGTCCATATCAGTCAGGATCAGGCAGGAAACAGATGTACACTAGATAATGGGAGGGAGTTTAATGAAGTGACTATTATAAGAACATGGACCAAAAAAAACCCAAAACCCCAAGCATAGGTGGTGAAGTACTCTGGGACAGGCCACAGCACATAACAGTTACCATCTCTAGGCTTTCCAGACAGTGGGGGAAAAGGTGGGCTAACCAGAAGCCAGAGAGAGTAGCTATAGCTGTTGGAGAGGGCTGACCTCAATAGAGGGAAACATCTAACCCATGGTGAGCAAGCAAGAAGGGAGACAAGGGAAGGCATACACAACCTTACTGTCTCCTGCCTTCCCATATATTGCTAATGCATCCCATGGGGCAAACCCAACGGGAAGCCAAAGGACAAGAGAGCTTGGTGATGCAGCCCATATGAGCCAGCCTCCCAAAGCACAGAACAGGAAAGAGATGGATGGAGAATGGACCTGGAAGAGAAAATGGAAAATATCCAGCATCACACCCAAGGGGAGATGTTAAGAAAGCTTTTTTTTTTTTCTTTTGGTTATGCAAGTCTGGGAGTCAAGGGGGAAGTCAAAATTAGACATATAAATTTGGAAGCTATTCAGTTAATAAATGATAATTAAAGCCATGTTTCCAAATGAAATCATCCTGAGAAGATAAAAGGGCTGAGACCTGAGCTGTGGGCCATAATTTAGCAGTTTATTAGAGAAGGAGGAGGTAGTAAAGGGATCTGAAAAAAAGCAGCCGGTGAGTTTGAAGGAAAACCAGTAAGTGGAATTCCTAGAGCTCAAAGAAAAAGGGTAGAAGGTTGGTCCAGGTCCTGAATGAAGCTAAGAGATTAAATAGGAGTATCTTTTGAGCAGAGATGTAAGGATAAGAAATACCATGCACAAATGTAACAATTTCATTGAATATGCAGGACTTATTCAGAACTTAAGGGCACAACAAAAATCAACTTTAATCCCTGTCTTGCAATTTTAGTGGGCTAATTTTGCCTTACTCACATGGGTGAAATTTAAAGAGGCCCATGATTTTTCTGGTCACCCTCAGATAATTATTTTAATTATTCCATGGCTGTGTAAATTTTCTTCCTTTCAGTTTTCAGGACTGGAAGGGCCCTTATAGCTTAGGGACCAATGGGAGAATGCCCTTTTTCCAAGAAGGATTTCTAATCAGATAAACCAAGATGCAGAACCAGTCCTAGTCACTGGAGAAGCAGATGCATATCACTAATCATCAACACTTCTCATTTCCCCTCTCAGTATTCACTCTGCACTCTGACTTTCCTATAATTCTAGCTATCAAATGATTTCACTGCCTCTGTAAGTTATTTCCAATGAGGAAAATAGATATGAGAACTTGGGGTATTCTGGTCCTAGGGTACTTGCGAATCAAGGGAGGACTAGGGAAAAGAACAATGCTTAACAGTATTCATTCTTTTAAAAATATATGTGTATATATACGTGTGTGTGTGTGTGTGTGTGTGTGTGTGTGTGTGTGTGTGTATCCTACTCTGTTAGGTGTCAGGGATTTAAATGATAAACAAAAATAAACATGGTGCCTGGTCTCATGAAAATTATAGTTTTTAATTTATTTATCACACAAATAAATGTTAGGTACATACATAGAGTTGTGAGAGGTCATAAGCTGTCAGGAAGTCCAGGAAAAAGCTTTCCTGAGAAAATGATGCTGGGACTGCTTGAAAGATGAGTAGGATTTAGTCAGGAGGGGAGATGCTAAGGGAGATGTCAGGCTTGGAAATTGCATGAAGAAAGGCCCTGCAGAAGGAGAAAGCATGAATGGAAAGACTGAAAGAAGGCCAGCATGGCCAGAGCTCTGAAGGCCGATGAGACTGTGGAGTTCACCCAGTAGTGCTAAGTGGTTGTGCTTTTGCCCTAAGGCCAATGAAGAGCCTTGAAAGAGATCAAAATAGATTTGAAGTATGGAGAAAGGACTGAGGGAAGTGGGCTGGGGCATTAAGCAGAAGTCCAGGCAAGAGCTGACAGCAGCTTGGACTAAGGGGGAGGTGCTGAGCAGTGATCCAGGAATGGGAGTGCAGGAGAGGGTGTGTCCGGGAGGACTCTGGGTTTGCAGCTTGTAGACTGGTCAGAGGGTGAGGTTAATCACTGATTCATGGAGCAAAGAAGGAATGGGAGACTATGAATAATGTGAGGAACATTATATTTTTATAGTATCTCTCAGTAGAACCTGTTTTCAGCTATTTCTCCCTTTGGCTATGATGGGTACAAAATAATCACCAATTTTGTTAAGATGATAGGAAGTTACTGAATGTGGTGTTTTACTCTTCAATAATGAGCAGAACTTTGCATAAAATGCATAAACATTTTCAAAGCTTGTTCACATCCAGCATTTTATTTTATGCTCACCAAAATTTCATCAGATCCCCCCATCCATCCTTATTTAAAGATCAGTGCATTCACAATCTTGATCCAATTGTGATGTGTATTTCTGGGCATATCATCAAAATCCTGCAGCTGCTAAATTCATTATGACTCTTAGACTCTCAAAGGTTTAAGGGAACATTAGCTCTCACTTTCTTCCAAACCACTTATTTTGCTGAAGTCCAAAGAACTAGCTAGAGGCAGAGCCAGGGTTAGACTCAAATAAAACAAGTATGAATCCAATTAATACTCACAATCTCTGATGGTTACTATGTTATTTTCACATACAGTTTTGAAAGACATAAATGGAAATTTTAAGACTCACCTAAGGTTGCTCAGCATGTCCCCATGGTGCTAATATGGTAAGCCAGTTCTCCTAAGAAGCAGTCCTCATCAATCAGCACATGGCATATGGCTCAACACAATGAGCCGTGGGCATTAAAAGATGGAAGAGGCTCAGTCCCCTCACCTCTGCTCCTCCTGGGTGGGATCTGATCCTCACTAGGCATTCCCCTGAACTGCCTTCTGTCAGAAAGTTGCACCCAGAACTCTGATAGAGACAACCAAAGGGTTTAAATGAGTAGGTGAATCACAAATGCCCACCCTGGCAAGCACCCAGGGCAGTTCTTTCAAGGTGTGCAAATGGGGTGACTGTGTGGAATTTAATGGTTATTGAATCTAAGAATAAGAAGACTGCTAAATGGAGAGGAAGAGATAATGGGTGGTGGCCAAATAAATCAACCAACCAACCAACCAACCAACCAACCAACCAACAAACCAACCGGCCAACCAACTGAGCTTTATATACATAAAATCAACCTCAAAACTCCTAAGGCCATAGTAGTCTTCAAAATGAATTTTTGTGATTCCTTTATCCTTCGAGCTTGCCTTTAATGTTTATTTTAATCTGATTTGTTCTACAGAAAAATGCTGGAAGTAAGACGTGACAGTGACTCTAAACAGAATTTGCCCTAAACTTAAATGGTATCCCTCACCCTCAAGATTCCTTCTGCCTCGGTCACCCATTCAACAAACATTCTTTGAGTACTCGTCCATGTTAGGCTGTGCTAGGGTCTAGGGATGTAAAACAAACATAAAAAAGACACTCTTCCTCAAGGGGATTATAATCTAGGAGGGGAGTCACACTGGTAAACAAATATCACCATATAAGGATAGGTGTTCATTGGCATGTGAGCAAGTGCTGAAGATACTAGGAGAGACCATTAGGTGGGCGGGGGGTGGGGAAGGGGGCGGTGGAGGGGCAGTCTAGGGAGAGACTTTACCACAGATATGGTATTTCATGGAAGTTTTAAAGAATTACACATAATTTTATAGGCAACCAAGAGGATTCCAGGCAGAAGAAACAGTGTGTGCAAAGGACACATAAACATGAAAGTACTGGGAAGAGACTGTCAGGTCATGGCAGGAGATGAGAGACCAGATCACAAAGGGCTCCTAAGCTATGCTAAAGAACAGAAGCAATGCACTGCAATGTATTCTATATAAGCTCAGGCTCTTGGCATGTAGCAGAAGTTCATTTTGCTACAGTAATGCTGAGGAATAAGTAACTTCAAAAATCTCAGTCATTGGCAACAACAAAGTTTATTTTTCATTGGTGCTACATGTCAGCAATGGATCAGATGAGGATCTGCTCTAGGTTGCAGGTAGACTGTGCACCAGCCTGACATTTCACCTCATCCTCGCACTCAGGCTGAAGGAGCAGCCCCCCTTCGAGATGCATCATTCTCATGGCAGAGGGCACGAGGGAAATTTCCTATATCTGTAAAAGCACCTGCTTAGAATTTACATCCACTCACATTTCCATTGGCCCAAGTAAGCCACATGGCCAAGACAAACAAAAGGATAAGGAAGTCTACTTCACCTACAGGAAGGCATAGCAAGGATGGGGATGCAAAATATTCTTTCAGAGGAAGGAAAAGATGATTGGAAATGACAATACAAAGTACAAATAAACTAAGGGGGAGCAAGGAAGAGGGTGTTGTAGTAGCCTAGATGAAAAGAGTGGAAGTGTTCTATTTACCTCTTGCTGCATAACAAATCACCCTAAAATGTAGTAACTTGAAGCAACAACACTCATTTCATTGTTGCCCATGGCTTCTGTGGGTCTGGAATTCAGGAGGGGCTTAGCTGGGCAGTTCTGGATGAGGAGTCTATAACATACTTGCACTGTGGGTGTGCTGGGGCTGGGGTAGGGGAATGGGGAAGCACTCTCTGGTCATCGTAGGGACTCTATGTCAGCTGGTTTGAGCATTCTTACAACATGGTGACCCAAGGCATTCAGACTGCTTCTATGGTGGCTGAAGGCTTCAACATTGAGGATTCTACTCAACAGGGGAGACGCTGCATCCACTTTTTAAGATCTACGCTTGTAAATTACATGGCATCCCTTCAGTTGTACTCTAGAGCAGGGATCGACAAACTTTTTCTATAGAGACCCAGACAGTAAAGGCTTTTAGGCTTTGTGAGCCATATGGAATGTTATAACTACTTGAAACTACTCAACTCTGCTGTTGTAGCTCAAAAGCAGCCACCAGTCCCTATGAACAAGAATGGCTGTGTTCCAAGAATATTTAATTTGTAGACAATGAAATTTGAATTTCACATAATTTTCACATGTCATGAAATATTCCTTTGATTTTTTTTCAACAACTAAAAATATAAAAACGATTCTTAGCTTGAAGGCTATATAAGAACAGGTGGCAGGCAAGATTTGGTCCATAAGCTGTAGTTTTCCAACCCCTGCTCTGCTGGAGAGAAATCAGATTGGGTATGTCCACTGGCAATTGGAAATATAGGTTTTATGCTCATGAAAGATATCTGGGCCAGAATTATAGAGGTGGTGTCACCGCATTTCAGTGCTGGTTGAAGACCTCAAAGCCAATGAAAATTTCCCCACATGCACTGAGTAGAAAGCAGAGATATCCTGGGATAGAATCTTCAGGACTCCAGTATTCAAGGAGCAGCTAGTTAAGGAGCCAATAAAGAAAGGTCCGAGGAGGCCCACAGCCCAGCCCTTCCCACCTTCTTTTTCCATAATAATCTCCATCTTCTTATTCCTACTTCCTTTCTCTGTCTCTCAATCCCAACCTTCCACCCTCAGACACTATATCCAAAGTCATGGGTAGGAAACAAGGCATGTCACATTTGAAATGTGGAGAAGACATTCTTCACACTCCTTTCTGTCCCATTGATTCATACAAAAACCATAACTTTATTTGTAAAATCATACGTTATTTAAATATTAGATGGCATTACTGCATGTTAAAAATTTTCTTAAAGAGTATTGACATATATTTATTTATAAGTCATAATTATTTACCAAATGGAAAAAAGAACAACAAATTTAACCATATAATTTAGTATTTGAAAACATTATTTGTACCTTACTGAGAAGGAAAATAAACGTCAGAAAGAGACTAAAAGTTGCTCAACTATATTTTCTCTACTTTTTTTTTTTTTTTTTTTTTTTTGAGACAGAGTCTTGCTCTGTCACCCAGGCTGGAGTGCAGTGGCGCGAACTCGGCTCACTGCAAGCTCCGCCTCCCGGGTTCACGCCATTCTCCTGCCTCACCCTCCCGAGTAGCTGGGACTACAGGCGCCCGCCACCACGCCCGGCTAATTTTTTGTATTTTTAGTAGAGACGGGGTTTCACCGTGTTAGCCAGGATGGTCTCGATCTCCTGACCTTGTGATCCGCCCACCTCGGCCTCCCAAAGTGCTGGGATTACAGGCGTGAGCCACCGCGCCCGGCCTATTTTCTCTACTTCTTTAGTCCCTTAAAAATCTGTTCTGAACTTCTTCAGAGTAGGGACCCCAACACTAGGTAAATAATTTCAGCAATGTACTTTTTATCCAGTGTTGAAGGTAGGTAATGATAGTTCTCTTCACACATAAGTCTGTGTAGAACAGGCAGTAATATCTGATGAGTAAGATAATTAGAAGTACACATGATTTTGTTAATTGAGCCCAGGATAAAAATGACAAAAAAAAAATGAAAGTAGCAGTGTCATGACATAGCTCAAAAGAAGCAAGGCAAAAGCAGCCCAATCACCCGAGGCATTCTAAGAAGATGGACATCTAACTGCCTTGGAATGTGGCAGGGATAGGGCCCCCTCCCATCTCTGTGTTTCATTTATACTGTTTCCACATGTCTTTAAATAACATGTAGCCAATCATTCATTTATTCCGCAAATATTTAGTGAGCAGAGATACAAATCAAAATGAGGAGTACTCTGTGGGACTGAAAGATAAACAATATTTAAATAACATTCTGTCCCTGCCCAAAGGAAAATTATACTTTTTAGGGAAGATTCAATACGTACATGAATAGGCTGCTCTGGATTGGGAATACACAATTTTCTGTTGACCTCTTTCTTTTTACTGAGATTAGCTGGGGTAGAATCCCTGCCTAAGAAAGCCATCATTTCAAAATCTGCTTTGCTTGTAGTGATGATAGCCAAGGATCAAGAGGTTGGCATCTCTGTTTAAGAAAACATCTTAATGGGTTTTTTGTTGTTGTTATGCAAAGTTAGGTCCTGAAGTCAAGTGAGGAGAACGGTTTCCCAGTCCAATGTAAGAGGCTATCTCTTTTATGGACAGAAAAAATCTTTGCTTAATTCTGTTTTGCTATTTTAGTAGTTACTTTAGAGTTTGTAGTATGAATATTTATCAGTCTATCTCCAAGTGCTATTATAACATTTCACATATAGCCTAAGAACTTTATAATTCCCTTTCTCCCCTCCCAGTCTTTGGGCTACTGTTGTCATGAATTTTATTTCTACATATGTTATAAAGCACATACTACTTTGTTTTTATTTTTAAAGTCAATATTCTTTTAAAAGAATTAGATATGAATAAAGTATTTATTTGCTCATATAGCTACTACCTCCAGAGCTCTTCATTCCTTTGTTTAGATCCAGATTTCTACCTGGTGTCATTTCATTCTGGCTAAAAGACTTTTTTTTTTTTTTTAACATTTATTGCAGTGAAGATCTGATGGTAATGACTCTTTCAGTTTTTGTATAACTGAACAAATTGTTATTTCATCTTTGCTTTCCAAATATATTTTAGCTGGATACAGAACACTGATCTTGTTTATTTTTTCCTTGTTTATTTAATCAGTCTTGCCAGAGGTTTATCACTTTAACTTGTCTCTTCAAAACCACTGTTTGATTCTGTTGGTTTTCTAAATTCTATGTTTATTTTCTAGTTTATTAAATTCCAATCTTATTTCCTTTTACTTTCTTTGACTTTATTATGTTATTCTTTTTCTAACTTCTCATGATGAGTCTCATTAATTTCAATATATTATACTTTTCTAATATTAACATTTAAAGCTATAATTTTTTCTCCAAGTACTGTTTTGGCTGTTCTTACATGTTTTGCTATTCTATATCTGTGATTTTTATTATTGTTCCAGTCTAATCTGTAATTTTTATCATAAGTTCACCTGTGAACCACAAGTTATTTAGCAGTGTGTTTCTAATGTTCCTTATATGTTTTTTCAAATTCCTTTTTTGTTCCCTAACATCATTCAGAGCAGAGATGTGTCTCTAATCAATTTTTTAAAATTTATTGAAATTTGTTTTATGTCCCAATATATAGTCAATTTTTGTAAATTTTCTAAGAGTGTTTAAAAATATATTCTGCAATTTGGGGATATATGTGGTCATTAGATCAAGCTTATTAATTAAAAAAGTAATAATCCTATGAACCCACAAAATGAAAACTGAAGATGAAGGCAAAATCATTTATGTACTAATTTTACATCTCCAAACTTGATTGCTTCTCAAGACTTTGTGTTTACATATTGAAGTCCCTATTCAACATCTCCACTTGGGTGTCTAATAGTCCCCTCAGGTGTGTTATGCCCTCACCATTCCTATTCCCACTAAGACTTTGTCCTTCCCCAGGCTCACTTACATCAACATCTCTCCAGATTTAAGGTCAAGGATTATACTGTTTCACTGATTTCCACCTCCCACACCATTTATTCCATTATGAAGTCCTGTTGAAGTGGCCTTCAAAACATATGTAGAATCTGTCCCTTTCTCTTCCTCATCTGATTCAAAGCAAAAAACCCTAAGAAGACTACTTCAATAGTCTTATCATTGGCCTTCCTGCTTTTTGTTTTGTCTCCCTCTTCCCCAAGCAATTCTCCATATAGTTGCCAGAGTAATCTTTTACAATTGTAAATGATAAAATGCCATCCCCTAGCTAAAACCCTTCAATTATTTCCTCTTGTACCTAGAATAAAATAAAAACTCCTTACCTTGGTGTACGATGCCTACATAATCTGGCTTCTGACAATCTCTCCCATGTTCACTCTGCTCCTATCCTAGTCTTCTATCTCTTCTTGTAACCCATAAAGCTTGTTTCCACCTGAGGCCTGCATTAGACAAAACAGGGTAGGTTATGCTACTGTAATACACAATCCTCAAATCCCACAAAGTATCCAGTGGGACCAGGCAGCTCTCCAGCTCAACTGCTGTCCATAAGGGGACCCAGTAATTCAGGCTGCCTCAGCCTTGTGGTTTCACCATCTCAGTATGTGATTGTGGTAGAAGAAGAAAGTACTAGCAGGTCTTACATCAGCCTGCAAATTTTTCTATCACTTTATCTCATAACCCATTCTCCAGAACCCATTTTCCAGAAGTAACTACCTATAACCCCACAGGTAGGAAAGTATAATCCCCCTGTATGCCAAGAAGGAGAGCCGAGTCCAATACGAGTACAAGTTTCTACCACAGACCGGTTTCCTGTTCCTGGAATGAACTTCCCTCTAATTTTCACATGGCTGACTCCCTATTGACATGCAGGTCTCATCTCAGAAGTCACCTTCTCAGGCTGTCATTGGCCACCCAGGTGTTCTTTGTTTCAATTAAGTATTAATTTTCTGTATATAACTTGCAACATTCTGATTTGGTTTTATTTTTTTGTTTATTGAATACCCTCTCCCTCATCTAGAATGTAAGCCCCATGAAAGCAGATAACTTATTTGTTTTGCTTACTCTGAAGTCCCCAGACTCTCAATAAGTATTTCTTAAGTAATTTAATAAAACAATTACTCAGAAATGCAAATATGATCATCCTCTCTCTCTTCCCCCACCCCTCTCTCTCTCTCTGTCTCCCCCTCTGTCTTTCTCTCTCCCTCTCCTTAATGAATTTTTATAATCTTCAGGATAAAGTTTAAACTTTCTGACATGAAATACAAATCTTTGCATTTGTAACAATTGGTTACCTTTCATTTCATCCCCAGGGGCTGGTGCTTGGGGATACAGTAGTGTAGAATCTCCAGCTTCATATCCTATCCTTCTCTTCCCAGTACTCAAAGTCATATAAACAACCTAAGGCAGCCAACAAATTCCATTTTCTTTAGACAGATCCTTTTTGAATTTAGTAAGTGAGGATGGAGGCAGATTAATACAAAATGTACAAAAAAAGAGATTCACGTTCTAATCTGCCTTCATGGCTAAAGCCAAATCAATGTTCTAAAATAATTCAGTTAAGTGCTTATCACTTATATTTGGGTAGGGCTAGACTGAGTTGCTGAAACAAAAACAACAAAACTCCAAAGTACCATGAGCTTAACATAACAGGGGTATATTTCTTATTCAGGAAAAGTCCAATGAAATTCAGGTTGTCCTCCTCCATCTTGTAGCTGCACCCAGCTATTCATGACCATTAAGATTTTGCAGAAGGGCAAAAGAGACAAAGTCATACTAGTTCTTAACTGTCTTTCCTCAAATGTGACCCCTCATAACTCTTTAAATTATGTTGGCTAGAAGTAGTCATGCAGCCTCAACATATTCTAGGGGAAGCTTGGAGAGGTAGAGAAGCATATGAATACTAGAAAAGCACTAGCAATCTCTGCCTTAATCAGGCCATCAACTATTCCTTTGATTCCTTCCATCTACTAACAAAGACTTCTTGACTTGAGTCAGGCTCCTCGGACTAGACCCTAAACTTGGGCTATGCCCTTAGCCAACTTAGTTCAGTCTTGGCAAGAATCCTGCTGGAACAGTTGAATGAAAATCCCCCTTCTGATATACGATCAATTTTCTCATACCACCCTCCTTGATATCTTGTCTCTCTGGTCTGCCTTCAGCACGGATCTTGTCAAGTGGGTTTAGCCACGATCTCCCTCACGCCTGATGTTTCTTTATAGAAATTTTCTGTTGGCTGGCTCTCGTGCTACTCCTTGGCTATAAATCCCTACTTGTCCTGGATGTATTCAGAATTGAGTCCAATTTCTCTTCCCTACTGCAAAATCCCCATTGCTGTAGTTCCTACCTCTATCACAATAGTTATGAATGAGGTCTACTTTACCATTTTAACAAGCACCTGAATTTTTCTTTAACACCACACAAAGAACATATTTGATTGATTCCCAAGGGAGACAACCTAAAGTACCATCCTATTGTTGCAGCCAGCTTAACAGCCTGGACCTGTGTATTTCTCGTCTTTGAGACATGGTTCTTCTCCATAGATTTATGAGCCAAGAGTCAATTTACTGGTCCACTTCTCCAACATATCCCAGATACACTGCTAAATCAAGAACAGGATAACTGCAATAGAAAATTCTCATTCAAAAAAAGGAAGAATGGTGGACATAAAGCAATTAATCATCCATAGCAATTCTAAAATTCCACTCAGGAGACAACAGGAAGGTCTCTTACCCTGAAAATCCGAAAGAATCCTTGATTAGTCCCTAATTTTGCTCTGAAAAACTCCTTTATCCATTGCTGGGGCCCACTGCTTTGGCTTCTGAGGGATGTATTAGGTTTTTGGAGCTGTTGGATCCAATTACCAAAATTTTAACTTACAACACTTCTAGAGGTTTAAAGTTTGAAACTTGAATACCTTGGGCTGAAATCAAGGTATCAGCAAGGCTGCGCTCCTTCTGGAAACTCTAGGTAGGGGAGAATCTGTTCTTTCCTTTTCCAGATTCTGGTGGCGGCCAGCATTCCTTGGTTTCTGACTGCAACCCTTGTCTTCAAGGCCAGCATCTTCAAATCTCCCTGTTCTGTCTTTACATTGCTTTTTGTGTGTGTCACCTCATGCTTGTAAGGTTTGTCTGCTCTTCCTTATAAGAACATATGAAATTATTGTATTTAGGGTCCACCTGAATACTCTAGGATGATCTCTGCAACTCCAGATCCTTGTGACCAAGGATCTCTCCAACTCAAGATCCTTGGTCACAATGGCAAAAGCTACTTTCTGATATAAGGTAACATTTACAGGTTCCAGAGGACTTGTTATCTTTAGTGGCCATTATTCAGCCTACTACAGGAGCTTATTCCATTTTTCTTATCCTCAGTAACTATCTGAACTGAGCCTTTGGAGAGTGTACAGCCTTCTCAGCCTGCTTCTTACTGAAGGAAATTTAGTGGTCCAGGGTGGGTCTTATGCCTTGAACATCACTTTTCCAGAGTTCTTGTTCTTGATTCCACTTTCTTTTGTAATCTTCTTAATCAGACTTCTTGGGAGACAAAGGTAAGTTTGAAAATTAGATAAAACTACTGTTAATAAACAATAATTTCAAATAGCCAAGGCAATCCTAAGGAAAAAGAACAAAGCTGGAGATAACATGCTACCTGACTTTAAACTATACTACAGGGCTGCAGTAACCAAAACAGCAAGGTACTGGTATAAAAATAAACACATAGACCAATGGAACAGAATAGACAGCCCAAACATAAGACTGCACACCTATGACCATCTGATCTTCGACAAAGCTGACAAAAACAAGCAATAGGAAAGGACTCTCTATTCAATAAATGGTGCTGAGATAACTGGCTAGCCATATGCAGAACATTGAAACTGGACCCCTTCTTTGCACCATACACAAAAATTAACTCAAGATGGATTAAAGGCTTAAATGTAAAACCCAAAACTATAAAACCTTGGAAGACAACCTAGGCAATACCATGCTGGACGTAGAAACAGTAGAAAACCTAGGCAATACCATTCTTTGTCCGTTGGGCAAAGGATTTCATGATGAAGACACCAAAAGCAATTGCAACAAAAGCAAAATTGACAAATGGGATCTAATTAAAGAGCTGCAAAGCAAAAGAAACTATCAACAGAGTAAATAGCTTACAAAATGGGAGAAGATTTTGCAAACTATGCATCTAACAAAGGTCTAAGCTCCAGCATCTGTAAGGAACTTAAATACATTTACAAGAAAAAGCAACCCCATTAAAAGTGGGCAAAGGACGAGAACAGACATTTTTCAAAAGAAGACAAACATGCGGCCAAAAAGCATATGAAAAAAGCTCTACATCACTTATCGTTAGAGAAATGCAAATCAAAACCACAATGAGATACCATTTCACATCAGTCAGGATAGTTATTCTTAAAAAGTCAAAAACTAACAGATGCTGGTGAGTTTGCAGAGAAAAAGGAATACTCATACACTGTTGGTGGGAATGTAAATTAGTTAAACTATTTTGGAAAACAGTGTGGTGAGTCCTCGAAAACCTAAAAACAGAAATACCATTCAACCCAGCAATCTTGTTACTGGATATATACCCAAGGGACTATAAATTATTCTGTTATAAAGACAGGTGCATGCATATGTACACTGCAGCACTATTCATAATAGCAAAGACATGGAATTAATCTAAATGCTCACTAGTGGTAGACTGGATCAAGGAAATGTGGTACATATACACCACGGAATACTACACAGCCATAAAAAAGAATGAGATAATCTCCTTTGCAGGAACATAATGGAGCTGGAGGCCATTATCCTTAGCAAACTAACACAGAAACAGAAAACCAAATGCTGCATGTCTCACTTACAGTGGGAACTAAATGATCAGAACACATGGATACGAAGAGGGGAACAACAGACACTGGGGCCTATCAGAGTGTAGAGGGTGGGAGGAGAAAGAGAATCAGGAAAAGTAATTAATGGTTACTAAGCTTAACACCTGGGTGACAAAATAATCTGCACAACAAAACCCCATGACAAAAATTTACCTACATAACAAACCTGCACATGTACCCCTGAACTTAAAAGTTAAATTAAAAAATAGAAAGAAAATAGATAGGGCTGGGCATGATGGCTCACGCCTGTAATCCTGCACTTTGGGAGGCCGAGGCGGGAGGATCACAAAGTCAGGAGATTGAGACCATCCTGGCTAACACGGTGAAACCAAAAAAGGCCAGGCTGGTGGTGGGGCCTGTATCCCACCACGGAGGCTGAGGCAGGAGAAGGCTGAACCAGGAGGCAAGCTTGAATAAAAGAAAAAAGAAAAAAGAAAAAAAGAAAAGAAAGAAAATAGATAGTAATTTATTCCTGGTTAAAACATCATGCATTATTGTTTGCTTTTACTAAAAATTAAGTGGAGAAAATTAAGACTAAGAAAAGTATTCATATTAAAAATAATGGGCTTTAAATACTTAAGAGGAAATAGTTTCTAATAAGATACACACAGGTTAAACCTATGTCATCAGAAGTAGAGATGACTTTAATCAACTGCTGATCAAACTACAGGGAGTAATGGGTAAGTGCCAGCATTTGCTAAGCACAATGGACTTAATGCTGCCCCATTACAAGGAAGCAAATAAAGGCCTCTTTGTTAGAATATAAGGCACTGCAGAAACATGCTACAGAGGCTCACACTGACCTTCTAGTTAGTCATTTTCTTTCTAAAAATTTCTAAGCATAGACTTAACATCTTTAAGTGGCTTTGATATTGATGGGCGTCATGAAACTAATCTCACAGTCGGTCCTTCAAAATTTAGTATATTTGACTGTTATTTATGGGCAAGATAGGTCAGTGAGTATACCAGAAAGTTCAGAATGAGAGAAAACACACAGAAAGAGATTTGAAGGGAAAAAAGAGACAATGCAGGTTGAGCAAAAACAATAAACAGAAATAAAAGAAGACAGACCAGGGATTTAAGAAGGGCACAATGCAGACGAACCCCACAGGAGTAGAACGGAAGCCAGGAAAGAATGGGAAGCAGATAGACCAGGGTTTGAATTTTAGCTCTCACACTTAAGAACATAGCTAAGTTTCTCAATTTTTATATGCCACGTTTCATGTGTGAAATGGAAGTAATCATGCCTACATTACAAAAGTATTGAGTAATTAAATAATATATGTGAATGTGTTCAACACATTATCTGGTACCTAATAGGCATACAATAAATGTTAAATTCTCTTTCCTCATTACTTGTGCACAAAATACAAGTAGGAAGGCAAGGAGAAGAATAAGGAAAATAATTGTTCAATTAAGAAAAAACATATCAATTAATCCTAAAACTATGATAATGGAAAAGATGAATATTCAGTGAACATAATGAATCTTTCTAAAAATAAAAGACCCTGAGGTGAGCAAGTAGAAGTAGGAAAGCTGTTATAGAAGTATAGGCAAGAGATCACTGAACTTGGACTGAGATGGCAGTGTTGCCCATGGTGAGAACTATCCAGGATAGAAATTTATTTTTAAGTTGAATCTCTTGTTGGTCTGTATTTAAAGCATGAAGCAACAAGACGAACTCTCTGAACAACTGGGTGAATTATGATCATTTCTTAAAATAAGGCAACCTGGAGGTGGAGCAGGTTTGGAGGGGAAAATCAGGAGTTCTGTTTTGGCCTCATTAAAACTGAAATGCCAATGAGAACCCCAGTAGGTATGTCAAGTAGAAGATCTAAATGTGGATACCACAAACATCAATATGGCATTTAACTCTCTAAGCAGGGAGTTTTGCTAGAGAGAGTTTATTGCTGCACCCTGAAGAATTCCAACTTGTAGTGCTTAGAGGAGTGACAAGTGAAATTTGAGGAAACAAGGATAGTGTAGCATCAAGGAAGAATGTGCCAAAAGTTGCTCAGTGAGGTGAGGTCTAAAAAACATCCATCACATTTAGACATGTGGAGGCCTTGTGGAGAGCATTTCAGTGGAATGCTTAGGACAAAGCCTCAGGTAATACAATACCATGCCAACAAGATCTGAAACCAGCCTGTAATCCCAGCAATTTCGGAGGCCTAGGTGGGAGGATCACAAGGTCAGGAGATCGAGACCATCCTGGCTAACATGGTGAAACCCCGTCTCTACTAAAAATACAAAAAATTAGCTGGGCGTGGTGGCGGGCACCTGTAGTCCCAGCTACTCGGGAGGCTGAGGCAGGAAGATGGCTTGGACCCAAGAGGCAGAGCTTGCAGTGAGCCGAGATTGCACCGCTGCACTCCAGCTTGGGGTACAGAGCGAGAGTGCCCCAAAAAAAAAAAAAAAAAAATCTAAACTAGTATTGGGCTTTCTTTCCTTTTAAAAGGCCAAATAACAGATTTCAAAATTTCCCAGTTGAAAACCTTCCAGTGGATTCCTATTACCCTCAGAATAAAAGCTGAACTCTTTACCGAGACTTCCAGATTCCCAGAATATCTGGCACTTGTGGTCTTACTTCCATCCAAGAGCGCAAGAGCGGCCTCACCCAGCCCTTCTAGCCCTACTAGCTTCTTGCTCTTCATTAAGAAGCCAAGTTCCCTTCTATTAAGAGCCTTTGCATTTACTCTTCTCTAACCTGCATGGTTCCTTCCTCACTTATGTGCATAGCCTTCCCTGACTACTGTATATAAAACCATACCTCCTTGCGAGGCCGAGGCGGGCAGAGCACCTGAGGTCAGGAGATGGAGACCAGCCTGACCAACACGGAGAAACCCCACCTCTCCTAAAAATACAAAAATTAGCCGGGCGTGGTGACACATACCTGTAATCCCAGCTACTTGGGAGGCTGAGGCAGGAGAATCGCTTGAACCCGGGAGGCGGAGGTTGTGGTGAGCCGAGATTGTGCCACTGCACTCCAGCCTGGGCAACAAGAGCGAAACTCCATCTCAAAAAAAAAAAAAACAACAACCATACCTCCTCCACATCTTTTAGGTAGTCAACCTTACCTGGAGCTTTCTTTTTCCTATGAAAGAAATCTACGCTAGGTAGGTGATTTCTGATCTTCCTTTGGCAAAAAGTGAGTTAGAAAAGGCAAAGAAAATCTTTTGAATACAGGCTCACATGATTACAGAGCTACTGACTTACTTATAATGCTACCAGTGACAAGATTCCAATGGTTTCCAGTAAGGGACTCTTCGTTCACCTACACTCTAAGACAAAAACCCACAACGACAAATAAGATAATATGTTTAAATTACTTAGAAAAAATAATGGGTTTGAGGAAAAATGAAAATAAAGTTTAAAGTTTACCATTTCTATAAGTTTGTACTCTGTAGTTCAACTTAGTCTTAATTTTCTAGTTGGTCCTAGGTCCTGCAGTGTTCTTTCAAGTCACCATCATCTGATTCTGCAATCCCACTGTAAACCATTTTTAGATTTTGTCTAGATCTGGGAATGTCTCAATCTGAAGATCACTTTTTAGTTACAGTATGAAGTACTTTCACCTTCTTAATCACATTTAAAATACAGACTCTTATTAAAAATAATGGCATCCAAGTGATTCATTCAATGCCTACCTTCTAATGTCAATAGTGAGAAGACTTCTATTAAGATAGTTACAGTGGGGATAGAAGAACATGGACAGACTTGAGGGATACTTAAGAAATAGAACTGTAGGAAATTGAGAACCAATAGTGAAAAGGGGAAATGAGAAAATAAAGATGAAGGCCAGGTGCAGTGGCTCATGCCTGTAATCGCAGCACTTTGGGAGGCCAAGGCAGGCGGATCACTTGAGCTCAGGGGTTGAGACCAGCTTGGGCAACATAGCGAGACTTTGTTTCTACTAGAAATAAAAAAAATTTTTTTTTTCTCTAATGGCCTGGTTTCTGGCTTAACCCACTGGATAGGCAGTGGTGTCACCTCAAGGCAGAGAGAAAAAAGGTTTGAAGAATGGGGGAAATGTCAGTTTTGGGTATATTGAATTTAAGGTACTTGCAAGAAATGTATTTTAGGCAGTTGGATATATAGTACAGATTGTGTTACTGTGTATGTTAAGTGAATGACAACCTTGCAGTAATATCTAAACCTTCTTAGATCCATTACTATATTTATAAAATGATATAGTGATCTTTAAGGTGCCTCTCAGCCCTAAAACTTCAGTGAATTCAACTTTATCATTTTATTATTTAAATAATTTGGTTTGGATCCCCATTTTCTTATTAGACTCCAGAGTATCATGCTATTGTTAGCACTTTAGTTCAGCAGTTTTAAACAAAAACTATTAGCCAGTTAGAAGCTTGTGAATTCATACAACTTTGTTTTCTCTTAAATTTTAAGGGATTGTGAATCATTTGCTTCCCCTACCAACGGAAGACATATATTCAAGCTTGCTGGACTTTCTTGGGATGAATACAAGAATTTTTAAAGAAAATGTAAAATATATTCATGAAAATTTCTTCTCCATGAATTCTTCCTCTCATAGATTTGGAGAAGTTGGAGAAACATTACTTTAATTAATAGAAAAAAAGGGGAGAGGAAAACGTGGAGCACAAAAAAATGGGGTTTGGCAAGAAAAATAAATCTACAAGGAGATGTATCACAATACATTTTAAAAGGAAAAAAACCAGCACTTAATTGGTGCCTTGCAACTGGCAATACGAAATTAAGTGATAGAAATGAAAGACAGGTTTAAGTTAAATTTTAATTTAAATTTTATTGTTGAGATAATAGTCTTGACATTTCAATACTGAATATTCTGGAATTCTTTGTCCTCCTCTCTTCCTAATTGCACATAGCATCTTGGTTATTATAAACTATTTCCAGGTTAACAGAACCAGTAATTTTGAGAGAAGAGAGAATACTAATCTCATTGTCTGAAACATGTTTAAGTAGTAGTCCCGGCCGGGTGCGGTGGCTCATGCCAGTCATCTCAGCACTTTGGGGAGGTCGAAGTAGAAGGATTGCTTGAGCCCAGGAGTTCGAAACTAGCTCGGGTAACACAGCAACACCTTGTCTCTACAAAAAGAGAAAAAAATTAGCTGGGTATGATGGCAATTGTTGTGGTCCCAGCTACCTGGGAGGCTGAGGTGGAAAGGTAGGTTGAGCCTGGGAGGTCAAGTTTGCAGTGTAATGTGATTGCTCACTGCACTCCAGCCTGGGCACAGAGCGAGACTGTGTCTCCAAAATAAATAAATAAAAAAAGTAGTCCTGACAATAAACGCAACTTTGGTTCCCAAAAGAGGCTCTGTGGAATAACTGACAGATGAATGGCTCATCATTTGGAGGGGGGGAGGGGGGGAGTGGGAGGTCGAAGAGTACCGTATACACAGCTCATTTTAGAGCATTGTTTCCTACTGCCTCAAGGAGTATTGCTGCTTTGGTGAAAATGAATCCCTCCAATGAAATATCACCAATTGAGCAAAATGAACAATTCCACAAACTGAACTATGTATGTTTTTAGTGCTTCCCATTGGATCAGCTCACAACTGGCATATCTTGAAGCATTATCACAATTATTCTCCAATTTAAAAAATTCCCATGCCATACTGTGGATCACATACCACAACTTAGTGAGACAGGGGGGCCAGAAATGCACAAGGGAGTAGAAATTAAGAAATTATTCCTTTATGAAACAAAATTACTCCAGCTTAAAATAATAAATAGAATTTCATTTTAACAGAATGATTATTTTATGAAGTGTATCTGTAACTCCTGTAACAGAAAGCTGAAACTGCATCAGGAAGAAAAGCCTATGCTTTTGGAGTCAGACAATTTGTTTCAGACCTAGTGCCTCTATGTAATCTGGTATTTTGACCTTTTGATGCCCAAATCTCTTCCTTAGAAAAATAAGGAAGATAATCCTTACAAGGTTACTTGAGGATTAAAAGCAATCATGTATAAAATATATTATGTAACAAAAATGAAGACAAAAGAAACACTATTTCGACTGTGATTTTGTTAGACTTTTATTATGAATGTATTTTTTTGAACCATCATTTCAGATCTCACTAAAACTGCAAATCTTAGAGAAGTTCAATTTAAAGAGTGACTACAGCTTTCATACCATTGATGTCGATGTCTTTTTCTTTAAGGAGCACTATGTGCGTGACACTTATATTGATAGCCAAGCTAGAACCCTAGTTTCAATTTCCTTGTTATAAAAGCTATTCTACTTACTTGTGGGTATTAACTTGAGGTGAAGAATGTAAAGCAAATTCTGAAAAACCTGTAAATAAGCACATGAGACTACATTTCATAATTAATGGTAAAGATACAGTTACTCCTTGATTTTTCAAATAAACTATAATATAGTAAACCAACTTATTCTAGTGTTGAGATACACTATAATTTTTGATTACTGTCCTAATAACCTTTCATTTAGATTATTCGTTATTTTTTGTTTATATTGCAAGTTAAGTAAAACGATGAAACTGACTTGAATATAAAAAAATCAGTAGTCCTGGGTTAAACATTTGCCACTTAAGGTCATTAGCTTAGCTGCAACATGTTACCAAACCAATAAATATAACATTATTAGGTTAGAGACTTAAAAAAAATCTGAATACAATTAAGGATGAATAAATATGTTATTAAGATGAACTACATGTGAACTTTCAGTTTAAAAGTATACTTTTAAAGAACAGAGCTAATTATCAAAAGCTTCCATTTTTACTTTCTCCTCCAGTAATTATCTCTTATGTGATAATTTGATAAGCTCTAGGAGAATAAGAAAAAGTCCTTTTATAATTCATGATAGGTTTAATCAGGTAATTCCAGGAGGGAAAAAAACCATTAAAACAAAATCTTATGATAATCATCTGGTATGTCCAATTACATGGGTATGATGTAACAGAAATGGTTACAAACTTATAATGTATTATTTACATTATATACTCAAAACTATCAAGCTAGTTAACTATATCTGAGGAGACACATTATGACATGAGTTAAACAGTTTTTCATTGTTCATTAGAAAGAATGCAGTCAAGCTTTTAATGGAAATAATATACAAGTGAGGCACTTTTTAGGTCAGAAATAGAAAGCAAACGACACTACACACTGGAAATGTTCACAAAAATCTATGTGTATTTTTAATACAAAGACTTTTCAACTAGTTTATTCTTGAAAAATTCCAAAACTAATCACTGATGCAATTTAAGAAGCTTGAATAATGGCTAACATTTATCAGTGTACCAAAGCATATGAACGTTTTATAACCACCTGGCTGCTAGGCAAACAGTACCTAATACCTTAAAGCCTTTTTTTTTCTTTTGGTTTATATAAATCATCTCAGGTTGTGTTTCTTTCTTAAATAAATTCATTCTTTATGTTTGTCTCATTGCAAAACACCTCATGGTGCTATTATCATGATTTATAGACTTTTTTAGTGCAACAATAATGCCAGTTTCTAGTGCTTCCTCTTACACTTTGAAATGTGATCATGGAAGTCAAATCAAGAATGAACATAATTAGTAAAGAATCCTTGCTTTTCAGGTAACTAAAGTTTTCTAAGTTTTATGTGGAAAAAATGTAACACTTGCTTAATGCACCTTTGGGCTACAATTAAAAACCCAATTTAACACATATTTCCAAGTGTAATCATAAAATCTAATGTAAATTTCAACACAAGAAATATCCTTAAAATTCTTTACACTGACCATTTAGAGGAAAGCACATTTCCTGTACTCTGGAGACTAACATGCATATTAAGAAACATTTCTGTGCCATTTAATTAAGGGGGCAGGGGAGAGGAAAAAGAAAAGAAAAAGCAAGACTTACCCAAGATATCAGATGGCACTATACACATGAATTGAAAGTGCATTTACATTACTTCAAAAGCTCATTTTAGGCACTGCTGAATAACCAATGAAAATAGGTAGTTTCAAGTTTTTCCCTTTAGATTTTAACCCCACCCCATCATCATTTCAGAAACATACACATGGCTGGGCGCAGTGGCTCATGCCTGTAATCCCAGCACTTTGGGAGGCCGAGGTGGGTGGATCACCTAAGGTCAGGAGTTCGAGAGCAGCCTGGCCAACACGGTGAAACCCCGTCTCTACTAAAATACAAAAACTTAGCTGGGCATGGTGGTGGGCGCCTGTAATCTCAGCTACTTGGGAGGCTGAGGCAGGAGAATCGCTTGAACCCAGGAGGCGGAGGTTGCAGTGAGCTGAGATCGCACCATTGCACTCCAGCCTGGCCAACAAGAGTGAAACTCCGCCTCAAAAAAAAGAGAAAGAAACATACACACACACTCTCTGAAGTTGTCATGATAAAATACAGGTGTGATTATGTTTTTTCATGTTTTGAGTATTATTTTTAAAAATTCTCCCTGACTGGCGGAAGGAGGAAAAAAATACCATTTTGGTAATGGCTTTTGAGAGTTAAAGCAACTGGTTCTATAAATGCCTCAGTACATCCATTAAGTTTGATTGCCAGTCCCAAATATCAACAAATATTTTAAAACAGGATATGTAAGAAAAAAGTGCTTAAAATCTTTCAGCAAGCCAACAAGACACATTTACAATTCCTTTGAGATAGTTCTTATTCCTGGTTTCCCTGGTAGAGGTGGTCACCACATAAATAGCCCTTTAATGGTAGTAGTGATGAACCCTGTCAGATCCCTATTGCCATCTCATGTCTCTGGCCTGGAAATCATCCAGTAGGTGGTGCTGAAGCTCCACATGACATACTTCTTCAGAAATCAAATGATGTCCCTTTTCAAGTCAAGAGAAATATTTAAGAATTATCAATTCTGAACAAAACAAGTTCATCAGACCAGTCTTGCTTGTCATACCATCTAGATGATTCCATTTTCAATACTATTACTCAAGCAGTTGTCTTGAGCCATCTGCTTATATCAGATAAAAACAAAGGAAAGTTTTAGAGGAAAAGCCAATTGGCAGTGCCGAGTCTGTACAGAGAATGAGAAAATGTTCCTGAAGTTGCCTATACACGTTTAAGAATCAGTGATTTAAACTACCCATTTGCTTTCACAAAGGAATTCTAATTTACTCAAAAGAAAATTTCCACTTAGCGATTCAGAGAACATTATATCATCAGTTAGTCTTGTAGACTGATTTAGAAACTGGGTATGTTAACTACAAAGATCCAAGGTAAAATAAAAACCATTTCATCACCATAGTTTTTAATGAAGAAACTTGTTTAAAATTGTAAAGGAAAAAATGGGAATGGGACGGCAAAATCTTAGCAGCAAAGTGGTTAAACAAATTGAAAATATTAATGCACAAACATTAAAATATTAAAGCATATATGTTGCATATAAAATACAGTACAGAACCAGGAGTTGCACTATACTGATTAGTGCTTAACAGAAGAAATGATTAAATTTGTTCCTCCCAGAAGTATATACACAGTTCATTTCCACAGCATTTTCCTATATAGCCAGCAAGTTATTTTCTTCAGTTATTCACACCTTGATCAAACCTGAATTATAATCTTAGCACTTACAAATATGAAAATTCATTCACAAGGAAAAACAGTATTTCCATTTCACCAATAAAAATTTTGAAAGTTAACAGTCTATTCTAGGAAACCAAGTTTAGCTGAAAACTTCAGGGATGAAGATCATCTGTTGTAGCAGCATTCAAATATATAAACAGTAAAAATAAGACTTAAAACTGCTGCTACAGTGTCATGTTTTGGATTTAGTTCATCCAATTGACTTTTAGTACAAAACTAGAAATACCCTCTTCTTCATAACATCTATAGTTATCAATATATTTTCTTCTTTTCAATGTGAAATAATACTTCAAGATGATCTATATACACAATGTTGTCAGTTCAAGCTGTCATATAAATATAAATGCTTTCTTAAAAAAAGTATTTTACAGACAGATAGTGTTATATACATTGTTCAGTTTGATCTGGGGCAAAAGAAAAAAGCTAACACAAGCTTAAATGTGATATATAAAAAGAATGATACATAAATGACGTTTAAAAACCTGCATAGAAAATGAGCTTCAAATGGTAGTGTGATTTTAATTTTTATCACCTCTGAAACTTCAAGCCATTAAAAAAAAGGCACACTTCTCAACTTTATCCCTCTAAGGGAATGTTCTTAAAGAACCCTTTCCTTGGTTAGAGTTTTAATGTAACACTTAAGAAAACAACAACAACAACAAAAAAACAAAAACAGACAATTTGACTTCAAGGTACTTTAAAGTTTGTTGGAACACTTATCCAACTATTTTGTAAATTAAACATCCAGTAATATAATGCTCTGCAAAAGAAATAAATTTATATGTACAAGATACTTCATTTACAATGTTGGATTAAATACTTTCCTGGGATAGTTTAGCACACATTTTAACATAAAATAATTTTGCTTTTGGCCAGTTTAAATAAAAATAAAATGTAACTGATAAAAAGTTATTGTTATGTAAATAATAAGCACTGAGGATTAAGCTGAAAAATTAGTAACACAGCTGAACATATTCTGGTTTAGCAGAATGATACATGAAGATCTCAAGACGAAGCTTTTACACTAATTATCCAGTCAAACTTTCTGCCTTGTAAAACATTTGTAAATGCAATATAATTTTTTGAAGGAGGAAACTCTGAAAGAAAACAACTTGCTGGTTGAATACCACAAAAAACAACTAAAAAACTTCACTTTTTTTCTATAATGTTTGTTTACTCAGTCTCTTTTTATATAAAAATAAGTGTTACGTTCCCATCAGAACATTAGACAATTACATCTGTGCTTTAAAAAAAAAAAGTTGGTCACTCAAGGCTATTAGAGTATTTTTAAGGATTTTAGATTACCAGAATGTACAGATATAACTCAATATAAATTGTAGCCAAAGAGAAATAAGGATGAAAATATCAAATCATTCACATGGAATAAAAACATTATTAACTAGATGAGTTAAATATTCAAAATATATGGAATGTGACAGTAGATATATATATATATCTACTTCAGAACTAGGAAGGGGAAGAAAAGTTTAATATGTAATAATTCGTACCTTACATTTAGTTAAATATAAACATTTGTTATTTATACATAAAACTGCTTTCAAAAAACAACTAATAAATGATTTAGTTGCACTTGTTTTACTTCTTGTAATTCCCAAGTGTTAACTTTTCTTAGATTGAAATCAACTGTCCCCTAGTGCACTTTCATTTTTAGTTCATGTCCTAATAAATTCATACCTTTAAAAGTCCCATCACCTAATGCATAAATATACAAAAATGCCAAAAATTAATCCCTTTTAGTTGGATCATATTTTATGCTGACTTTTTATAGCCAAATAACCAGAAATGGTTTCCTTCTGCAAATACTCTACAACCTGTAACAAAACATGCCATGCACTCAAGGGAAAAGTTAGGCATGGCGTGAAACGCCAAGAACTGATGAGTTCTGCTTCCTCCATGTGTGGCCCCAATGATACCAGGCAAGATTCCATATTGCTTGCCAAAAGCTTCCACAAATCCAAGTTAGCTAATTCCTGGAAACAAAGATTTTAAGCTCATTTTGGTACTGGACCATTTCATCCAGCAGCTTTATGTTTCCCACCACAGCAACCACATGCCTCACCACAGCGATGGCACATTCTCAAAGGGACGTAGCAGCACATACATGGTACAATGAAAGACAAAGCTACCAGGGCTAACCATCGCAAGCAGAACTTGTCGTCGCTAGTGTCACACGAACAGGGATCAGAAAAATCTCCCTCCGAGTCTGACATACAATGATACAACATGCTCTCTGCACAGAGCATGCAACTAACTTGATATATGCATCTTTTAATAGGGTCTGGAGCATCCTGACATTTTCCCCTGACATTTTCTTCATGATTAAACCTTTCCTGGCAGTATACACAGCGAGAACGTTCACCATCCTCTTTTCTTCGTTTTGACTTCTTAATTTTTAATGAGGAAGGCTGTGTCTTAAATACCACAGAGTCTTTGGGTGAACTTAACTTAGTCTCATCCCCACAAGAGTACAGATAGTCTGATTTTTTACTGTCTGGTTTAGAAAACTGAATACTGGAATCAGCATCATCTCTTTCCAAGTCATTTTTCCACATGTCAGGATGTCTGTAGTCTGCATAGCGACGTATTAAGATATCTCGAGGGTTTATTCTGACAATCTCATCCTCATCTTGAAAGCTGACATGTCTGATTGATTTCAAAGGGACCTAAAAAAGAAACAGATAAAAACTGCAGTGAGGGCTGTGATGGTTAATTCTATGTGTCACCTTGGTGGGGCCAGCGTCCAGATATTTGTTGAAATATTCTGGACATTTCTATGATACGTTTTTGGGATGAGATCAACATTTCAATTGGTGGACTATGAGGAAAGCACAGTACCTTCTGTGATATAGGTGGACCTCATAAAATCAGTTGAAGGCTTTACTAGAACTAAGACTGAGCTCCCCCTGAGCAAGAAGAAATTCTGCCAGCAGGGTGCCTTTGGACTCAGACTACAACTATTTCTTGGGTCTCCAGACAGCCTACCCTGCAGATTTTGGATCTGTACCTCTACTATTGCATGAGCCATTTCCTTAAAATAAAACTTTCCTATCTGTCTGTCCATCCGTCTGTCCATCCATCCATCCATCCATCCATCCATCCATCCATCCATCCACCAATCCATCCATCCATACTGTTGGTTCTACTTCTCTGGAAAACCTTGACTAATACTGATTTTATTGTCAGTATTAGTCAAAGTGGGGTGTCACTCTAACAAACACCTAAAAATGTGGAAGTGGTTTTAGAACTGGGGAATGGGTAGAGGTGGAAAGTATTTTGAGATGCATGTTAGAAAGAGCCTTGAGGGGACTGTTGCTTCTAAATATGGACTTTAAAAAGTGCTTCTGGTAAGATCTCAGATGGAAATGAAGAACATGTTTTGGACACTGGAAGGAAGGCAACCTGTGTTATAAAGCGACAAAGAACTTGGCTAAATTGTGTTCTTGTGTTTTTTGGAAAGTAGAACTTGTGAGTGATTAACCTAAATATTTAGCAGATATTTCTAAGCAAAGTGTTGAAGGTGTAGTCTAGTTTTTCCTTGCTGCTTATAGTAAAATTCGAGAGGAGAGAGAGGAATTGAAAGAAGAAACTGTTAAGCAAAAAGGAATAGTACATGAAGATTTGATATGTTCCATGTCTATCCATTTGCAATAAAATGAGAAAGCATGTTATGGAAAGAATAGCTAGGGTATAGTTGGACAATCATATGGTAAAATGAAATGCTGTCAATCTGGATTGAAGGGGACAGAGTCAGGACAAAATGAAGGAAGACTGTTGGACTTCTGGAATTCTACAGGATGGGCCAAGGGAGTAATGTGAAATATGACTTATCTTTCAAGAAAAGGGAAGAATGAGCCTAAAGGCAGGCTGTTTTCTCCTCAGTTCCAAAGGGTGGGGTCAATTAGTCAGTGTCAGTGGGTCAGGCTGTAGCAGGCCAGAGCCCTGGGGGCAATACTGACACCTATGGCCGAGGGGGTGGGGCTACCTACCATCCCAGTGGGCCCAGAGAGCAGAACATTAAAACAAAGAGGATTATTCTTAATCCTAAAATCTTTTTCAAAAAATCTTAAAATATTTTAAAAAGTTTAAATATCTAATGGAATTATTGTAAGGTTTTGGAATTGCTTGGGACCCATGACACCTTTCTTCCTTTCAATTTCACTTTTTCAATAGGAATGCCTATCCTATACCTTTCCTATCATGGTATTCTGTAACCTATCCTATCGTGGTATTTGTACCAAGAAATTACAAATTTCACGGGTTCATAGCAGAAGACGAATTTTGCCTCAAGATATATGTACCTCATCTTACCCACACTTGATTGAAAGATGTTATTTAGATGAGATTTGGGACTTAAGAGTTGATGCTGGAATGGGTTATGTCTTTGGGGCTGTTGGGATAAGGATGAATGTATTTTGCATGTGAGAAGGACAAAATGTTATGGTCTGACTTACGTCCTCTTCAAATTCATATGCTGAAGCCCTAACCTCCAGTAATGCGACTGTATTTGGAGATAGAGCCTTTTAAGAGGTGACTAAGTTAAAATGTGGCCCTTAAGAGAGACTTTAATCCAATCTGACCGTTTTCTTTATGAGGAAATTTGGACACACAGAGAAAGACACCAGGGATGTATGGGCAGAGGAAAGACCATGTGAGGGCAAAGTGAAAAGGCAGCTACCTGCAAGCCAAGAAGAAAGGCCTCAGAAGAAACCAAAGCTGCCAATAACCTTGACCTTGAACTTATAAGAATTGTGAGAAAATAAATTTCTGTTGTTGAAGCTACCTAGTCTGTAATATTTTGTTGTGGGAGTTCCAGCAAATTAATACAAAGACATACATGTGTATAGCTTGGGTACACAAAAAGTCTCTGAAAAATGACGTAAAATACCCCTACTTCCACAACCCTTCTGGGAAGGTTGGTTCTTTGAGGCCAAAGAACAAAATTAAGTCTTTTGACCCCTTCCATCATCCATAAATGCAGGCTTCTAAGTAGATAAATTTGTATCTTTAGCTCCAGTCCCTGGACATAGTGACTAGTCTACTACAAGTAAGCATCTGACTCAGTTTGGGGCAAACTTCTACTTCCTAGATACATGGAATTAGGGCTAAAAAAATTCTAGGTCTGAGCTAAAGGTGGGGTGACAGATACAGTTCCTTTAATTAACAATATATAATTCTTTTTGGTCCTATCTAATAAATGCAGCTCTGGCAATCTTTTAGACTCAAATGAGAAGTTTGGAGAGTTTTTAACTAACAGCATTTATAAGCACATAGGCAGCAAATTCATACAATGAAAAATTTTCTAGTACAATTGAACTATATGGAGAATTAGAAAGACTGGAAAACTTTACCTATATATTAATTAGTTAAATTCCATATCACAAGATAAACTAACATTACTTACCCTATTTTGGGACTTTAGGCTTCCACATTCCTTGGATATTTGCCGCTGTACGTATTCCATACTTCTGCTCTGAATGTCCAAGCCTGGCTGACCAAATGCTATCTAAAATACAAACAATTTCTACTTGAATGACACAAGAATTTCACTTTTAATGAAACTGTACAGTGTATGTTCCAAAACCTTATAATCTATTAGCAGTAAAGTTTTTCAAAAATGGTTTTGAGAATAAAAACAGAATCATTTCCCCCCACCTAAAACACAAAAACCGTAGGTCTTTTCTTACATATTTAAATTTTAACAAGTAATGAATACATAGTCAAAAAAGTACAAACAACCCAAATATTCGTCAAGTAATGAATGGATAAACAAAATGTAGTAAATCCGTAGAGTGGAATATTATTCAACCACAAAGAGAAATAAAGTAGTTACACATGTCACAATGTTGCCAGGGGCTGGGAATAGGGAAGGAGGGGCAATGACTGATAATCAGTGTGGGTTTTTTGGGAAGTGATATGGAGTTTGATACTGCTGATGGCTGCATAATCTTGTGAATATAATAAAAACCACCAAATTATATACATTTTTAAAGCATGATTTTGTGGTAGGTGAATTATATAGCAATAAAAAGATAGGAATCTTTAGTGTCCTGATACATTTACAAGTGTTTTGAATTGCAAAGCCCATTTCAGACCTAAATTATAGCTAAAATACATCAATGTTTAATTTTTAAAATTTTATGGTGAAAAATTCCAATATACATAAAAGGAGAGAATAATGTAATGAATCACCACGGGTCCATTATCTAGCTTCAGTTATCATCAACATTTTGGCAATCTTGTTTACTTCTTATTTTTCCAGATAATTTTGATCCAACTCCTACTGTTACACACTTAATAAACACAATAAACACTATAACCCTGAAAATAAATAGTAATACATGCAGATAGCAAAATTTTCAAATAGTATAAAAGCACATGAAGTAAAACCCTTCCTTCCATCTTAGACCTTTCAGTCCCAGTTTTAAAAGTTAACTATCATAAAAAAATTTTTTAATGCATTCCTCCAAAAATTTTTACACACACACACACACATCTTTAAAACAGGACCCTTTGTACTGTGCCCTTGGTTTCTGCATTTAATGATACAATATGGAGGCCATTCTATGTGTATAAGTAGAATCTGTAAGAATTTAGAAATTAACAAGAGGAAATAACTATGGATTAAATGGTCTGGGAAGGCATGAAAGGAAATGCAACTTGAAGTAAACACAGAATAAAGCTAGGTATTTGGTCAAGCGAAAAAAAGAAAAACAGAAGAACATTACACAAAAGGAAGTGGAGAGAACAATTTTTTTTTTCCTGATAGAACACAATGAGACCTCAACTAGTATTATTAAATATGTATTTCTAAGAACTATTTTAAAGAGTAAAAATGTCACGTTTCTCACCACTGTCTCAGAAAAAAGTCACACACACCACTTAAACACATACATACTTTGAAAACTACCTGAGTCAATAGGGTCTACGCATATTAAATATTAGTTCTCTCACACAATCTCTAAGTGAAAAGACAAATAAATGGACAATATTGACCTTTTCAAACTTACTAAAAACAAATGTTGTAAGATACACCCCAATTAATTTCTGCTTTTTAATATCCTCAAAATTTGGCACGTTTGCTATAATCTTCAGTAAAATTTATTAGCTGAAAAAGTCATAAGAGACGCTTCTTCAAGGCTGGTCACAATTAAAATTTTAAAAGGATTCCATTTATAATAGAACAACAAAAATGGTACAAAGAAATAATCCTATAAAATATGTATTATCTTTTCAAGAAGAAAATGCAAAGTTTTATGTAAAGATACAGAAGAAGAGCTACACCAAGGTATATATCATATTCACTAATAAAATGATAAATTATCCCCTAAACTAACACACACATTCAGCGCAAATCAAATATAAACCACAAAAGAATTCTTCGTCAGATTTGACAAGCTGATTCTAAATTTTTTAAAGGGCAAACAGCCAAATTAAAAAAAAAAAAAAAAAAAAGATCCAAGAGGGAAAACAAAGTTAGGCACTTTCTCTACAAATATTAAATTATTATAGAGCTACAGCATTTCTACAGTAAAGATGACAATGTGGCACTCATTTAGACTAGAGACATCAGAAATAGACTCAAACATATATAGAGAATTGATATGACAGATATGGTACTGCATATCAGTACAGGGAAAGGCTCCAATAAACAGTGTGGTGACAATTAGTAACCTATGTGGAAAAAATAAAATTTGATCCCTACCATAGAAAATAAATCAAATTAAAGTAGATTAAAGACTAAACTTTAAAAGTTTTAGATTAGGAAGAAAATCTTTAAGACGAGGATAGGGAAGAGTCTGTCAAAATAATAAGAGAAATGATAAATTCAACTGCATTAAAATTTGTAATGTCTGTTCACCAAAACACCACAAAGAGTGAAAAATAATCACAAACTAGGAGATAATAGCCGCAAATAAAACTCAGAAAGATCCTGAATCCAGAATATACAGAGAAGTGACACAGAACATTTGATTACCTAGTAACAAGGCCATATGAGAGCATGCAGTTAAAACCCATTTGTAAAGGAACAATCACAGTTATTTCCAAAGTCTTTCAAATACTCAATACATATCCCCTGTACATGGTACACATCAATCCTAAAGTCCAGTTTGTCCCAGAATCTTCTGTAGCACATCAATGTAAAAAATCCACTCCTGAACACTCTAAAGAAACTCATGCACATGAATAGTTGTGGACAAGAAAGTTTGTACCAGCAGTATGCCTGTAACAACAAAAACCTGAAAACAACTGAAATATCCAATTGGGAGAATAAAAAGAAACAAGTTTTAGAACTATCAAGGAAAGCATGAGAATGTTAGACAAATACAATTCCAGGTAATAGTTACCTCTAGGATGGAGGCAAAGGTGTAGATTGGGGGTGTTCCTTTTTTAAGTTGTTTCGTGGTTTCTCAAGTATTCAGTGAATACATTCTTTTTTATGTATTAAACATGTCATAAATCTTTGATATAGGCTGTCATATTTGTCTACAGTGAAATGAACCCCGTGAAAATAAGAGAAACTGAGTTAAAGAACTATAATGGCTTCTAGGCCTGTAAGACTTTGAAACAATGTATCTATCCATCCAGAGGATTTTTTTTTTTTTTTTTGAGACAAGGTCTCACTCTATCACCCAGGTTGAGTGCAATGGCGTACGTGTCTCATTGCGGCCTGGACCTCCCTGGCTCAAGCAATTCTTCGGCTTTAGACTCCTGAGTAGCTGAGACTACAGGTACGTATCACCATGAGATATATATATATATATATATATATATATATATGAGATGGAATCTTGCTATGTCGCCCAGGTGGTCTCAAATGCCTAGTCTCAAGTGATCCTTCTACCTCGACCTCCCATAGTGCTGGGACTGCAAGTGTGAGCAACCATGCCTGACCTCAAAAGATTTACTAGCTCTTCAAAGCATTAAAAAACGAGTCAAAGACAAACACTGGCAATGCCTATTTAAGCATTACTAAGGGAACATAAACTAGCGTAGTTGACAATTCTTTATGGGTCCCATCTCTGCAGATCTAGTGAGCATATGCACTATTGGCCTTTTGTTTTGGACTATCTTTTCAAGGATGTCTGTACAGTGAAACCCTTGAAAGACACAGTGTTTCCCCTTTGGAGACAGGCTTGTTTAGTGTCCAGTATAACAAAGACAGTATCTCCTTCCTCAGCAAGGCAGGCAGGCTACTGAAGTGCATTAAAAGTCATTACAAAAGACTTGGCTTCCCTAAGTTCAAGGTTCCAACGCTGGGATGCTAACCCACCGAGTGGACAACATATTCCTGAGCATCATTCCCATGGGATTTGGAGGAGCAAGGGAAACACAAACATGAAGTTCATGCTACTATTGTACTGTGAATAATAATAAAGTCCTTTGTTTGACCCAGCAGCCATGTCTTCTAGCAGCATTCATAAAACTAGTAAGTTAACTTGCTAGCTTACTCTTTACAGTTCAGCAAGGCAGTTGTCTAGTCCTTTTGGCAAGGTTGTTCCTCTGTTGTAGAAAAAGATCCATCAACTTATGCAATTAAACATTCAAAAGACATAGTTATTTTGTTGAGCATTTACGCTCACCAAGTTAGCTTTTAGTGATGATCTCATAAAGACCTATTTTAGGTAGAGAATGTGTTAATCAGGCTACTGCAGGTAACTACAGTCCTCATGATGGTTGAAATCAAATTTTATGTTCTGATTTTCACATATCATTTTCTTAAACTCAATTATTTGAATCTCTGAAGATGACTTTAGTCCTAGTATCCTAAGAAAATAAGGTGTCTGGTCTGCAAGCTGAGGGCCAGATTCTCTACCATGAAAAAACTCATCCTGTGAGGCCTTCTTGGTCACATACAAATGGAAAACTGCTACACTATCCTAACAGCACTGTGCTGAATGGAACTGTTTTATTCCTATTAAGAAACTTCTACAATATTTCTTTACTGTAGGTATAGCTACAGTCCACTGCAGCTTTAAAAGAGTAAACCGTTCCATTCTAATTCCTATTGAGAAGTTCACTAATTATAACAGCAGTAAATGTATAAACATCTAGTTATGCAATTCATATAACCCTTGATTCTCTAAGTCACATCAATTTTGGAGATAAGAAAAAGTATCAATTACAAGGAATTACTTACGAGTATTATTGTTCTATTTAACATTTTTCCTAAGTGCTTTATATATAACATTAATTATTTAATATTCATAACAACTCTAGGAGGTAGATACTGATATTATTCCAATTTACAGATGAGGATACTAAGCCACAAAGAACTTAAGTAACTTGCCCAAGGCCGCACAGCTAGTAAGTAAAGAAGTTGGAATTCAGAGCCAAACAGAATAGCTCTAGAGGCCATGTCATAATCCCAAAGCTATCAGCTGTCTGCCAAATGTTGTTCACTTCTCTCTCTGCAGTTATTGAGCACTTTTTGTACTTTCTACTTGATGACTACATTCTTCAACCACCCCATCATAACCGCCATTACTATTTTGGGAGAAGAGTTCAGTTCTTTTTCCCCATCAATCAACAGAACACCTTTAAATATATAGTTCTTTCAGCCAAAGAAGGTAGGCCAAATAAATTCCCAGGGCCTGGGATGAGGAATACTGGTATATCATAACATCCCTGTGTTACATTCACCGTGTTTTCTTTCCCTGCTCAACTGTATGAATCAGTGACTTAGTTCAGGATATCCATACTTCCACTCTCTCCTATGTTGAGATGAGTTTTTCTGCCTGCCACTCAGTATGTGGGAAAATATTTTGTATTTAAAACTGTTAAACTGAGTATCTCCAGATTCAAATGTCTCACAGGATGCCTGGAAGTTTATAAGCAAGTATGACTCCTGGTGGGTTCATTTTAATATCCCAAAATCTCTAGCGAAAATATGCAGATTGCTTTTAGCCTTTATTCTTGCAATTATTTTGCTCAAAGTAAAACTGGCTTGCAATTTTTTCCTTCTTGTACCAATATCTTAATTTTTCTTTAATTTTTTATAAAATTTCATAATAAATTTGAACATACATAAACTACAGATAATTTTTAATCACTAAAAATAGGTAGTTTGCCAGTTTGTTGAGAGGATTAAAACGAGTTATATAAGTAAAGCACTTAAAACAGTATCTAGCACGTAGTAGGTACCAGCTATGATAAACATTAATAATAATGATTAGTGAAAAATAAAGCTACAGGGGGCCTGGGAGACTTACCTGGAGCCTTTTACAATCTGTGTCTACCTTGAATAATTCAAACTGTATTTGCTATGGTATGAGAGTTGCTGGAAGAAAAGCTCCCAGATGATCTAGAAGTTTTTCTGTTCTCTCTCTACCCACTTTTAAGACTTCAGGACAAGAATAGTAGGGCCCGCAATGCTGAATTAATCAAGTTTGAATTGTTAACTTTCTGTCTCAATAGCAAATCTGTAACTCTACCTAAATTTCACTTCCACCTTGGAAAATGAAGTAATTTTATCTCTTCTCATGCAATTCTCCTGTCTTTACAGTCTCCATTGTGCCTTTCTCTATCAATTTTTTTCTCTGTCCTGAATCTTTTAATTTCTCCACTTTCTTCATCTTATGACCATATTCATTTCTTGACCCTGCACCCCTCTAACTCCATCTATTTGTTAAGGAAGGAAGGCTTTTGCAGTCAAGCTTCTAGAGAAGTGGCTAGCAAACATCATCTTTGTTTCCTCTCCAGACATGCACACCTCTTAATCCCACTGAAACTGTGGTACGGTTATCAATTACCTTTATAGAGATGAATTTGAATTTTATTGGGGCATTTTCGCCATAAAATATTAATTAACTACTCCATCATTTCCTTTCCTTACTCCATCACTGTCCTCCCCGGGCTTCTGAGACATCCTTTTCTGGTTCTCCTAATGTGACTGCTCTTTCTTAACTCACTGTCTCAATATTTAGTGATTCCCTACTGTTAATAGTTTTAAAACAGAACATATATAGTCTTCCAAAATAATTCTAACTGTCCTCATAGTTTCAATTTTCATTCTCTGATAATGATTTCCAAAATTTATCTCCAGTCTTTAACTCTCCCTGAGCTTCAAACAATATTTAAAGAGCTACTGGTTGAAAATTTCTAAATCTGTTCAAAGACATCAAGTCACAGATTCCAGGAGCTCTTTACAACCAATACAAAATATATAACCTAATACCTAGGTATAGCATAATAAAACATCTGAAAACAATAAACATATTATTTCTTAATAGGAAGGGTAGAAACTTCTTCTCAATGGTATTACATCTTTTAAATTGATGAAAGAAAATGAATTATAACAGAATTCAATGAAAAGCAAAACATCCTTCAAAAATGAAGGAAATAAAAGATTTTTATCAGATAAATGAAAACTGAGGTTCAGCAAGCACCAATAAACAGCAAATGATCCTAGATGGAAGTATAATACATAAGGTACTGAAGAATGTCAAAAGTCATAAAAAAGTGAATAAACCTAAATGAATGCTGACTGTTTAAAACAGTATTTTTGCAAGGTTTTAAATTTTATAGAGATAAAGTTTGTAATGACAATTACATAAAAGGTAAAAGAGAGGTAAACTGAGTTAAGATACTGTAGATCTGTGCATTATCTTGAAAATGGTAATAAAACATTAATACAGGATAGATTTTAAGGAGGCAAGACACATTTGTAATCTCTAGGATAACCACTAAAAATACTTAACAACTGTATTACTAGTTAGCTAATAAAGGGACAAGAATCAAGTAATATATTTGAATCAGCAAAGTGAAGGGGAAAAATACAGCAAATGGGGCAAATAAAAAATGAATAAAATGGTAGATTTATATCAATAATTGTGGTAAAAGTAAATGAACAAAATACGCCAATTAAAAGACAAAGACACTCCGGGGGGGAAAAAAAAACCCAAACCCAACTATATATGGTTTAAAAGAGAGGTCTGAAATGTTGGAAGAAAAAAAAAAACCAAAAACCCATTGTGAAAGTGCTAACCAGAAGAAAATTGATGTAATCAGACATCAAAAAAGTAGCTCTTTAAATATTGTTTGAAGCTCAGGGAGAGTTAAAGACTGGAGATAAATTTTGGAAATCATTATCAGAGAATGAAAATTGAAACTATGAGGACAGTTAGAATTATTTTGGAAGACTATATATGTTCTGTTTTAAAACTATTAACAGTAGGGAATCACTAAATATTGAGACAGTGAGTTAAGAAAGAGCAGTCACATTAGGAGAACCAGAAAAGGATGTCTCAGAAGCCCGAGGAGGACAGTGATGGAGTAAGGAAAGGAAATGATGGAGTAGTTAACTAATATTTTATGGCGAAAATGCCCCAATAAAATTCAAATTCATCTCTATAAAGGTAATTGATAACCGTACCACAGTTTCAGTGGGATTAAGAGGTGTGCATGTCTGGAGAGGAAACAAAGATGATGTTTGCTAGCCACTTCTCTAGAAGCTTGACTGCAGAAGCCTTCCTTAACAAATAGATGGAGTTAGAGGGGTGCAGGGTCAAGAAATGAATATGGTCATAAGATGATGCAAGGTTGCAAACCAATGACTGCAATTTAACAAACAGAATAAGGGAAGAAAAAAATAGAATCACCTCAATTACTGCAGAAAAAGCATGTAATAAAAATTTAGTTCTGTAGGAACACAAGGTTATCCTTAATCTAATAAAGAGATCTATAAAAACATATAGTAAACACATCATAATTAATGATAAATATTGAAAGCTTTCCTGTGAGATAAGGGGTAAAATAAGAATGCTTGTGATGTCCCCTTGCTCAATCGCTACACCCATATAGGACTTTATGGTGTATATGTTTACTGTTTCACTCTGGATTTGATTCATCATAAATCACATTCTCCTGGTTTTGTTTGTGGGGTTTTTTGTTTGTTTGTTTGTTTGTTTACTGTGTCTGGTAAAGGGCAGATAGTTTTAATGTCCTTATCTAAGACATCATCCAATTTCTACACATATAAACAACGTGCTGAAAAAATATTTTATCTTCTTACCTGATTGGCTTGGCTTTGCATGTAGACTCTTCTGGCATTCAGATCTTCAAAGGGAGAAGGTCTTATATTTGAGCTTCTATAAGGCTCACTGGTAACAACTGTCTCTTGCTGAAAAAGGTGATCCTTCACTAGAGAACTGGAAGAATCCTCTTCATTTGCCTATTGGGAACAAACCTTAACGCATTAGTTGCCAGAATAAAAATCACCACCACCACAAAGTAAGATACTTTCACTCTAAAAAGTATTTAGCAAGTCAGTAAGTATATATCGCTACCATCGCTATGAACAGCAATTCCCAAAACTCAAATGTACATGATTATAAAGCTATGTCAAAATATAATAATAATATGAACTTTTAGAAAAATTCAACTTCATGAGAAAAATGGGCTTTATTAGAAATAACATGAAGAACTAAAAGGCTAACCATGTCATGTAGAAGAGCTAATTATAATAATGCTTTTAACTATAATAAAAAGTGATAAATGTACATAGAAAATGCAGAAATTATTAGGAAGAAAACACAAATCTGTTTTATTTTGCAAGTTAAAAAAAAATGTTCAAAGAACTCTGCTGTTGATACAGTGAGTCAAAAGAGAAGACAACAGTAGTCTATTACTGTGTTGAATGAGTGAATGAATAAATTAGCCTAAACTTGCTGATTACGTAGGATTTAAATCATGTACTCTAATTAGACTTAGGTTGGGAGATATGCTCAATAAATGACACTCACTAAAGACACTTTTAAAATGTCGTAAACAATAATTTATATAAAATAAATATTAAGTAAGTAAAATTTAGCACACTACAAAACACAAAGTCCTGGAAGGGCTTTGTTTCATTTAATTTTTTAAAGAAATGGGATATTACTTTTCCCATCACTGTATAATTATTTAAGAAAAAAGCTGATATCCAAGTAAAAGTGGCTGAAATACTTTCACTAGCTTATTCTAAAATAATTCAGAGAAATCACTATAGGGCTAACAATTTTAAGGGTTCAAACCTTTCATAAGCTTTTCTTTTTAAAAAATTTAAAAGATTGTGTTGGTGCTACTTCTAAAATTAACAAATAAAATTCAAAAATGACTAAGATATTTTAAATTTATAAATGCAAGTTCTAGTTTTTGTTTAAGAAAAAAAAAAAAAAAAAAACAGCCTTGTCCCATTTAATTCCTTTGACATTCAATTTCTCCATTAGAAAATAATTGTGATACTGATGCTATTTTATGACACCGGGTTATCATAAGGATATAATGGTAGTAACTGAAAATGCTCCTGAAACTAAAAGCTGTTATTGTATCAAGGAGTAGGCAATTGAACTATTAAAAATATATCTGAGAATCTACTGTCACTTAAAACTATGTCAAAACTGGCTGCTATTTTTACCCAATTTTCATAACAGCTGTCCCAATGTGTTGTGACAGTTGCTGATAAAATATTGGAAAAATGTTGGCTAAACATTGATATCCAGCAAACATGCTTTCAAAATACATAATCAAAATTGGGAAGAGTAGAAAACTTCAGGAAATGTATTTATTTGTTCCAGAGATTTCTGAAAATAAATGACTCAAATAATTGTCAAAAATCATAAGCAAACTGAATAGAATACTGGGAGAAAAAAAAATGGGTGAGAAAAGACCTAAGTTAGAATCTTGTCTTACTTTAACTTATCTAAACCACAATTTCTTTCTTTTTTTTTTCTTTTGAAATGGAGTCTTGTTCTTGTTGCTCAGGCTGGAGTGCAGTGATGCAATCTTGGCTCACTGCAACCTCCGTCTCCCAGGTTCAAGCAATTCTCTGCCTCAGCCTCCTGAGTAGCTGAGATTACAGGCGCCCGCCGCCAAGCCTGGCTAACTTTTTGTTTGTTTGTTTGTTTTTTAGTAGCGACGGGGTTTCACCATGTTGGCTAGGCTGGTCTCGAACTCCTGACTTCAAGTGATCCACCTGCCTCGGCCTCCCAAAGTGCTGGGATTACAGGCGCACAATTTCTTTTTATTATAAATTGAATATCTGCCTCAACAATTTCAGGGTTGGGATACTCAGGAGATTGAAAACTATAAACAAGCATAAGTTTTAGGAGTAGTATCAGTGGTAATTATAAGATGCCGCTTTTAATTGTGACTTTTTTGAATTATCTTTTACTAAATTATAATAACTGAGAAGTCATGTTAAAATTATAAATTAAAATAAAGCTGACTTGAAAAAATCTGCATATGAACAAACTTAGTGTCTTGCTGTACTGAGTTGGGTTATTCTATTTATATACTGTAAATTAAACATTAACACATTTTACTTTAAATATAATACTTTTTTAAAGAAAATATCACAAGTGTTTGTTGCTTCATTATTAAACTGTGTGTAATATTTAAGTAACAAATGATTTTTAAATGTTTACCAACATAGCTGAAATTAACCTATTAACTAGGAAAGGTTCATATTGCACACTGAATTTATAGCTACACACCTAAACGGGTCTCAGTGAATAAAATAACCAAAGCATCATTCAAGTGTCTGATATGGCAAACAAAAGACTGTTTGAAAATGCAAAGTATACAATCTACAATGAAGTATATATATTATTCATGAATTGTAAGAATCAAATTAACATTTTAGAGAATCCTAAACTAGAAAAAAGTATCTTCCTACTACCTAATTATCTCTTTCAGCAAGTTAAAAGTTTAAATGCATATTAAATTTACAGGTTTTTAAAAAAGTGGTGATAAGGAAAACAGGCATACTCAATTCATTGCTAATTCTACACACACAGAAGTAAAATAAAATCTGGAACAACTCTTCCTGGAAAGCAATTTTAATAATAATGCAACAAAAAAGCATTTAATAAAATGTACCAAAAGCTTTTAAAACATTCACACATTTTGACCACTTCTTGAATCTAGCAAAGAAAAAACAGTACTAAAATGGAAAAAGCTTTAGGCACAAAGTATTTTTCTCAGAATTATTATCTGTTGTTGTTTTAAAGTTTTATTTTTTCCACTAGTTTTTTTGGGGAACAGGTGGTGTTTGGTTACATGAGTGAGTTCTTTAGTGGTGATTTCTGAGATTTTGGTGCACCCATCACCCAAACAGTGTACACTGTACCCAATGTGTAGTCTTGTATCCCTCACCACACCCACCCTTTTCCGAGTCCCTAAAGTCCAACGTATCATTCTTACGCCTTTGTGTCCTCATAGCTTAGCTCCCACATAAGAGTGAGAACCTATGACGTTTGGTTTTCCATTCCTGAGTTGCTTCACTTAGAATAGTTTCCAATTCCATCCAGGTTGCTGCAAATGCCATTATTTCTTTCCTTTTTATGGTTGAATAGTATTCCATAGTGTGTGTGTGTTTATGTGTGTGTGCATATACATAATCAAAATTGGGGAGAGTAGAAAACTTCAGCAAATGTATTTATTTGTTCCAGAGATTTCTGAAAATAAATGACTCAAATAATATATACAATATATATAATACAAAATATATATACACACACACATACATCACATTTTCCTTATCCACTCATTGATTGATGGGCATTTGGGCTGGTTCCATATTTTTGTAATTGCAAATTATGCTGCTATAAGCATGCATATGCAAGTATCTTTTTCGTATGACTTCTTTTCCTCTAGGTAGAGAACTATTTTTAATGGTAAAAAGAAACAACTTGAACATGCCATAATAAGGGAATGGTGAAGTAAATTATGATATGCTCATAAAGTGAAATATGGTGTTGTCATTTGAAATCAAGTTTGGGAATAATATAATATACAATGTAGGAAAGGTTTAGTGTTAAAAAGTCAGTACATAAAATTTTCTTTACAGTATTATCGTAGCCATAAAAATATAAAAAGTTGGAAATAAAATGAAGGCTAATACTCCTTGATGGTATGATTAATTTTCCAATTTTGTAAGCTTACTTTTATATAATTTTAAAATCAAGGTACTGCATACTTTCTCCCTTTTGATGTAGGATCATTTTATATTTTAAATTTTTATTATTTTAAACTTTATTGGAGGTGTAACTCAATGAGACTGATCTTTTTTTCAATTAACATGTTTATGAATAGTACTGCTAGAATGAGACAGGTTTAGCATCAATTCTATTCCTGTTTTGTCTTTCTTTTTCAAGAGACAGGGTCTTACTATGTTGTCCAGGATGGCCTCAAACTCCTGGCCTCAACTGGTACTCCCTAATAGCTGATACTACAGACGGGTATAGGTCACTGTGCCTGATAAATCATAATATTTAAAAATATAATACAAATATACTGTATCAACGAAACCAATTTTTAGCTTAAATACATTTTCCCTCTTCATCTGAAATAATTAACTGAGAGACATACTATACCTTTGCCCAAATCCTTCTGAATTCATGCAGAATGTCTTTATGTCAATAAAATAATTTTCTAAACAAGGTAATCTTCTGAATATCTTTCAAATCCATTTCCTCTTCTCAATACCTACTATTCACTGTCTTAATGCAAAGCCCTCATTATCTTTTTTTGCCTGTCTTATTTCAGTAGGTTTCTAACTGATTTCCTTGTTTCCAGCCTTTGTCCCATTATTCTTAAGGCAAATCTAATTGGTTTTTCTGTTCAAAATCCCTTAAGGTTTCCAATGACCAAAGCTTTGTTGGAAGACTGGGCACATACTGGAGAGGACAGGGAGGAGAGTAAGTATTAGCTAAGGAACTCTTCTGCAAGGTACATAATTTACACATACATAAAAATGGGCCCTCTCTCCCTGGGAAATATGAGACTCACAAGATAAAGCCCAATTTTATTTTCCTATGAAAAAGAAATGGAATGTAAGTATATAAAAACATACTGACCATTCAATTAAAGACACATGGAAGTATAATGCCATTTTTATATACTAACTAGGAAAGATGTAAAACACAGGTAGTAATACTGAATGTTGGCAAGGGTTTGGAGAAACAGAAATACTTTTTTGCGCTGTTGGTGAGAGTGCAATTTGATAATGGCACTGGAAAAAAAAAAATCCGTACTTTTTGACCCAGCATTTCTACTTTGAGAGATTGACTGTATATACAGATACACACACACACACACACACACACACACACACACAATCACAGTAGCACTATTTTTTAACAAAAATAAAGAAAACAAGAATCAAAATATCTTATGGCTCTACCAGCAGGGAACTGGTTAAAAATTTTGATACATGACAGAATTCTGCACAGCTATTAAAATGATATTTTCAGTATTCCCAAGGTATTGTTAAATGAAAAAAGCTAGGTACAGAACAGTCAACATGGCATGATCCCATTTGTCTAACTGATAGAAGGATGAATTGATGGATTTATATTTTTACTTTTAAAATACCAGAAACTATCAATATAGTTCCGTGGAGTTGAGGCTAGAACCAGGGGACTCATGGGTTCTCTCTCCAAGGAGTTATTTTATATGTATAAAGGACTATATACATAATCATATAAAGAATAATAGAATGTGTACATTTGTCACCCAACTTAAGGAAAGTGAACATAACCAATACAACTAATTACTCCTCTGTGTTTCTCTGTATTAGCACCCCCCATCTCTACCACTTGGACCCTCAGCAGATAAACCCTATCTTGAAGTCACTTATTTTTTCATTTTTTTATCTTCTTTAAGTTTTACTAAACAAATATCCCTGAACAATATTTAGTTATAGATGCTTTTGAACTGACTGATATCATGGGACATTCTGAAATTTTTTGCTCAATTTTTTTCAGTGAAATTCATTCACATTGACACGTGTAGCAATAATCAGTCATTTTGACCTCTGTGTACCAATGATAGCTAAAATTTATTGAGCATTTTCTATGTATCAGACAGTCTCAAGTAGTTTACATGGGTTAACTCAATCCTCACAATAATCCTTTGAGGTACATAGTATTATCAACCTACTCCATATGAAAAGACTAAAATCCAAAGGGATTAAGCAACTTGCCTAAAATAAAAGTTACTAGGTGGCAGAGTCTGGATAAGAACACTATAATTTATTCATCTATTCTCTGTCTATGGATGTTTGGGTAGTTCTAATTTTTTGCTATTTCAATAAACGTTGCTAGGAATAATAGTGTATAGGCCTTATGGTATATATGCACAAGAGTTTCTCTAGAAGACATCCAAGAATAGAAATGCTGGGTCACAGGATATACATATGTTCCAGTTCTCATAATGAAAATGATTTTTGAAGGTGGTTTAAACAATTCATATATCCACAATCAGTGCTCCATATTCTTACCAAGACTAGGTGCTGTCACACTGTTCACTCTTATATGTATATCTGCTATTTAATTTCTATTACAATGGATCCATCTTATTAAAAATTAAATAGTGGCTTTCCTTATGTGAATAAGAAACTCCATGAATGAACAAAAGAATAAATGAACACACAGTCTGTTACTTAAAAAGAGTCAATCTACTTTCTTAATATGGCTTGTTCCTACTGGTTTTCATCCTCATTTCTTTGATTTAAAAATATTGATATACCTGTCTCTTTCCGTTAGCATCTGATGTTTCATACTTCTGATTTTCTGGTACATGTCGCTTCCTCTGCCCAACAATGACATGCTTCAAATTTTCCACTAAAAAACTGTTTTATGCTTAACCTCAGCCACAAACTCATCAAAAAGTCTTTGTTGATTCACTCACAAGTTAGTCACTCCCTCCTTTGAATTACCTTAAAATTATATGTATCTATCACCCTATATTCTCAGTACTCTTTTATTTACATTTTTCCCATGAACCAGTGCTATACTCCGAATGTTTGTGTCCCCCACAAAATTCATACGTGGAAATCTAATTACCAATATGACGGTATTAGGAGGTGGGGCTATGATTCAATTAGGAAGGTAGAGCCCTCATGAATGTGATTAGTGTCCTTATAAAAGAGATTCTAGAGTGCTGTCCTGTTCCTTCCACCATGTGAGGATATAGCCAAGTATCACTTATGAACCTGAAAGTGGGCCCTCACCAGGTACAGTCTGTGCCTTGAGCGGACTTCCCAGACTCAAGAATGATAACAAACTACTTTTGTTTATAAGCTACCTAGTCATGGCATTTTGCTGTAGCAGCTAGAACGAACTAGGACAACCTGTAAGGAGGGACTCCGCCTAAGTTTTATCCCTGGAGCATAGAACTATATGCCTGGCACACACTGAGAATTCTACAATCTGTGACATGCAAATATCCAATAATCAGATCACATTGATACCTCAGGAGTAAATGTGATATATTAGAAAAAAAGTATATAAAGAGAGCTCCTTAAGCAATAATAAATCTAAACACTCTGGCCAGGTAGCTAGCTAGACAGGGTCTTGCTCTGTTGCCCAGGGTGGAATGTGGTGGCACGATCACAGCTCACTGTAACCTTGACCTTCCAGGCTCAAATGATCATCTCACCTCAGCCTCCCGAGTAGCCGAGACTACAGGTGGACTCCACCATGCCTGGCTAATTTTTTGCTTGTGGTAGAGACAGAGTCTCACTATGTTGCTCAGGCTGGTCTTGAATTCCTAGGCTCAAGCAATCTTTCCGTCTCATCCTCCCAAACTGCTGGGATTACAGGCATGAGCTATCACACCTGGCAAAAAATATCTTTGAATAACTGTTATTCAAAGTTCAAGTTATAAAAACAATAAAAATTATTTCCATAATCCTACCCCCGTGGAATAGCCACTATTATTATTTGATATATATCTTCCTAAACTTCCTAATGCATGCATATGTGTTTACATGCTATGTATAATTTGATTCCATTTATATTGCAGTCTATCCACACAGTGCTCTTTTTCTTCACTCCTTAACATTCCATGGACTTTTCCCCATACCAGTATACAAGTTACACTTTGCAACTGCTGCAAAGAAGTCCAGCATTGCATATGTCATATACTACCTTAGCTAATACTCTAATTATGGGCATTCAGATTTCCAAATTTTTGTTACATGCATTGTAATGTACTTCTTTTTACATGTATCTTGGTGTACTTGTATCATTTCTTTAGTATTAGTTCCTATAAATGGAATTGCTGAATAAAGTATATACACGTATTCAATTATATTACCAAGCTACCCTTTGGCAAACTTGTGTTATCAACTGAAAACCCCTCAATTGTTTAAGACAGAGGAACCATTTCCTTACATCTCTGCCCACACTGGGCCTTACTGCTTACCTAACTTTTATATTAGGGATGTTCGACCTAAGTATAAATGCGTATAATATAATATACCTATCCTAATAAAAAAAATTCAACATCTGAGCATTCTTTTGAGCCACATGTCAGTGCTTAAGAAAATGTGAATTTTGGAACATTCTGAACTGTGGATTAGGGATGCTCAACCTATAGTAATAACCAAAACACTTTCTTAATTTGGATTTGATTGACCATAAAGTGTTCAGACTTAGACAAACTTCTATTTTTTTTTTTTTTTTTACTGGGTTATAACCCCTGAAAAGTGACAATTACTATGGAAACATGAACATAACATAAAATTAGGTGGTGGGAAATGCCAAAAATCTTCCACAAGAGCAAAAAGTTTAATATATGATAGGCACAAAGACTGTAAATACGCTGGCATTATCTCTAGCTTAAAAAAATTACATCTATAGCAGTTATATATACTCACTTTCAATGCTTTTAGTATTGTATGCTGGCACAGGCTAATGTGTATTGTCTACAAAGTAACCCCATGCCAATAGTTAATGCACAATGAAAATTTGTTTTACTCTCAGCTGCTGGTGTAAGAATTATTCTTTTATGGTTGATAAGTGATTGCCTAGTTTTTTATTTTTCAAAGACTTCTATAGCAATTTTGTGTGTGGAGGCAAAAGGATACAGAGTAAAGCAATAAAATAATTCCAGCTGTAGCTCTTGATCAGAACATAAGGCCAGATGACAGCTGCAGAAAAAACAAAAACAGATTTTGCTTCTCTCCTCCCTTTGCGCCCCTTCTGCTAGTACTAGTTCTTAGAGAAAATTTAGTGCTGTTTTGCAAACCCTTGTTAATGTATGATTCCCAATAAATAAGTCAAATGCAGAAAAAAAGGGATATCACAGTCGACGTACTGCTCAAGAACATCATTCTTGTAGTTGTAAATCACAAATTACAGGTTTGCAAAATGTGTGACTGGCTCATATCCTACTAAAATAAGTTTTTAAATAATTATATCATTGGTTTATTAAATGACAGAAGTGGTTTAAAATTTTCTTTGGTAAAGAGCCCTTATATCTTGGCATTACATGTGTTAAACATGCTACCAAAGCAATTCCTTAGGTACTTAAAATTATATGCTCAAATTATGCTAGCTTAGGAAGCATAGAAAAAAAGGAAAAAAATTACTCTAATTCCACAAGTCCAACAAAACCATTATTAATACTGTGGTGTAGTGTTTTCAGTTGCAATTCATTTTAAATTTGGCCACAACTGTCTCCTATTCTGTTCATTAGCTTTCTTTAGTTTGATTAGCTTAACGGTAAGAATAAACCAGCAGTTGAATTTTTAGTTTTCTATTTGTCTATGAGCTTTGACTGGAAACATTAACAGCATATAGCATTTTCTTTAAGCAACCTGAACACAGTGATCTGTGAGGAAATAATATAGAAGGAATATGAAAAATGCAGCAAGACAACAATGTCTGGCAATAGTGGTAAAGGAAAACAAGTCCTCTAATCTGGCTTATTCAACGGAAGAACGAAACTATGTTTCTAATGAAGAGTTAGTTTGGCTTAATGTGGTATTAGGTTTGCAGAGATTGTTTACTGTCTGTAGATCTACTTTTGAGTTAATAAGCAGTAATTACACACATCCTGCTAACACATAAATCTTCAACCCTTTAAATGTAAGTATATTTCTAGGATTTTTATCTTAAGGTCACACTCAAAGATACAAATTAAAATGTATGTAAAAGGCTGTGGGAAATATTCAATGACGTGAATGATTAAATTGTAGTATAGCTACATAACGTAATGGCTAAGATCAAAGACTCTGAAGTTAGACTGACACAATGAAAATGGCCAAGAGATTTTAGGCTGACTGCATTTTAGAAGTATGATCCCAATGGTGCTTTTAAAAGGAAGTATGCATTTGTATGCAAGATGCCAGAAGAAAGAAAAACCTAAGCAGAAATATCCAAATATAAACAGTAATTATTTTTAGGTAGGAATGAATGATTCTTAATTTTGTATTTGTAATTTTTGAAATATGCACATATTAGTCTAAGAGTCAATAAAATTTTAAATAACATTATGCAAAAAGTTATACAGAGAATGTTTTTGCTCTCTTATTGGGTAATAAATAAAACTCAACCTAAGATACAACAGGGCTTTCTGAAAACTGTTAAGGCAGCACTTATGAAAGGATTGTGATAGCTTGCAGTACCATTAAATACTCTGTACTACCTAAATAAAGCCAATCCACTAACTTAGTTTTCAGATATAGAGCCTTATTAAAATATTACCACCTCTGAAAATCATTACATGAACAATTCATATCCCTGCCTAAAGCAAAATTAGACAAACATAAATCATCGCCTTCTAATCATTTTGGCTAAGAAATGACATTACTTACTTCTAAAAAAGATTGTTAGTCACGTACTTCTAATGGCCAAACGAGAAAACATGAAAATGTTTTACTTCATTATCAATCAGATCTCATCTTTCTTCTGCCCAAAAACATGTTATCTAATATCTTTTCCTCTTTCAACCTCAAGCCTGTTGTGAGGTAAGTTTGTGGGTTTTGTTCTCAGTCCAGCATATCTGAACAATAAGAGCTGTAAATGTTGTAAGTAACAACTCTGTCAGCACTAAAAATGATCTTAAAACAAGCATAAGCTAGCATTCAACAACAATAAGAAAAACCTAGACCAGGCACAGTGACTCATGCTGTAATCCCAACACTTTGAGAGACCAAGGTGGGTGGGTGGATCACTTGAGCCCAGGAGTTTGAGACCAGCCTGGGCAACATGGCAAAACCCCGTCTCTAACAAAAAGATACAAAAGTTAGCCGTTGAGTGGTGGTACGTGCCTATGGCTACTCGGGAGGCTGATGTGGGAGGACCACTTGAGCCCAGGAGGCAAAGGCTGCAGTGAGTTGAGATCATGCCACTGCACTCCAGCCTGGGCAACAGAGTAAGACCCTGTCTCAAAACAAACAAAAAAACCAAAAGCTCTCATTTGTCTCATTAAAATAGTCAAAGAAAAGAAACCAAATGAAAAGAACATTCATACCTTAATATTGGTTAGGTTTTTAAAAATCTTAACTTTTAAGACTTTTCCTCAAAACTTTTCTTGAGTGCCAACTATGTATGTGATTAGCACTATACTACACATCAGGAATAAAAGATGAGCAAGATAGGATTTTAAATTGAAATGATGATCTGTTATAAAACCCTCCAAAGACAGATATGAAATAGAAAGGCAAATTTCTTTGTTGACTTATGATAATTGATGAAGACATTAATTGTTGAAAGCAGAAAGTTGTCCAATAGCTTATGAAGGAAATGTCTAGCACAGTTATTGACACAGAAATAGGTACTCAAATATTTGTTGAATTAATTAATGAACATCCAAAAGGGAAAGGATTTCCACTCTTGACATTTAATGCCTTCAAAACATTTATTTAAATATAACATTATCATTACTTTTACTGTGTTAAAAAATTAGATAATGCATTATTCTTTTAAACTGTATTAGTTGTCTTTGCAAACAATTGCCAATGCAGTAAACCCGATATAAACACTACCTGAAACCATAATCTGTATTCAAAACATTTATGCCAAGCCCATAAGATGAATTATGAAACTTAACATGATCTATTTTATTCCTAATAAAGCAGCTAGATAAATCAGAACACACTGAAACTTCCCATACATTCCAAAAGAAGAATGACCTTCTAAACCTTTGGAACATCATGAATGAAATAAATGGTACTAAGGTAAATTTAAGAGTTTTCTTTCGCAGTTGTAACTCTGAAAAAATTAGCTATCATTCTAATCATCTTAAGAAAAAGTTAAACTTCCCTTTCTGCTTGTGCATTCTTTACCTACAGATGCATTAAAAATTACCACAAAACTTAGCAGCTTCAAACACAAACATTTATTATATATAGTTTCTGTAAGTCAGAATTGTGGGACCAGTTTAGCTGAGTGATTCTGGCTCACAGTCCCCACGAAGTTCTAGTCAAGGTATTAGCAGTGGCTGTAATTATCTGAAGGCTTGTTTGTGGCTGGAGGACTTGCTTTCAGGATGGTTCACTTCACGTGGTTGTTGCTAGAAGGCTCCAGTTCCTTGCTGGTTGTTGGCAGATGACCTCAATTCCTCACATGGATCTCTTCATACATCTCTCCTCCAGTGTCCTCACGTATAGTAGCTGGCTTCTCCCATAGTGATCCATGAAAGAAAGCAAGATGGAAGCCAGAAATTTTCTTAGGATCTACCCTCAGAAGTCACACTTCATTTTCAACACATTCCATGTGGTAGAAGTGAGTCCCTGGGAACAGCCTATACTCAGGAAGAGGGGAATTAGACTCCAATGATGAGAGAAGTATAAAATAATGTTTCCATATTTTAAAACGACCATAATTCACTGCTCTTTGAACACCAATTATTTATATTTTTATCATATTCAAAATACACTCTACCCTCCCATGACTCCCTAAAAGTCTCATCTTTTTACAACAAATCTTCAAAGCTAGGATGTTGTCTTCTAAACAGGTGCAGGTACAGATGAAATTTCCTGGGTATATGTAGTTCCTTAAATGCCGCTCCTTGAATATACATTGCTTCTCTCAATCTGATTTCTGGAACTAAAGAGACAAACTACCTGCCCAACACATATCCAAAAGACAATGGTAGGACAGGCAGAGGGTAACTGCCATGTGACCTTCTTGCTTAAAAGTGGAAAAAATGAGAGGAACAACATAGTTATTGGTGCACATAATTCTGAAATCAAGGTGGCAACGCTGAAAGTTCCTAGAGTGGAACTTAGGACCTGGGAATAATTTTTCATAACTCGTGGCTCTGGCCTTTGAGATCTTGGTTCTAATTTCTAATTTCCTTCTATTTTCATTGAAAGGTGGGCCAGGTTTGCATCTGCATAGTGTTTTCAACTTGCTTCCTGCCAGTGGAATTTTGGGGATCCAAAGGGCCCCTCTTCAATCAAAGGTGGTATTTCTGCCAATATAATGCTGTGAAAAACTTTGTGAATCTTATAGAGGTCCACTCCATTAGATAAAAAGCACACTCATAAATGAGAAAAACTCTTCTCAGCCTTAAACTTCTGCTAAGTGACATACATTTACACTTCTTATAGGACCTACTACTTTGATCGAAAGTTTCTCTGAGGTTCATCTTAAATCCTCCTGAGGTCTTAACGAAGGAATTTACACTCACATCCTTAGACAATGCTTTTCTGAGAAGGCCCTGGATTTGATCTTTGCTTAGAAGCCATTTCTTAATCTTAGCCATTTGACATACTGAGAAACTGAGAATTCTCAAAACCAGCAAAGCCCTGGGTTCTTTTTGTTTGGGAGCCCTTCCTTAGCTTACTTCTCTCATTTACTGTTTATCATAAGCAGTAAGAAGAAATCAGGCAAACAGCTTCAACCTTTTGCTTGAAAACTCCTTAGCTTAACCACCCAGTACATTAGGTACACTTTCTGCTTCCCACATTACTGCCATGACATTGTTGCTAAGCTTTCAGCCACTAAACAAACATTCCCTTTCTTCCATTTTCCAACATGGTTGTCTTCATTTTCATTTAAGCCCTCACTGACGCTCTATCCAAAGATCTTCAAGCTTCCAGTAAGTCTCTTCGGAACTTCACTAAAACTCGCCTCAAAGACCTTCCACCTTTTATTTACTGTCTGAGTCCTGAGTCCAAAGTCATTCCCATGTTTTAGTATTTGTTACACCAGCGCGCCATTTTCAGGTCTCCAGAATCTGCATTAGTCAAAAATCATTCCCAAATTTAGTGGCTTAAAATAACAAACATTTATTATTTCACAGTTCCTGTTAACCAGGAATTCGAGAGCAGCCTAACTAGATGGTTTTGGCTCAGGGTTCCTCATAAGGTTGCAATGAAAACATGCCACAACTGGTCATCTTAAGGCTTGCTTGGAGCTGAATAACCTGCTTCCAAGGTGGCTCACTAATATGGCTATTGTCTGAACGCTTCAGTTCCTCACCACATGAATATCTACATAGTGTTGCTTGAACGTCCTTTTAATATGGCAGTTTGGCATCCTCCATAATGTGGGTGACCTCATGCAATTAGTTGAAAGGCATAAGAAAAAAGATTGAGGTCCTCTGAAGAGAACAGAATTCGGCCTTCTCATGACTGCAACATCAACTTGTGCCAGTTTCCAGCATGCCTGCCCATTCTGCCAACCCAGCCCACAATCTTATGAACCACTTCCTTAAAAAAGAAAAAACAAAACAAAACAAAAAAAAAACAGAAACTTTACTTTCTATATAAAGATTGATATCTCTTATCTGAAATGCTTGGAACCAGAACTGCTTCAAATTTCAGAATATTTGTATGTGCATAATAAGACATCTTAAGGATAGTACCCAATTTAAAGATGAAATTTATTTATGTTTATACACCTTATAACACACAGGATGAAGGTAATTTTATACATGATTTTAATAATTTCGTGCATGAAACAAAATTCTGACTGCATTTTTAGTGTGATTTATCACATGAGGTCAAGTGTAAATTTTTTCTACTTGAGGTGTCATGTCCATACTCAAAAAGTTTTGGATTTTGGGGCCGGGCACGGTGGCTCAGGCCTATAATCCCAGCACTGTGGGGAGGTGGGTGGATCACTTCAGCACAGGAGTTCCAGACCAGCCTGAGCAACATAGCAAGACCTTGTCTCAAAAAGAAAAAAAGTTTCGGATTTTGGAACATTTCAGATTTTAAATTTTCAGATGAGGGATGCTCAACCTGTATTGGTTCTTTTTTTCTGGAGAAATCTGACAAATACAGTGTCTTAGAAATATTCTTAGTAATTGCTAAGTTTATTTAATAAGGCTAGTGATTTCTTCCACATCCTTTATGTTTACAAATTCCTTCCAAGCCATTACTTACTTGTAAGTCATCTGCCCCTTCAGCTTCATTTTTTGATTCAGGGCATCCTAAGAAAATAGATAAAAGTTAATTAAGTATAGAATTTTTGTCTTAGAGTCCAGTATTAATGACTAATTGATTATATCATTATAATACTTTAGAAGACTAACCAGAGATCTTTCTGGACTGCCTGGCAATTAAGATACTGGCCACTTGTATTTGCCCGTGTTAGAATAATGGAGAATAATGTAATTATTTCCCTCTTCTATAGGTAAATTTCCAGCTGCTTACTAACGAGACGTTTTCTCTGAAAGTATACTATCTCTAGTTAGCCCTGCCCCTAGTTTCTCCCAGATACTCAAAATTACTAGGCAGATTATAATTACACTGCTCTGGTGATGCTAAGATGTGATTTATTCAATTTTTCTAAATGCTTTGACCCAGGAAACAGTATTTAGTACCTATAACCAGGATTTTAGTTGCTTTAGCTAAAATGGAAAACAAATGAGTTTTAATCCCCTATTGATAGTTAATGGCCAATTGTTGTTACTGCCTTTTTTGCATCAATGTCTCTGTACAGATTTTCATGCTGTTAAGAGTACCTTTAGTTTCAATAAATTAGTAAGAAAGGATTTGTCCTAGCAAAGTATTCTTAGTTCATGCTACCCCTGAGAGGCACAGCTTAGCCTGGAGTAGGCATGAGATAAGAAGAAATGTGCCCTTTGGAAAGAGCAGCATATTTTATCTTTTTGTCACAGAAGGTCAAGTAAAAGCAATTTGAGATTGTTGAAAGTCTATATAGCAGCTGATAACAATGCTAGCTAATGTTTTTTAATGTTCAAAAATAACAAGGTAGACTACGTACTGTAGTCTACTCTACCTAGGAGTTTGTAAGCTACTCCTTATAAATCCTTTTTTAAAACATTAAACCCAATCTGTTTGGTCCTAGTGAAAGAGGTATACTGTTACGGTACATGAGCATATGCTTAAAAGTAATTCAAAACTTTAAATCATATAAATTCCAGCAGCCATGGATACTATTTTTCTCTTTAAAGTACTGGTTCTTCAAAACTGGCTAAAGGTTAGAATCAACTGAGGAATTGTAAAAAAATACACTGATGCCAGAGTATGGAGTCAAACCAAAATATATCAGAATCTCTGTGGAATGAGGCACAGAAACATCATGTATTTTTCTTTTAAGTTTCTTATTTTTTTCTTCAAATTCAAATTACAATTACTTGACTAGAGAACAATTCCTCACCATATTTGAACTTCTTGGAGTTTTTGAAAAATAAGGGATGACTCGACTCTATTCCCCAGATAGAGTCAATTGGTCTGGAGCGCAGACTAGTCATTTTAAGCTTCGAAAGCTTCCCAGGTGATTTTAATGTGTAGCCAAGGTTAAGAACACTGATCTAAGGAGAATTTATGGAGTCTCACAATAAAGACAAAATGGCTACTATTACTTCATAGTAATTTTTTCTGGATCAGAATAAAAAATTACTCATTTACCAAATTCTAATCTTTCAAAGTAGCTAAATAAATTACTTAACTACAATTTCATGCACTATCAAAACAGATTTGTACAATGTATTTCCATGTTCTTGCCTGTGATTGGTCTCACAGTTTATGTTTTCAGATTTTCTTATTAAAATGACATCTTCAAAATACACAAATCACAATGTAGTCTAGCACACTTTCAGTTACTTTATACAGAAAGTTAGTTAAATTTAAATAATTTTCCTAATTAGAAAAAAAAATCAAGTCTTGGATATTTCTTCCTTTATGGAAGAAGTGGGTTTTAATGTGATTTTTGTTTAAGTAAGCATAAGCCAGTCTTACATGAAAAAACATTATTCTTCCCTTCAAAACCTGTATGCTTTTGAGTTAATAATTTTAATAGACTGGCAAGATAACAAAGGAATAGATGAGCTTGTGGTCTCTGCCAATCCTCAATAATGAAATCAATCAAGTGAAGACTTTTGTCATGGAATAACTAGAGTCTACATAAATTTGAATATTACAAGTTCTATATAATTACCCAAAAAAAGGATGTGACTGGTGTCATACATACACAAGTAGAATACCAACTGGGATTCTCACAGCTGTACATTTCTATTCCCTCGTCCTTCAAGCTCTTATTTTAAAACATTTGAATTATCTGAAGTCAGCTGTTGATGGACTCTTCAAGATAATACATGCAATTGACATAGACTACGATGTGACAAATACAAATCACGTTAAGGAGTCTATTATTTTATCTTCATCTATTGTGAGGTTTCAAAGCCTGGTCACATATCACAAAAGCTGACATGGTTAAAGTGTGAAAACTACTTTGGGTCAAGTTTAGGAAAGATAACCTCTACTATATATAACTGACAAATAAATTAAGAAAATAGTCAAGAATACCTACCTTGAGAAATATCCTCTATAGCTCTTCGGATACCTCTATCAAAAGCCCTAGCATCAGCAGGACTTTGAAACGTAAGACCAAACTTCTTGTCATCAATCTTCCAGTGGTGAAATGTTGGAGTGACCTTATTATAAATGAGGTCTTTTTTAAGCATACATTCCAAAACCACCTGACAAAAGCCAAATACCAAAAATTAATATACATACATCAAATGCATCTAATGTAGCTCATAAATACAAACTGAGATGATACAATGCTATTACTTTTTAATGAATAATTTTAAATATTTTAAATAAAGTGGTCTAGTTCACAAAGTCACTCAATAGATTAAGATGGAATAAAAAAATGCACATTATAAACAAGATGCTTATTATACTCCCATTTTAAAGAATACACACATATATACACTCCCATTGCAAACAAAATTTCCGGAGGAATATATCAGGAATTACTTCCAGGAAAGAGGCAGGGGGGTGGTAGTAATAGAAATTTAACTTTTTAAAGTCATTTTTGGCTGGGGGCAGTGGCTCACACCTGTAATCCCAGAACTTTGGGAGGCCGAGGCAGGCGGATCACTTGAAATCAGGAGTTTGAGACCAGCATGGCCAACATGGTGAAACCCCATCTCTACTAAAAATATAAAATATTAGCTGGGCATGGTGGTACGCGCCTGTAATCCCAGCTACTCAAGAGGCTGAGGCAGGAGAATCGTCTGAGCCCAGGAGGCGGAGGTTGCAGTGAGTTGAGATCACGTCACTGCACTCCAACCTGGGCAACACGGTGAGACTTCGTCTCAAAAACAAAACAAAACAAAGTCATTTTCCTAAACTTCTTAAAAGATGTATTTATATTTTGTGTAAGGATTTAATGGTCATAGCAGTAAAACAAATACACTTTGCCACTTTTTCAAAATATGTATTTAAGTGAGTTACCTAACATTTAAAGCCTTAGTTTACTCATCTCTAAAACAGAAATTACAGTACCAAAATATCCCAGAGCTTAGAGTGGAATGACCGAATGTGCATTCATGTAAAGAGCTTCATGCAATGCATGAATCAATATACCCTTGGTTTTTAAATTTTTTATTTTGAAAGTATTTCAAATTTGTAGAAAAGTAACAAGAATAATACAGAAAATTCCTGTTTGCCCTTTATCCAGATTTATCACATTAATTTTTAACATTCTCTCCGTATATGTCCATGTATAAACATTTAACTTACTTTATTATGAACTATTTCAAAGGAGTTACATATATTATGTTCTACTGCTCTTTAATACACACTTGAGTATATTTCCTAAGTGCAATACTGTTCTCTTATGTAATCACTATGGTGATCTCATTCAGGAAATTTAAAACCAACACAGAACTTTAATCTATAGACCATGTTCCATAGACCGCGTTACATTTTTGCCTACTATACTAATAATGTCTTTTAGAGCATTTTAAAAATCCTTCCAGTATAGGATCCATTCCAGGACAGTTGTAAGGTCTCTTCAGTCTTTCGTTCCTGGGCCTTTGTCTTTCATCATATTCACAGTATGTTTTTAATAAATGTTAGTTGTCACATAAAACAAAAGTGGATATACTAGTGATCTTTGCAATTAATCTAATAAAAAGACTAGAACTACACACCTTAATTATTTTAAGAATCCCCTATAACAGGAGGAAAAGAATTAAAAATAATTCAAATGAAACCCATAGTAGCACATGACACATAATAAATGCTCAGTTGGTATTTGGTGAAAGATTATATTTTCACTACCTCCACTCTTTTCCAATCACCATTATCACTTGCACGTCTCTTCCATGCACTGCTGATGATCCCCTCAGATATTACTAGTAGTCGTGAATTACTAATAGTAATTGCAGTACTCTGCAGGTAAAGTAATAATTTTTCTTAAAAAAAAAAATAGCAACTTTACTGGACCACTCCCTAGTTTCAATGTCTTTTCAATGCTTTCAAGACTAAAATTCTTATTATGACCTACTAGGCCCTGCATGAGCTGGTCTTTGTCTGTTTGCCAAATCCTTAAACTATAGTGGCAGACAAATATTAGGTACTCAACCAATACTTCTCCTCAGAAAAACTTTTAGGCTTTATGCACTTCCCTAGGAACTCATTCACAGATCATGGACTAGGAATCTCTAATTTATACTTTTGGAGGGGAGGTCTGCTAGAGTCTGCTTATACTGGCTCCTAAAAGCCAGATATTAAATTTTCAGGAATTTTGGAAGCCATTGTTAAAAGCTAGAATATATAACTCTACAATGAAATAAATTACATTAAAAATAAAATAATAAATACACAAAACTCATCAGTTCCTAATTATTTTACTATATTTTTACAATTACCTATGTTCATGAGGTAGTTTACGTCTGTCATATCTGTATGGTGGAAATACTATATAATGCCACACTACTGCTCATTTCTTCCCAATGCTATATGCAATGATAGCATGTTGAGAAAAGCAGCCATGGTAGAGGTATGTAAATGCTATAAATCATTGACTTGTGTCCCCTCTTGAAAGCTGATTGTTAAACCTTTTATCAGCATATCACTGAATATAATAATTCTTGGTAGTAAGTTTTATTAATTCAGAAATAACCAAAAATGTGACTAAGGTTCAGTCCTGCCCGTTTATAGGCAATGCAGTGAAATTTTCTCAAGACTTTTGCTTCCTATACTTTGATGACTCTACATGTATTAGAAAAGAATTAACGGCCAGGCACAGTGGCTCATGCCTGTAATCCCAGCCCTGTGGGAGGCTGAGGCGGGTGGATCGAATGAGGTCAGGAGTTCAAGACCATCCTGACCAACATAGTGAAACCCGTCTCTACTAAAATACAAAAATTAGCCAGGCGTGGTGGTGGGAGCCTGTAATCTCAGCTACTCAAGAGGCTGAGCCAGGAGAATCACTTCAACCTGGGAGGCAGAGGTTGCAGTGAGCCGAGATCGTGCCATTGTACTCCAGCCTAGGCATCAAGAGTAAAACTCCGTCTCAAAAAAAAAAAAGAATTTACATGTATCCAGAGCTTTTATGAGTTGGCATTTTGCTAAAGCATTTTACACAGATTTACTATTAAATATTTGTTACAATCACTTTGCAACAACAACAACAATTCATGATTAAGTTCTAGAATTCAAGGGGAAGTAAATGTTAGTGTCATAAATTACTGCAACATTTTTACTATATTCATAAACAGTGGGAAAAGCAGTATTTTGTAAAACAATGCTAAATTGGAATTGTTAAAAAGGGGAAGACATAAAAACAGTTTGATTCTAGTTTTTAATATATGATAATAACACTTAAATTTTTAATACATGAAAATATTACTGAATTAGCCCCCTCTTCTATTTTCCAAAATTAATATTTTCAACTATTAACTCTCAGATAAATAAAATTTCAACGTGATCTACCCTAATCTTGTCTTCAAATGGCATCTATTATTTAGAGCCTCCCAACACTCACAGAAAAAGTAGTTTTAAAAATAAGTTTAAGCACTATTCACAATAGCAAAGACATGGAATCAACCTAGGTGTCCATCAATGGTGGATTAAATAAAGAAAATGTGGTACGTATATACTTATAAAACATATACCATGGGATACTAAACAGCCATAGAGAAGAATGAAATCACGTCCTTTGCAGCAACATGGATATAGTTGGAGGCCATTATCCTAAGCAAATTAATGTAGGAACCAAAAGCCAAACACCACATGTTCTTACTTATAAGAGGGAGCTAATAATGAATACTCATAGACACAAAGATGGCAAAAATAGACACTGGGAACTACTACAGGGGAGAGAGAAGGAGGGAGGTAAGAGTTGAAAACCTATTGAGTATATGGGAGTCAAAATCCATCATTCCCCAAACCTCAGCATTACCCAATATACCCAGGTAACAAAATCTGCACATGTACCCCTTGAATCTAAAAGATGAAATTATAAATAAATCAATAAAAATGAGCTTTAAAATGCACTGAGGAAATGAAGAGGCTAATGAACTAGCTCTTTGACTCACATAAATACCTATGCAGAAATGTGTTCCACCTAAAAGTCATGAAAATACTGAGTTTAAATATCATACCAACCAGTACTAAAACATACTAATTATAAACTAGATCTCAACTTGTTTACTTCTATCTATAAAAATATGAGAAAATACTGTTGGCATTATATATTTAATGTAGCATAAAACTGATTATCCTTTAGGGAAAAACTTCTATGGTAGCTGCTAAAACGAATTTTGGAATAGGCAGTGGAATAGAAAAAAGGTAATCTACTGGCACAATCACCCAACATCATTGTAGATAATTTTTAGGATATGCCTCCTAGAACAGTCTATCGCTCATTTACATAATTCTCATAGGTTCCCTATGCAATGTACAATATTTTCTTATTTATCTAAGTGACATAATATATTAGAAAGTTGTTTTGCTTTTGACTTTAAGTAGCATTTTTTAAAATGTACTTTCATCACACTAAAGCAATGTATAGTACACCTTGATTAAGTAACAGAGACAGATACCAACTGTCTACTTCAAATTAAAAAAAAAAAAAATCAATGGGGTTGAAAGTTGTTAAAAAAAAAAAAAAAAAAAGAAAGAAAAAGAAAGCAGAATAAAGAACGCCTCAGAAGATGTTTACTCATCATCTGATGAGAACTAAATCTACATTCCTGAAAAGCAAAAATAATTTTAAAGGCTAGAGGATTCTTAAAATTACTGAATTCTGCTGCCTATTTTCACGTCCCTTCTCAACTATATCAGAACACTAAGTTCTGACTTTAGCCCAATGTAGTTTTCAGTGTATTAATTCTGTATCTTAAGATAATAGTAATATTAGTAACAACAGTCATACAGGAAGCAGAGTTCAATGCTGAATTACCATATTTGAGATTGGCATAATTAGCAAACTGTAGAAAATAGCAATTACATCTTTGACAAGAGATTAAAAACAACCAATCCCATATTACCAGTGAATTATTTACTTTGTAGGAGAAATGAGGTAAAGGGATACATTATTTCTGGCCAATAGGAAGTTAGACTAATTACCAATGGCAATTAACATCTTGTCTTCTTTGTAAGACAAGACATGGTGCAAAAGGAAATAAATAATTCTAAGTCTTGTTAAGACTATCCTAAAGGCCATTGCCAGAAGCTATTAAAAACATAATCTTAAAAATATTCGGTCTATTGTAATACATCCCTAATTCTAATTAAAAGCTGAATAAACTTCTTGCTAGTATTAATTAGTTGTGGGTGTGAATTTCATCAGGCCCCCATCGTATTAATGAAGGACATTCATAAAATAGATAGTAGAGATAAATTTAAAAGCCAACCAGTGGCCTCACCCTCTTTTTTACTCAAAAGATAGTTTATATTAATAAACTGGAAAGACATCAGAAGTGTAGACAGCTACTGTAAAGTAAATACTAAATGTAGGACTCAATCAACAAGAATAACTATAAAGAATATGTTGCCAAAATAATATGACACGAATAACCCTTCACTGATCCATTAAAAATGCGGCTGGTTGACAATGAACAAATTAGAGTAATGTTTTAGTATTAGTACTAGAACTTTTTGAACTTTTGATCATCTACAAATGCACAGGGATTAGAAATAAAGAATTAACCAAAAAAAAAAAAAAAACAAACGATATAATGGAAAATTTTAAACTAGAAAAAGCCACAACAAATTCAAAAGCACTTAAATGTTTATACTGACTGCATGAAGAAAAATTCAGACTTTTACATACAAACAGATCTGGCCAGGTTGGAGTACAATATAATTGCTGCAAATAGACTGGCTGGAGCCAGCTTTAGGAAAGTGACTATAATAATAAAGGAGGAAAATACAATTATGTAGGTGTATTTGGTAGCACAACTTTGCATTCCAACACAGATCTAAACAAATCTAAGTTACCTAAGACATACAAGTCTAAATTCTTTACTAGCAAGGTAAATATTTTTGGAACCACAGATATTTTAAGAAGATCTTAAAGTCTTTCAATCCAGTGGTAACGAAAATAACTTAAAATCTATTTTTATTTTTTATTCTTTTGTCTGTTAACATTAAACAGACGTTATTTGTGAAAATACAGATAAACAGGTGAACTCTGGACTTCAAGAAAACTGAAAATACTGTTGACATAAATTTATTAAAATCTGATACAGATGAAGGAAGAGGGAAGACAAATGGTTTCCTTATACAACACCAGGTTAAGAGACAACGGAAGAAGGTGTTTAACAAAAATGGATTTTTATATGAGTGAAAAGTGTTCAAAATAAAATGATTAAGCTATGAAAAATAGAACAGGACAGAAACATGACACATTCACTTCTCAAGAAGAAGAAAACAGTTACTACCGTGTAAGAAGAATTCAGTACAGAAATTAGTTTAGCTTGTAGGCTTTGTAGCCAAGAACTGCTGGGTCCTGTCCAGTCTCTACCACTCACCATCCAGCTGACTTTTGAGAATTAGATGAACTAATAAAGTATTCAAAATACTGCCTGACACATAGTAAATCTTCAATAAATCTTAGTAGTGATGGTGATGTTGGTGACTAGGTGATGCCACCACCCCACAATAGGTTACTTGCTATGCGAGGATGGGAGATCATTATTTATGAAAAGGATTTTTGAGTATGGAGACAGAGGTGTTTGAGTGACAGATACAAGTATTAAGCACTTCAAAGAATTTATGTGAATAAATTCTGAAGAGTTTGTTAATGGATTCTAAAGGCTGTAAAAATGCTTCAATCTCCAACCCTTTTCCTTCATCTGAAAAAAGTTCCAGGGTAAGAATTTACAGAGGGGAAAAAAAGGGGAGAAACTGTGGTTATTAAATAACTACAACTTCTGAAGACTTATTCCAAGTTATTTTGGGAAATATAGAGCAAAACTCCCATCGTAAAATAACTGTGTTGCTTGCCAGAAGCATTTAAAATAGACCAAGCCAAAAATGGGTGTAAGTGCATTTTTGTTTCACTAATAACAACTAATAATTTGGAAGAAGAGAGTACAATTAAATATACACTTTTAAATTACTACATACTATATTGTAGTTTCTACCTTACAAGTAGATAATTACATGTTCACAAATAGTGTTATCTAAGAAGTAGCATGCTTGGTAACCAGACATAAAAATTTTTACTAGTAACTTTCTGAAATACCTTTGAATCCAATGAAAAATAATTTCATTTTCAAAATAATAATTCCAAATTCAGATTAAATTACTTGATAACCAAAGCCAATAACTGATATCTCAAATAGTTGCCTCTTATTATGAACTTTAATTTTCTGAATGTAAAAACCTGTACCCTTTAAGAAATAAATACATTATGACATTCTATATAGAATTGTTATCAAATACATGTTTTTACAATTGTCTATTAATATAAATTTGTGTTTAACACTGTGTTCTGAGCTGAGTGGGACTTTAGACATTGAAAAATATAAGTAACAGAAGCAGCAATGGCAGTGATTCTCACACAATAGCAGTTCTGTTACCTTCAGCTACCACAAAAGGAAGGGAAGGAGGCAGAAAAAAAGGAATAAAGGAGGAGAGAAGGGAAAGAAAATAGTATCATATTTTCATAATTATGGCACTTTATTTTAACACACATTATTTTTGTATAACTAAATAGTTCATATAAAAAACAGCAAGTTACAAAAGAGATCAAATATTTGACAGTCAGACATACATACGTATTTTATTTTCACTCAAAAAGATAGTAACTGAGGCCGGGCGCGGTGGCTCACGCTTGTAATCCCAGCACTTTGGGAGGCCGAGGCGGGCGGATCACGAGGTCAGGAGATCGAGACCACGGTGAAACCCCGTCTCTACTAAAAAATACAAAAAATTAGCCGGGCGTGGTGGCAGGCGCCTGTAGTCCCAGCTACTCGGAGAGGCTGAGGCAGGAGAATGGCGTGAACCCGGGAGGTGGAGCTTGCAGTGAGCCGAGATTGTGCCACTGCACTCCAGCCTGGGCGACAGAGCGAGACTCCGTCTCAAAAAAAAAAAAAGATAGTAACTGGAGCAGCAGTATCTACAGTTTCCATACTCCAATAAACCCACACTCCTACCTAGTTCCTACTTAAATAAATGAGGCGAGAAAGTATACATGTATGTGTGCAAATAATAAAAATTAGAACAAACAACCAATAGAGGAATAAAATTTAACTGGAGGCTCACATGACTACAAGGATATGAAAAAGTGTGCAGCTGGAATTAAACTTGACATTATAATATTGGGAAAAGGTGGTGGATGCTGAGAGTAATAAGCAAAATGGACTCTTAGGCTAAAAGGTATAATGAATAAGGTTCACTTAGTAGAAATATAATCCATATATTTTTATTAAGCAAGAATAAACACAAGAAAAACTTGACAAATCTATAATCAGAGTAAGATATCTGAATATATGTCTCAATAATTGATAGATGAAATAGACACAAAATTAGTAAAGATAAAGCAGATTTGAATATCACCATTAAAACATCTGACCTATGGGACACATGAAGAAACCTGTATGAATTACTTGAAAAATACATTCTTCCAAAATATGTGGAACACTTAGGTAAATTAATCATTTACTCACAATATAACATATATCTTGACAAATATAACTGTTATCGCATAGGCTATCATCTCTAAACATAATGCAATAAAACTTTAGTTTAAAATACCTGTTCTTTTGAAAGAAATTACACCTGCTTCTAAATGACAAGTGAATCAAATAAATCAGCATGAGAATTAGAAAACCCTTAGAACTAAAAGATAATGAAATTAACTCCATATAAAAATTTGTGTAGTGCAACAATCTAAAACAAGAAGCCAAAAAGGAAATTTGTAGTTTAAAAAGCTTACAGTGAAAATAAGAATTTGAAAATAAAATGAACTCAATGTCCAATTTAAAATGTTAAAAATGAATATAATAAACCCCAAAAAAGTATTAAGAAATAAAGGGTATGAATTCATTTAAAAAAATCTACAGAAAGGAAGAACTACTTTTCCACCATTTGCCTGCTTGTTTAGAACATAGATAATATGAATTCCTGTTTTAGTCAATGAATTATAATCATTTATCCTACTTTAATTGGATAAAGGGAACTCCTTCATGCTGACTTGTGTCTTTTCAACAAGATTTCATCCTTTGAGTACAACTTTACTTTCTGGCACAAGATGTTATATGATATTCTGGGCAAGGATGAATAATATGAATCTAATCATGGGGAAACATTAGAAAAATCCAGATTGAGAAACATTCTATAAAATAACTGCCTAGTATTCTTTAAATATGTCTATGTCATTAAAGACTGAGGAACTGCTCCATTTTACAGAAGACTAAAGAGCTATGGCAGTTAAATGCTACATTTTCTTATACTGAAGAAACAAAATTGTCATAAGAACATTACATGGACAGTTGTAAAAACTGGAATAGGGACTGTAGATTAAAGTACTGTATTTATGTTAATTTCCTAAATATGATAAATATACTATAATTTTGTAAGAGAATATCCTTGTTCTTAGGAAAAATACACTGAACAATTAGGGTAAAAAGCAGGCTGTAATGCAACTTACATCACATAGTTCAGAAAAAAAGTGATTTTTGTGTATGTGGGTGTGTGCGTGTGTTGGGAGAGGGAGAAAATGATACACTCAATGTGGCAAATGTTAAAAATTGGTGAATTTAGGTAAAAGGTATACAAGAGGTCTTGAGAGTATCCTTGCCAACAGCTGATTATTTGCAAAGACCAGTGAAATGGACAAGAAAAAAAGAAAAAGTACGAATAAACTATGTTAGGAAGAAAAAGAGGGACAAAACTAGAAGTAGAGATTTAAGAATTAATAAAGAATACAATATAAAGGTTTATGACCCTGAATACGAAAACTTAAGTGAAACAAGCCAATTTCCTAAAAAACTATAACTTACCAAACTAACTGAAAAATAAAATAGAAAACCATTAGAGACCTGTAACTATTAACAAAAGTGAATGACTAGAAAGCAACGACGACATGGGATGAGGGAATGTGAGGTGAGATACACTGGGATTCCACCAGCACCTCTTGAAAAAATATAACAAGGACTAGAGGTCAAAGAACAAGAATGTCACCACCTTTTATAGATACTGTAGGGGAATTCTACCCGCAAAAGGGAATGGCATTGTCAAAACTGACTCCTAATTAGGAATTAATATGGCTCTGACTCCTGGTAGGCACACTAAAAAATAATAAAAAACATTCCAGCACAGGCTTGTTGACTCAGCTTTTTCCCAGGTCCCCACAGGTTGCTAGCTTTCTAAACTGCCAGAATAAAACTAAATAAGCTTAGGCAATTCTCTTTTCCCTCACTGGATTTCTATAATTTGGAGATGGGCTCCTATAATGTTGATGAAATGAACCCCAAAGATCTAAGATTTTAACAGTTACGAACCTTATGAACCAATTGATAACAGCAATACCCTATTACAACACAGAAACCATTTAGAAACACAAAAATAACCAAAAACATGATAGTTGGAGATATTCAACCTTTGAAAGTTAAACAAAAAAGGATGTATAAATTTGAATAATTTAATAAATAATGTTAAATTTTATAAAACCAAAACTTTATACTACAGTGAACCAAAGTCTTTTTGAAAGTCTGGACTTTACAAAGGAGGAAAAATCTCAAATCAATAACTGAAGTTCCTACCTCAAGAGACTAAAGAAGGAAGGGCAAAATAAACCCAAAGCAAGCAAAAAGAAAACGACAACAGAAATAAAATTGAAAATAGAAGAAAAATCAATGAAACAAAAACTACTTTTCTAAAAATCAATACAATTGATACAAATCTAGCAAGACTGACAAAAGAGCAAAGCCACGTATCAATTACAGGAATGAAACGGGATACTGCTAAAGTTCCTGCAGCCTTTAAAAGAATAACTGACCTACTAAGAACAACTTTATGCTCATAAGTTGGACAACGTTAAAGAAATTGACCAATTATTTAAAAATCACAAATTATAAAAATTCAACCACAATGAAATAGATAACCTGAATAGTCCTATAACAATTAAAGAAACTGAATTTGTAATTTAAAATCTTCTGAAGAGATCTTTATATTGAGATAGTTTCAATGAAAAATTCTACCATCTGAAAACGAACTAACACCAATTTTAGTCTTTTCCAGAAAACAGAATATGAGGGAATACTTCCCAACTTATTTTAATGAGGCCAGTATTACCTTGACATCAATATTAAACAAAAATAGTACCAAAAAACCCCCCACCACCCTACAGACTATTATCTCTAATGAACTTAAATGCAAAATTCCTCAACAAAATATTAGCAAACCAAGTCCAACAACGTCAACAACGTATCAAAAATTATACACCACGACCAAGTGGGATTTATTGCAGAAACAAGGCTGGTTCAATATTTAAAAATCAGTATAATCTATCATATCAACAGGCTAATGTGATCAATTGACACACAAAAAAATTTAACATACTCCAATATCTAGTCATGATAAAAATTATCAGCAAGTTAGCAAGAGTAGAATGATCTCAATTTGATAAAAAATGCCTATAAGAAACCCCAGCCAACAACATACTAAAGGTGAAAGAGTGTATGTGTTTTGGTTAATATCTGAAACAAGGCAAGGATGTACTCTACTACCATTGTATTACATATAGAATTGGAGGTTTTAGCCACAGAAATAAGGGAAGAAAAAGAAAAGACATATAGACTGAAGAGGAAGAAATACGTCTCTTCCTATTTATAGATGACATGATGTCAACATTAAAAAATTCCAGGGAATTTACATAAAGAATTAAATATGTCTATGTAACAGGATACAAGAACAACAAATGAAAATTAATGGCATGTCTATATACAATGGACACGCAGTAACCAAAATTAAAAACACAATAGTATTTACAATTGCTCCAAACAAAACATTTAGGTATACAATTAACAAAACATATAAGAAAAACATTTAGGTATACAATTAACAAAACATATAAGGTCTATGTGTTGAAAATCACAAAATGTTAATGAAAGGATTCAAAGACCTAAATAGAGACACAGTGTATTTATGAATTAGAAGATTCATCATAGTAAAGATGTCCATTCTCCCCAAGTTGATCCACAGGTTTAATACAATTCCTATCAAAACCCCAGTAAGGTTTTTTTGTAGATACAGACAAGAATATTCTAAAATTTGGCTGGGCACAGTGGATGATGCCTGTAATCCCAGCATTTTGGGAGGCGGAAGTGGGTGGATCACCTGAGGTCAGAAGTACAAGACCAGCCTGGTCAACATGGTGAAAACCCCAACTCCACTAAATATACAAAAATTAGCGAGCGTGGTGGCAGGTGCCTGTAATCCCAGCTACTCGGGAGGCTGAGGCAGGAGAAAAGCTTGAACCTGGGAGGCGGAGGTTGCAATGAGCCGAGATCGCGCCACTGCGCTCCAGTATGGGCAATAAGAGCAAAACTTTGCCTCCAAAAAAAAAAAAAAAAAAACCAGAAACAAAAACACACACACACAAAAAATATTCTAAAATTTATATGGAAAAGCACAGATCCAGAATAGCTAAAACAATATTGAGAACGAAGAGTAACATGGGAGGAATCATTCTACTCTGTATTAGGAATCATTCTAGTCTGCATTAGGGCTTCTTATATAGCCACAATAATACAGTGTGTGGTACTGGTGGAGGGATGGACAAATAGAGAAATGGAACATAATAAAGAACACAAATATGCTTACCTAATTTTTAACGAGTACAAAAGTAATTCAAGGGAGGAATCCAGACAATCTTTTCAACAATGGTGCAGGAAAAACTGGACATTCATAGGAAAAAAAAAACCCTTGATCTAAGTATCACAACTTACACAAAAGTTAACTTAAAATGGACCATGGGCTTAAATGTAAAAGGTAAAACTATTACATAAAACTTTTAGGAAAAAAACACAGGATAAATCTTCATGACCTATGGCTAGGGAAAGAGTTCTTGGACTTGTCACCAAAGTATGATCCATGAAACGAAAACTTGATAGATGGGACCTTATCAAAATTTAAAACTTTGGTCTGCAAAAGGCCATGTTCAGAGGATGAAAAGACAAGCTACAGACTGGGAGAGAACATTTTCAAACCACGTTTTCCAACAAAGGACTAGTAGCTAGAATATATAAATAACTCTCCAAACTCAATAGTAAAAAAGCAAGGCTGGGTACGGTGGCTCACGCCTGTAATCCCAGCACATTGGGAGGCTGAGGCGGGCAGATCACTTAAGGTCAGGAGTTCAAGACCAGCCTGGCCAACATGGTGAAACCCCATCTCTACTAAAAATACAAAAATTAGCCAGGTGTGGCGATGCATGCCTGTGGTCCCAGCTACCTGGGAGGCTGAGGCAGGAGAATCGTTTGAACCCGGGAGGCAGAGGTTGTAGTGAGCCAAGATCGCGCCACTGCACTAGAAGGAGACTCTATCTAAAAAAAAAAAAACCTCAAACAATCCAATAAGAAAATGGGCAAAAAGACTGACATTCGCCAAAGAAGGTACAAATAATCAAATGAAAAGATGATCATTAGTCACCAGAAAAATGAAAATTAAAACCACAATAAGTTATTATCACTACACATCTCTCAGAATGAGTAAAACAAAAAATAGTGGCTACTTGAAATGCTGGTGAGGATGCTTAGAAAACAGATTGCTCATAAACTGCTGGTGGCAATGTGGCATGATAAACCCACTCTAGAAAAAAGTTTTGCAGTTTCTTAACAAAACTAAATATGCAACTACCATACAACCCAGCAACTGCATAACTGGTCATTTATCCCAGAGAAATAAAACTTACATTCACGGAAAAAAACACGTATGTGAATGTTCACAGCAACCTTATATTTAGTCCCAAACTGGAAACAGCCAAGATGTCCTTCAGTAAGTCATATAAATACATATCAGAGACTACTGCTTAACAATAAAAGGAACAAACTCTGGAGATACTCAATAACCTAGATGAACCCTCAGAGAATGATCACGAAAGAAAAAAGGTCAATCCTGAAAGGTTACATACTTATGATTACACTTTTATAACATTTTTTGAAAGACAAAATTACGGAAATAATTGAGCGAAGAAAGAAAATAGTGGTTGCCTGGCAAAAACAGAAATAGATGTGGTGATAAAATGAACAGAAAGAAGAGATTCTTGTGGTTGTTAAACTGTTCTGCATCTTGTCTGTGGTAGTGAAAACGTGATAAAACTGTACAGACTTAAAATACACAGAAAAATGAATACAAGTAACTGAGGAAATCTGAATATGATACATTGTATCAACAGAAATATCCTCACTGTGATTATGACAATATAGTTTTGCAAAATGTTGCCACTTGGGAAAACAGGGTAGAGTGTACACAGCATTTATTATTTCTTACAATAGCAATTAATAATCTACAATCATCTCAACAAAAATTTCAATTTAAAAAGTCTGTGAGACATTTGCAAAACCAGATTTCATAAAAATCCGTACCAAATTCTAGTCTGGGGAGGTGGAGAACATAAGAACACTTCCTTATCATGGTAAAGGACATCTCAAGACAACAGCTGACATCATACTTATCTGTGCAACATTAGAAATGCCTTTAAATTTGCAAAGAAAATAAAGAGATATTATACCACCAATATTGTCTAACATTATTCTAAAAGCTGAATGAAGAGCTTCAAAAGATAATGATTTTTAAAATATATCATTTACAATAGCCCCTTGCCACATTTTTATAACCCTAAGAGAACACTTGTGAATGTACCTACATACGAAAAAACATAAACTGTCTACAGTTCTGAAAGAATAAGTAAAAATATACCCCTCCCCACAAAAGTTAAACAAGTCTAATGAGAAAAACTAGCACTAGCAGATACTAAACTTCATATTAAAGTTACAATAATTTAGAGAGTGTACATGCATATCATAGACTACTCAACTAACAATCAACAAACAGTAGAATGGAATAGGAAGCACTATGGACTGAAGGGATTGTGCTCCCCTCAAATTCATATGTTAAAGCCCTAATATCCATGGTGACTACATTTGGAAATAGAGCCTGGGAGGAAATGATAAAGGTTAAATGAGGTCATAAAGGTGGGGCCCTAATCTGATAGGGCTAGTGCTTTTATAAGAGGAAGAAACACCAGAGCTCTTTCTCTAGACCATGTGAGGACATCCTGAGAAAGTGACAGTCTGAAAGCCAGGAAGAGAGCCCACACCAGAAACAGAAAATTGGCTAATACCTTGGACTTCCCACCTTCCATAACTGTGAGAAAATAAATTCTGTTGTTTAAATCATTCAGTCTACATTATTTTGTTATGACAGCCCAAGGAAACTAATACAGGAAGTCAAGCACATAGAAGGCACTGAGTAGTTGATTAAACAAAAGAATACTACAGTCAACCACTCAATTAAAAGCATGACACATTCAAATTATAATTTAGAATGTAATAAAACAAAAGTAGTGCAGAAACATTTGGAAAGCTAATAAGTATGGTCGATAAATTGAGGTCAGAGTTTGGGCTTTAATTTAGCTATGATGGAGGCTATTACAGTGTAATGGCAATTGGAAGATAACGGAAAGGATGTGAAATAAATTATGAAATATACCACAACCAGGTATAAAAGAGAACAATGAAGCCAAGATAATATTGATGAGGCTGACAGACCAAATCAACCAGTGAAAAGCAGTAACTACAGAAAGGAATGATGTTAGTTTAAAATAAATTGTAAAGAGGAAATATATCGGATGCCAAATGCAGGGTTTGAAAGAAGAGGAAATGTTAATAATAAAGAGTATGCTGAAGAAAGCTGAAGTTAAGCTAAATGAGAAAATAAAGGCAAATAGGAAGGTATAATAATTTGGGACATTTTCTAAATCTTAATTTTCAGGAACCAGTTCCCACAAGCCTCCAGGGAAAGAGAACAGAAATGCCAACAGGCAGATTTCTCCCCCTCTTCAAGGTATACTAGCAATATTAAATAATTAACTGTTGCAAAACAACGGCTGGGGAAAAACTAAAAAATTCATGGTTGTACAGAAAGTAATTAATAGCATAATTTATTACCTTTTCAATGGGTTAATAATGAAATGAATGGGATTCTGGACTGGTTATTATTATCATTTATCTCAATTCCAATTCTTCACAGCAAAATTGGTTTGCCCAAGGTGCTTTAACCCAGTTTTCCTATTTTTCCATCTATGACAGCAAAAAGGAAACCACTGTTTCCTGCCATTATTGTTTTCTGAGCATTAGCAACATGTTTATCAGCATTCTCTACTCCACATAATCTCTCAGTATGCTATCTATATAGTGCCATATTTATTAATGTAAAAGGGGAAGAGCATTTTCTTATGCATGGTACTTCTGATGAACTACAAGTAACTCAGTAAGGAAATACCATGGAAATGATTACCTTTGAGAAAAAAGGCAGACAGATTAAAGGCAAAGGAGGACAGGGCCAGATTATAAACACTTTCTATGTGGAGTTGAAATTGTCTCCAGGAAACTAGTGGGGAATCCTAAAGAAGTATTAGACCCAAGTTTTAGAAATTTAATTATGGTAAATAACACAGAGTCAGGTAAAACTGGGCAATGAAAAAAAAATAGTAGGCTTATTTGCAGGAAAGATATGAGAGGGGTAGAGATTAAAAGAATGAAACAGAATCAAGAATAAAGAAGATCTGTTTGAATAAATGAAGAGATCACTGATAATTCCTAAGTTTATAACTATTGTTGATGCACATTTTGAGAACATTCACCAAATCCAAACAATTTCAAGATCTTATATAGTTTAACATAAGAACTGAAACAAGATGAATTTATTCTACTTTAAGAATACTGAAGATTTGAAAATCTGAACATACAAACTAAAATATAAGACCTTATTCACCATATAAATAATCTTCACACAAATGTTACCTACATTCTTGGTAAGGCCTTCCTTGGTCACTGTGTCTATATACATTTTAACCAATCCCCACCCCCACCAAAAAACTTCCCTATACTCCCTTTTCCTAATTTGTTTTTTCCCTTTAGCACTGTCTAGCATATCATTTTTCTGCTTTACTTATTGTAATATTTATCTTCCACTAGAATGTATATTACCTTAAGAACTGAGATTTCTATTTTTGTTCACTTACATATTCCCAGTGCCTAGGACAGTGCTTAGCACACAGTAGCCACTCAACAATATTTATTGCATGAACGAACAACCCACCTTTAAAAAGAAAAAAAAAAGTTGTGTTTTTTTTTTTTTTGACAGAGTTTCACTCTTGTTACCCAAGCTGGAGTGCAATGGCGTGATCTCGGCTCACTGCAACCTCTGCCTTCCACATTCAGGCAATTCTCCTGCCTCAGCCTCCTAAGTAGCTGGGATTACAGGCGTCCGCCCCCATGCCCAGCTAATTTTTTGTATTTTTTTAGTAGAGATGGGGTTTCACCATGCTGGCCAGGCTGGTCTCGAACTCCTGACCTCAGGCAATCCACCCGCCTTGGCCTCCCAAAGTGCTGGGATTACAGGCATGAGGCACCGTGCTTGGCCTAAGAAAAGAGTATTAAGAGAAAATACTGTAGGATTCAATGAAGTTCCTTCAGTGTCAAGTAAGGTTAAAAAAAACTTAGCAACATATTGTCTACTGAAATATGAATGAAAGGGTTGTTTGAGAGATTGACTGAAAAGATTTAGATTAAATTAAAAAAGAAAACAATAAAAAAATATTGAAGCCAGAAGGAATCTAATTAAGGAAAAATTGGAGGCACAATGTAATAGTGAAGACATGAAATTGAAGAGCAGTAGGAGGGGAATAAAAAAGAAATGACAGGAAATTATAAAATTCCTCAAATGGAACAGTTCTGGGTAACAACCAGATCCAGGAAAGTAGCCTGCTGAAATGAAGACCAGAAGGTCGAGACTGCAAAGAAAAGTAGCCAAGAATGATGATGAGGCTCAGATGTAGAAAATTTGGCTTTGGGAAGAAATTGCTAGATCAGTAGATGAAAATGAAAGCTAATAGATGCTGATCGGAATGCTACATAGATTCAGTAATGGGATTTATATATGTGGGTGACAGACTAACAACTTGTAAGGGGAATAAGGAATAATAACAATACTCCACTATCTCTACTCCCACTCCCATTCTTTTCCTAACTGTGGTATTATGGTGAATAGGAGAACTAGTATCTTTCAAGAAAGAAAACTGCTAGGAAGGCTGAATCCTAAGGAAAAGTTAGTTAAGGCACTTGGTTTTTAGTGGAGGGGCACTTCTGTAGGACTGAAGTTTCACAAAGGAATAATTCAGAAGCACAGAGGAAAAGCTTACCAGGAAATTCTTGTTCTGTACTTCGATAAAGTTCAACCCAAGGCAGAAAGATGTTTCCCTGGTCTTTTAAGATTCCCCCATGATAGAAAGGGGTGAGTATCATTTTTAATAAAGCTACTGCTATATTATAACCACATTATTTTCTTCCTAGAAAAGAAATATTGTAACTTTGTTTTAGGCTACAGTAACTGGAAAGAAACCTTATTTTTAAAACATGCTCTTTTTAAACAATAGAACCATTACCTTAAAGGCACTCCAACTTCTATAAACAATTACTTATTAATCCTAAAAACAATTCCTTAATCTCTTTGGCAACTCCTTAAGCTGAAAATATTTCTAGTTTTTCCTTTCTCCATTTCTATATTACCTTTGTCACTCTAAGTTTATAATGGTAACTGTCTTATAACCTTGCTTTTTCTTGTCCCCACAGAGCATCTTCAGGAATTCAGGCATTTTAAAAGACTCCTATCTTTCTACTCAGCCTATTCTTTTGTCATACCTTAACCCATAATATGGTTTTAAAAGCATAGCTTTAGCAAATTTTAATAATACTAGCAAGTTTATATTATTTTATTATCTATTATGTAAACTAAAGAAAATCTACTTAGATCCGCATGATAACTAAAAACTGTTTAGTAGTAAACAGATATTTTAGCAAACTTTTTGTTACTAGTTAATTCAGAAACTTAAAAAATCTTAAGCTGTATTATAATTCAGTGTTTTAAATGTACAATGTCACATACTATGTATCAGCTAAAAATGGTCAAATAACATAACCTATACAAATAGTAAACATTTTCATAAAATGTTTGTAAGACAGAAGTGTCCTACTTACAGAGAAGAACCATTATATCTAATGAAAACTAAATAGGCAATGTGGAACTCTATGACGTACGCAAATGAACAGTTAAATTTTAGTTAACAATTTAAATTATATGTGCTCCAAGGTAATACTAACTTGTATTAAAGAATTAAAGGAAGAATCAAGGCTATAAAGGTTTAGAAGAAAACAGAGGCTATAGTCACACACATCAAGTAAGACTTTCTTTTCTTTTTTTTTTTTTTTTTTTTTGAGACAGTCTCGCTCTGTTGCCCACACTGGAGGTGCAATGGCACAATCTCGGCTCACTGCCACCTACGCCTCCCGGGTTCAAGCGATTCTCCTGCCTCAGCCTCCCGAGTAGCTGGGACTACAGGTGCATGCCACCATGCCTGGCTAATTGTTGTTTTTTTGTTGTTTTTTTGTATTTTTAGTAGAGATGAGGTTTCACTGTGTTAGCGAGGATGGTCGAGATTTCCTGACCTTGTGATCCGCCTGCCTCAGCCTTCCAAAGTGCTGAGCCACCACGCCCAGCCAAGACTTTCTCCGAATCTGTCCTTAACAACGATCATTCCATCCCCAAGTGTCTCAAAGAAAGGTAGTACTTTCATTTTCTTAGGCTACAACACCAACCCCTGGTGTTTCTTTCAAATTCTTTCTTTCTCAATCATCCATAAAGCATGAAAGCCAATTATGCAGAGCAGTGCTTTCCAACTCTTCTCTCCTCAGGCACATATAGAACAATAACATAAGGCAACCAGTTTGGAGGCCCCAGACACTCATGGCACACAGGTTGGAAAGCTCCAATTTAGAGTATCAAAGGATAAACCAGGAAATAAACTCCACCTTTTGTAGGCATCACAAAGATGCTTTATAGGTAAGCAACACAGGATCACTGAGTGAATGAGTAAACACTGAGTCAGTTACACAAAATGATGTCTTCTTGAACAAGTCTCAGGCAGCCTGCTCTTCATTTGTGCCCCCCTTCTTAAAAAAATAAAGTAAAATAAAAAATAAAAAAATAAAAAGAGTAAAGTATATAACCTTCTGGGAATCGTAGCAAGACTTATTTTTAGTACCTGTAATTGTAAATCAAAGGCTGGAAAAGTCTTCTGTGAAACGGGTTCTCTCATAACTGATAAGGGCCATCTTCTTCACTATTGTTATCAGTATTCTGACTTATAAACACTCATTAAAATATTGTACTTATTAGCCACATGAGTGGTCACATACTCCTCTTCTGAATATTTATTCTTTCTTCAAGGGCATGAATTCATGGGATATGAGGGGCAAGAATCTCACTTCTAGAATTCATCTAAGGTAGAGGATTCTAAGATGTGGTCCACAGGCAAAATGGTTACAGAACAGTTTTCAGCAACTATCTTTCACATAACTATTACATCAGAACTACTACTAAAGTGCACTGTTTATTCACTGAGAAGGCTTTTAAAGGAAAGCTACCATTAATCTGGGAGGAACCCTGTAGACTTACAGACTCAGTAATCACAACACTTCTTTAAAAAAAAAGTCAAGAAACTAGAACTCAGGAAAACGGGTTAAAGTAAAACCAATGAATAACCAATGAATAAAACCAATGACTACAGAAATGAACATTAGTGATCTCAAAATGCAGTGATATTGTAAACTAATGTATGTATATGTCAATTCTACTATTGGACTTTTCAGTCCTTCAAGTAGTCTTGATCAGAGTGTATTACCCAGTAGAGGGTGCAAATTAATCTCATTTCAGTATCACTGTCTCATTTATCTTGAGATTTCACAAGACTTTGCTGTTTTCAATTTACAGCCATGAGTTATTGCCTCTGCCTTTGATCACACAAGTCCCCATAACCTAGAATGCTGTACTATAGTTAATCCCTCTAAGAAATATGGCAACTTTCTGACTGAAAGCTCTCCTTTACGGATACACTGAGAGATGTTTCTTACCCCCGTTTCACAAGTAAGAAGATTCCTCAAAGAAAAATGGCTACATAAAACAACAGGTGTTCTGATTCCTGTTACTTCTAGCAAAATAATCTATTTTCTTATTAGTCTATCAATATTCTATACCCTGGGAGTAGGGTAAGTGCTCTTAATTTTTAAGCTCTGTCATAGGGAATAAAAGTTTCTGTTCTTTCTGAATCTCAGGTTTATTTTCACTAGCTTTATGTTAAAGCCACACTCTGAACAATCACCCAATCCATCAATCTGTGCAGGCTCATACTTAGTTATGCAGATTTGGTCCCTTATTATCCTAAACTGTCCATCTCTACTATATCCAATATTCTGTTTCACTGAGTTTTTTGTTCACATCTAGGTCATCCTTTCCTTGTTCTTATAATTTTTTGAGCAAGCATTTTTCTCTCTTAATCCACATTTTACTTTCTACTACCTTTGTATTCTTAAGAAAAAGTTTATCTAGAAAAAAATGCCTTAGATTTTCACCATTTTACTCGGTTTCTAAAATAGACAATTTCTCCAACAATATTCCCCAGTTACCATTAGCTCAGACCAGAAGCATTATACCATCATAGGCGCCTTCTTAGATGTCTCCAGGCTTAAAAAAGCATCAGTATATGGCAGATCCCATTTTATCCAAGGCCAGACCACCTTTAAAAATTTAAACTTTTTAAAGATGACATATTTATCATATTTCACTTTTGACTTCAATCGGGGTTCTCTACTTAAACATATTTTGGCTGAGACACATTATACAATGTGTAGCATGGGTGAATCATAAACTCATAAAACATTAGTGTAGGAAGTCTTTCAAGATGATTTAGGATAACTCTCCCTTTAAGTGGGGAAGAAATTGGGGCACTGAAAGTTAAGCAACTTTCTGAATTACTACAATGATTCAGTTGTAAAAAAAATACGAAGAAACCAAGCCCCCAAACTGAAAGTAAGTCATATTCAAACTGTTCATGCATGGAAGAATTATTTGGAGCTCAAAACATAAGAAATAACAAAGATGCTAAATAAACAGATCCACAAATACGTATTTAAAGGGAATTCTCATTATTTTCAAGGCTCTATTGTGGCACTTTATTTTTATTTTGCGTCTAAGTATATGCTCTTCTTTTTCTTGATACAGAAATGACACTAACATTACTCAGCTTTTCGGATGTAATCAGTTGTTTTTGGCCCACAAATGAAACAAAGAAAGTGAAGGAGCTTTCCATACCAATTAAAAGAGAGCAAATAACATTATCAAAGGTTAAACTGAAATTTTAAAATGTATACAGGTAAGAAACCGCATGGAAGACAACAGTGTTACAAATTAGGCTGGCCACCAGGTAGTCTTATGAGCCTAAAAAATAAGGAAATTAATAAGGGAATCACCTTGGCTATGTTCGAATAAAACTTCATTTGTGGATACTGAAATGTGAATTTCATATAATTCTTATGTTACACAAAATTATTAGTTTTAATTTTTTCCAACCACATAAAACTATAAAAACCATTATTAGCTCACAGACCATATAACAACAACTGGTGGGCTTGCATTTGGCCTGTGGATTAGTTTGCCAATCTCTGGTCTAGGGAATAGCAGAGAGAAGGGAAGGCATGATGTTACCAGTTTAATAACTAGGGGGACTATTTATTAACTCCTGCATTAAACCTAAATGGAAAAGCGGCAACCCCACCCCCCAACAAATGTGTATCAATGTCAGTCTCAGTTTGAAAAAAAAATGTTGTATTTCACTGTCTTTAACACAGAAACAGCTCCAGAAACATAATCACTGATTCATTGGTGAAAAAAAATCTCAGAACAGTATACTAATCATAACTTTAAACAGATAATTCATTTTTGTAGAAATATCTAAAATTATAGTATTAGACACATTATTCATTACCATTTTGTCCCTGAGTCGCTCTCCACGGATAAAAAAGTCAGCACAGCCATTCTCTTCCTGATGAGGGACTTTGAAGACAGTGACGCTGCTTAGTCCACTCCCTCCAAGTGGTAACCATCCACCACTTGAGTCATCTCGGGTCATCACCACAGCTCGCACTCGTGCATAACTATTACTAAAATAGATGCAAAGATCAGGAATTAGCTTTTCCATAAACAAAAAACAGCCAAGCCATCAGTCTTGTTTGAGAAACCAAAGACCACATTAGTTAATATGTGGTGCCTAAGGTGTTTACTACTTCCATGAAAATCCACAGAAAGTAACCTACTTGAAAGAGGTCAAAAACCGAAAACAGACTTTAAGGTTGTCTTTTATTTTGAAGACTAATATTGTAATAAAAGACTACAAAACTACTTCAATTCATCATTTCAGTAGTTCCAGCACATCTGATTGCCATGGAACAAGTTGTGAAGGATCCCAGAGACAAATACTGTCAAACTACACAGGGTACCATAAAACTTGTCTATATATGTCCATTTGCTACAATATTATAACCAGGACAAACTGCTGTATTTCGGCACATTAAACTGTAGCATCTAGAAGTTCCTAACAGTTCCAGAATATATTATAAATAAAATGCTGAAACAAACATGCTTTAATTTCTTCTACCAACTGGGAATCTCAATCACTTACACAAATCATATAAAGTGTTATGCTTAAATTACTTAACAAGCAAATTGGTCTGTAGAAACTATAAGAAATAAATTTCTGTTATTAGCTAACCAGTTTATATTTTTCTATAGCAGTCCAAAGAGAATAAGACACATGTATAATCAACATGATAATCAAAATACAGGCCATTTTCATCACTTCAAAAATCCTTATGCCGAACACAGAGATTTTGCCTGTTTGGGGCCTTCAAATCAATGGAATCAAAGAGAATTACCATTTGTACCCTTTTTGTCTGACTTCTTTCTCTCATGTTGTTTCGTGTATCAGAAGTTCATTTTTTTTAACTAAGTAGTCCTCTAATTGAATAAATCTATCATAATTTATTCTTTCTTACATGGATAGGCATTTGGATTTTTCTAGCTGTTGGCAATTATGAGTAAAGCTGTTATAAACACTCTTGTAACATGTCTTTTTTGTAGACATTTTTTATTTCTCAAATAATTACCTAGGAGTGGAATTAACGGGTCACAGGATAGGTACATGTTTAACTATACAAGACACTGTCTTCCAAAGTGGTTGTACTGTTATACATTCCCATCAATAATGTACGACAGTTTCAGATGCACCACATCCCTGCCAATACTTGGTGTTTTCAGTCTTAACTTTATTCATTGTATTGAGTATACAGTGGTATCCCACAGCATTTTTAATTTCTATTTCCATAATGACTCATGATATTGAGCATCTTTTCATGTGCTTTTTGGCCATTTGTTTATCTTGTTTTTAAGTCTGTGACCATTTTTTATTACATTGTCTTTATTACGATTTTTAGAAGTGTTTTTTAAAATATATTCTGGACATAAGTATTTTTTAGAGAATATACTTTTAAAGTTGCACTGGGTTGTGATTAAGAGTGAGAATTCTAGAGTCAAACTTCCAAAGTTGAATCTTGGCTTAGAAACTTACTATCTGTATGACTTTGAGAAAGTTACTAAACCTCTGTGCCTCAAACGTATGTGTGAAATAACAGCACTCACTTATAATAAATGTAAACCATGCCTGACACATAACAAGCACTATATGAGTATTACTTTTTATTATCATTATGACAACAAAGCACTGAAAACCGAAGACACTACCATCCTGGTAATTCAAAATCAGATAGAATCTGGGAAATAATTGAATTTTCATGTTCAACCATAATTATCTATTATTGGGATCAAAATAATTCTTTATATAGAAACTCTAAAAGGGTTTGGCTTCACAATTTACTCTTTTGTGGAAGCTTTTTATTATTTAGTTATTCAGAGGCACTGATTCTTATCTGGACCCAATTCTTGCCAATCTTCAACTCAGAGAAATGGTCAGAAGAAGTGCCGGTGCATAAAGGCTGGGTCGATGTAGATATTAAATTCTCCTGAGATGGGCTGGAGCAAGCTCCACCACTATAAACACAATATGCATCTTAAGAGGCAGTGGGAGCAGACTACATAATAACCACATTTGTGGGCTAGCTTCTATTCTAAAGCCAATTAAGAGAATCTTGTAAGATGTTCCTTCTTTATTAAAAACCTAAACTGTAACTCAATTTCTAATCTCTGATCATATTTGAACAGTAATTTCAAATATATCCTTTCATACACAGCAGGAGAACTAAACTACTGTCTTTGTACGTTTTGTGCTGCTTTAACAGAATACCAGACTGGGTAAATGATAAAGAGAAATTTATTTCTCACAGTTCTAGAGGCTTGGAAGTCCAGAGGCTGGGAAATCCAAGATCAAGGCACCAGTAGGTTCATTGTCTGGAAAGAGGTCAGTCTCCACTTCCAAGATGGTGCACCTTGAATGCTGTGACCTCCGGAGGGGTGGAATGCTGTGCCCTTGCATGGCAGAAGGTGGACAGCCAAAAAGGGATGGGCACCCTCAATTCTTTTATTAGGATACGAATCCATTCATGAAGGTAGAACTCTTACTTTCATGATGGTAGGTGCTAAACACCTCCCAAAAGGCCGCACCTCCTAACACTGTTGCACTGGAGTTTAAATTTCAACATAAATTTGTGGGGGCAAAAACATTAAATCCATAGCAACTACTAATGTAGAAATCCAGGTGAGAGGTAATACTGAATTGAACTAGGACGATAACAATGGACACGAAGACGAATACAGACATTTGGTTATAATTTGGAGGTAGAACCAAGAGGACTTGCTGATGAGATTGTAACTACAAAACAAGTGTTTCAAATCATCTAAAATTCTTAGTAGCAACCATGAGCTTCATTACCTAAAATTTCCAGCTAGTATTTCAATAAAGTCAAAGGCAAAAGAAGATGACCAAACACACGAAGACAAATTTTGTCTCAGTTGTATTGAACCATGTAGTTTTGTTTGAAATGACAGTACTATATTACACATGAACCAGAATAACTCTAAAGCTATACTTTATTGCACTTTGTGGATAAATGTATGGCAGCAATTTCAAATTTACATATTGGCAAAATTTGTAATTTTGATGAATTAATTCATCAAATTTGATGAAATAACCCATCAATGTATTTCTCAGAGCAAATACCTATTGCAAAACACGACTGCTTTACTTAGCCTACTTTTATTCTCTTGAAAGTAAAATAATTTTATGATTTACTTGACAGAAGATGCTGTAACTCCACTCAACTGGCACTCAAATATGTAATGTGCAAGGAAATGTTATCTCGATGAATCCAAAATTCATAGAGCCTATAAATCTGTAGCAAAGCAACTTTGCCCTTTACACCAAAGATTAATTTTGTGAACCTCCTGGAAAGGATTATGAATCCCCAAAATTGTAATCAAATGTGAGTTTTTTTGCCACATATGTATTTTCTTCAGGGGAGATAGTATATAGCTTTAATCACAATAGCATCTATGATCACCCTGGCCCACCAATTTAGTAACCATTGCCATACAAACAAAATGACTAGCAGTACAGCTCTGGCTCTTGCTCAGATCAGTTTCCTAAATTTGGATACATTTCTAACAGCCTGCTGGCCATTTATATTGTTTTGGTCGACTGTTCTTAAGCTTAACATTTCTAAAATAAGTTGTTTGTCTTTCTCTTCTCTCTATACCTTTCTTTTCTATTATAATACATACCCAAGCAATACCTTGATATTAGCCCAGTGAGACCTATTTGTATTTCTGACCTCCAGGCTAAAATATAATACATTTCTGTTGTTTTAAGTCACTAAGTTTATGGTAATTTGCCTACATCAGCAACAGGAAACTAATACAAAGGAGGAAATACCTTCTTGAGGATACAGTAATATATATACAGCAGAAAAAGATAAATTTTTCCATTTTTAATTACAATAGTATTAAAACAAAATCCTGACCTCCGCCCAACCAACCACCAAATTGAGGAAGTTCTTAGAATGCCTTAAGATTTGTACAGTATAACAGGAACTTATTTATCCATTGAGGCATATTTATAGTGACAAAACACCCTTTGCTTTCTATATATTTTAAGTAAATATTAACCATCCAAATATTAAACATTATTACAGAGACTAGGTAGAAAAGGGAAGCATTTAATAGAAGTAGGTTAGGATGATGTAGTACTTCACAGTGTAAGTACTTGCTTTCTAAACTATGTAGAATGCAGACATTCAGAAGATAACCACATTACTACTCAATAATCTATTCACTTAACCCATGAGATTCATATACTACATAAACAAAATTGAAAAGTTATGATCCTCTCCCTGTAGAAGCTCATAATCTAGTGGGCAAAAATATATTACCACATAATGGGAATATAGGAGATTACTAGTATTCATATTTGATGTAGGTTTTTAATAGCAGTATATCAGGTAGATAAAAGGCTAAGGACACTCAATAGAGAGAGCATGACACAAGTATATCATATTTAAGAACCAATACAAAGTTCAAAAGATGACAGTAGACATAAGCTATAGAAAGAAAGAAAATAGTAGTTGACTTACTGTATTAAGCCATGCATACTATGCTGAAGGTTAGTGCTCTATTTTATCACGATAAAGAGACAACAGGATAACAATAAGCAAGAAAGCAGAATGTTCTGATTTGTATTTTAAAAGCTCTAAGGGCAGTAGGAGAACATTACTGCATTAACCCTAATGAAGGAGATATTTCTTCATCTTACAGAGAAGAGCTGAGTTTGATTAGAAAGATGAAGATCTGTATTACTCCTTTAGCACTGACAACTCTAAAAACTGGAGCAAATATTAAACATGGCACTCTGTTTAATAACAAGTCAGATCTAGGTTTCAAAGGCAGTGTCACCTCTTAAAAGTTGTAATCTTGGAGCCAGGTGTGGTGGCTCACGCCTGGAATCCCAGCACTTTGGGAGGCCGAGGTGGGTGGATCACGAGGTCAAGAGATCGAGACCATTCTAGCAAAGATGGCGAAACCTTGTCTCTACTAAAGATACAAAAATCAGATGGGCATAGTGGTGTGTGCCTGAAGTCCCAACTACTCAGGAGGCTGAGGCAGGAAAATTACTTGAGCCTGGGAAGCAGAGGTTGCAGTGAGACGAGATCACGCCACTGCACCCCAGCCTGGTGAGAGAGGGAGACTCCGTCTCAAAAAAAAAAAAAAAAAAGTTGTAATCTTGGGCAAATTACTTAAGCTCTCTATATCCCTATTCCTGGTCTATAAAATGGAGATAATAATATTTATCACAGTGCTATAAGAAATAAATGAGGCTATGCATGTAGATTTCTTAGCATTTTGCCTGGCTCATTGTTAGGTGCCCAATAAATGTTATTACAATGACTTAATATATTAAATCAACTTTATATTACTACAACCGCATTATCAAATTGCCTAAATTTGTCTCATTATTTATGATGATCTTGTATAAAAAACCAAGGTGACAGCTCCCTCTCAGAACTTTTAACGCTAAGAATTATTAATCATAGCTAAGTATGTGAAATGGTTTGGCTGTGTCCCCATCCAAATCTGAAGTTGAATTGTATCTCCCAGAATTCCCATGTGTTGTGGGAGGGACCCAAGGGATCTTAACTGAAATCATGGGGGCCAGTCTTTCCTGTGCTATTCTCGTGATAGTGAATAAGTCTCATGAGATCTGATGGGTTTATCAGGGGTTTCTGCTTTTGCTTCTTCATTTTTCTCTTGCTGCCATCATGTAAGTGCCTTTTGCCTCCCGCCATGATTCTGAGGCCTCCCCAGCCCTGTGGAACTGTAAGTCCAATTAAACCTCTTTTTCATCCCAGTCTCGAGTATGTCTTTATCAGCAGCGTGAAAACGGACTAATATAGTAAATTGGTACCAGTAGAGTGGGGTATTGCTGAAAAGATACCCAAAAACATGGAAGTGACTTTGGAACTGGGTAACAGGCAGAGTTTGGAAAAATTTGGAAGACTCAGAGGACAGGAAAACGTGGGAGAATGGCTTTGACAAAAATGCTGATAGTGAAATGAACAGTAAGGTCCAGGCTGAGGTGGTCTCAGATGGAGATGAGGAACTTGTTGTGAACTGGAGCAAAGCTGAATCTTGTTATGTTTTAGCAAAGAAACTGGTGGCATTTTGCCTCTGCCCTAGAGATTTGTGGAACTTTGAGCTTGAAAGAGATGATTTAGGGTATCTGGGGGAAGAAATTTCTAAGCAGCAAAGCATTCAAAAGGTGACTTAGGTGCTGCTTTATGCTGTTTTCAAAGGGAAACAGCATTAAAGTTCAGAAAATTTGCAGCCTGACAATGCAGTAGAAAAGAAAAACCTATTTTGTGAGGAGAAATTCCAGCCAGCTGCAGAAATTTGCTTAAGTAGCAAGGAGCCTAATGTTAAATCCTCAAGACCATGGAGAAAACATCTCCAGGCCATGTCAAAGACCTTCAGAGCAGCCCCTCCCATCACAGGCCCGGAGGCCCAGGAGGAAAAACTGGTCTCACAGGATGGGCCCACTGTCCCTGTGCTGTGTGTAGCCTAGGGACTTCGTGCCGTGTGTACCAGCCACTCCAGCCATGGCTGAAAGGGGCCAACATAGAGCTCGAGCTGTTGCTTCAGAGGGTGGAAGTCCCAAGCCTTGGCGGCTTCTAGATGGTGTTGAACCTGTGGGTGCACAGAAGTCAAGAATTGAAGTTTGGGAAATTCTGCCTAGATTTCAGAAGATATATGGAAACACCTGGATGCCCAGGCAAAAGTGCTTCAGGGGCAGGGCCCTCATGGAGAACCTCTGCTAGGGCAGTGTGGGAGGGAAATGTGGGGTCAGAGCCCCTACACAGAGTCCCTACTAGGGCACTGCCTAGTGAAGCTTTGAGAAGAGGGCCACCATTTACCAGACCCCAGAATGGTAGATCCACTGACAGCTTCCACCATGTGTCTGGAAAAGCCACAGACACTCAACATTAGCCTGTGAAAGCAGCCAGGAGGAAGGCTGTACCCTGCAAAACCACATGGGCAGAGATGCCCAAGACCATGGGAACCTACCTCTTGCATCAGCAAGACCTGGATGTGAAACATGGTGTCAAAGAAGATCATTTTGGAGCTTTAAAATTTGACTGCCCCACTGGATTTCGGACTTGCATGGGCCCTGTATCCCCTTTATTTTGGACAATTTATCCCATTTGGAATGGCTGTATTTACCCAATACCTGTACCTCCATTGTACCTAGGAAGTAACTAGCTTGCTTTTGATTTTACAGGCTCACAAGCAGAAGGGACTTGCCTTGTCTCGAATGAGACTTTGGACTCTGGACTTTTGGGTTAATGGTAAAACATGTTAAGACTCTGGGGGACCGTTGGGAAGGCATGATTGGTTTTGAAAAGTGAGGACATGAGAACTGCAGGGGCCAAGGGCAGAATGATATGGGCTAGCTGTGTCCCCACCCAAATCTCAACTTAAATTGTATCTCTCAGAATTCCCACATGTTGTGGGAGGGACCCAGGGGGAGGTAATGGAATCATTAGGGCTGGACTTTCTCATACTATTCTTTTGATAGGGAATAAGTCTCAGGAGATCTGATGGGTTTATGAGGGGTTTCCGCTTTTGCTTCTTCCTCATTTTTCTTTTGCTGCCACCATGTAAGAAATGCCTTTCGCCTCCCACCATGACTCTGAGGCCTCTCCAGCCATGTGGAACTATAAGTCCAATTAAACCTCTTTTTGTTCCCAGTCTTGGGTATGTCTTTATAAGCAGCATGAAAACAAACTAATACAGTATCAAATATCAGTCATCTAAGTCTTCCACAAACTGTTTATATAATGCAGACATCTGGGAATTCTTCCAGAAGAAGAAATAAAATTAAAATATGAGAGATGAATAGAGGTTTTCACAAACTACACCTTTAGAATCAATCATTTTAGGTTCTGCTAGACAGTATCATTAACCTATGAAAATAGTTCAAACTATAACTACTTTGAATGTCCCCTGCCTTCTGGTACTACTAGTGTCCATTCCCCATGACTCCTTAATTACTAGCATTGATACTATGATTTCATTCTGAAATTCTCTTGGTCTATGTCAGAAGAAGTGAACTACAAAAAGTATTCATTCTCAACAAAAGATCAAAACATAGAAGACAGGAAGTCAACATTAATATTAATATTAGAGTTCATGATGAGATAAAAGCATTAGAGTAAAATATGAAAAATTTTAAAATAATCCTATAGTTGGGAAAGCCTAAGATCCACAGGCCATTAAAATATAAAAGGATAAATTCAACTATATTAAACACATTCTTGCATGGTAAAAACACCATAAACAATAAAGACAAAAATAACAAATTGGGAAAAAAATATGTAACACACATGTATTAGCTTTTTATTGCTGTCCTAACAACTGCCACAAACTTAGTGGCTTACAACAACACAAATTTATACACTTCTGTGAGTTGGAAGTTCAAAGAGTTTCACACTGGGCTAAAATCAAGGTATTGGCAGTGCTGCATTCCTTTCAAGAAGCTCTAAAAGAGAAAACAGTTTCCCTTGCCTTTTCCATTTCCTAGAGACCATCCACATTCCTTGGCTCATGGCTCCCTCCTTCTACCCTCAAAGTCATGAATACTGCTTCTCTCTGAACCTTCTTCTGTAGTTGTATCTTTCTCTGACCACAGTCCTATACAGTCAGGAAAGGTTATCCACTGAAGTGCTCATGTGATTAGCCTAGGTTCATCCAGATAATCCAGGATAATCTCCCTATATCAAAGCTCACAAACTTAATCGCAGTTGCAAAATCCTAACATACTCACAGGTTCTGAAGATCAGGGCAAGGACATCTTTGGGGAGGGGCAGGACATATTCTGTCTACCACAAATGGCATATAACAGGAAAAAAAAAAGGTACTTCCTTAAAAGTAACTCCAAAAATCAGTAAGAAAAGACAACACAAAGGAAAAACAGGCCAAGTTCATGAATAAAATCCACAGAAGAAAAACATAAATGCCATGAAATATAGAAAAAGTAATTTTATTCAGAATAAGAGGAATGCAAATTAAAGAGATTACCTTCTTTTTTCATTTCAAAGCACTGATTGCAGTTTTTCTTAAATGTGGAATACAAAACTTGTAGAATCCCAACAAATTCATTTAATAATGACCACACTAATAATCAGGAATCATGGCAAAACTTGTTTTAGCAAAAAATTCCATTGGTTTAGAGGTAACTAAATACACAGATTCCCAAGGTCTACTCCCTGATTCCTAAGGTTTAAGGCACAGGAAACCTGTAGTTTAAATTCCTAAGGAAGTTATGATGTTGTATTTGGAATATTAGTAAACTAGAAAACTAATCTTAATTTTGAATAAACTAACTGAAGATTTGTTGCTGTAAAATTCTATCCAGAATAATTTATCTCATATCACTGCAGGTAATGTAGCCTAACCAAACAGTTACTCTAGTTTTGGGCTTTGGATAATCTTAAATATTGAGTTCCAAAGAAAAGCAATAAAAAAAGACACAATATTCAAAGCAAAAAATACTGAGTTAGCATGGCCTGGCAATATAAAATCTTATAATGGCTATAACTTAAAAGGCTATACCTCTCTGACCACCTCTCTTACTGCTTACTCACTATATTGCAACGATAGTATTTTTGTACTCCTTAATAGTTCTCTTCTACCGTGGGGCCTCTAGACAGTGTTTCCTTTAGTTGGGTATTCCCGAGATATTCTATTGGTTGCTCCTTTCTAAGCTATCAGCTAACAAGAATCCTCCTCGGAGTAGCACCAGCATCCATCCATCTTCTCTCCACTATTTCTTTTTCTGGTTTTAGCTTCCTCATAATGCCTATGACTATTTGAAATTATTTTATTTATTTATTTATTTATTTATTGCCTGTCCTCTATTAGTAGGATTTACACTCCATGAGTAGGAACCTTGTTTTCCTTGCTCACTACAAACTCCGAACCTTCCTCTCAATTTATTAACATGTCATATTCATGAACCTCTGTGAAGACAATAACATATGTTACGAAATTTTAGTTGTCAACAAGCCTGAAGTAGAAAATTTTCAGTACCTTCCTCTACCTTCCTCCTCTGAGCTCCCTTCTTCCACCAATACTCATTTATCCCTGACCCTTGTGATCAGGTAATTTTGACTTAAGGTAGGTAAACATGACTCCAGAAGCAACTCTTAATGATAGAGAGGTGAAAACAGGTATATTGTTACAATCCAAGCAAAAACCGTAAGATATAGAGCTTTTCTCAGTTGTGTTATCATTCAGAGAAGACCACCTCATATCTCAGAGTGATTCATGATTCAAGTCTTTCCAGGAACCAGGTGTACTCTGGATCCTAAGAGATCAGAAAGATAAGCAAGGGGAAATTAGAAAAACAAGAAAAAATAAAGGAAGGAGAAGAAAGGCTTTCCTGATAGAAGGCTACAGTTGTTCCTCGGTATCTGTGTGAAATTGGTTCCAGGACCTCACTTGAGTATCAAAATCCTTGACGCTCAAGTCCCTGATACAAAATGGCAAAATACTTGCATACAGCCTATGCACATCCTCCTGTATACTTTAAATCATCTGTAAACAGTGGTATGCTGTATTGTTTAGGGAATAATAAGATTTTGAAGTGTGTACATGTTCAGTAAAGATGCAACTTTTTTCAAATATTTTCAATCTGCAGCTGGTTCGATTCACAGATGTGAAACACATACATATGGATGCAAAGGCCACAAGACAAGAAAGAGCATTAGAGAAAATGATATTCTACAAGATTCAGATAGACATTTTTTTAAGTGGGGAGGGAGCAGTAATGGGATATATGGACCAGCTCATACAGGGCCATATTAAGGATTTTGTTCTTTATTTTAAGAAAAAACACATTTTGAGCAAAGAAACAATGAAAGAGATGTATGTTTAAAGAAAAATCACAGTTTTGCAGATTGAATGAAAAGATAGTGGGGGAAAGGGAGTCAGCAATAGATGAAGGTGGCATGTTAGAAATCCAGGTGAGATCCAGCCTGGGTGACAGAGCGAGACTCTGTCTCAAAAAAAAAAAAGAAATCCAGGTGAGAAATACAGACTAGAATAATGAGATAACTAGACAAATAAATGAGAAAACTATCTAGATTGAAGATGTCTTCCGGAGGTAAAACTGTGCTAGCCAGTGTGCTTCTAAAACTCTGACCTCTGTTGCGTTTTTCTGTTTTTTCAATTGTTTCTAGTCTCTAGAATAAAGGCGTTATTACACATTTTAAATAAAGAATTAAGGAGGTAATGCAATTCAACTTAACATGGTAACAGCTGCATTATTACATAAGACATGTGTGATGGGAAACAAATACAAAAAAGATTCTATACCTTCCCTCAAGAAGTTCACCATCTAAATAGGATTGTAGATATAATACAAGTAGCAACATAATAATGTGCAGTATGAATAAAAATACATAAAAAGAGAAAAGAGGAGTGAAATTTCAAATATAAATTTGATAAAGTGGGACAACATTATTTTTACAAAGTTTGCACTCCATGATTCAAATACTGGAAAGGGGACTAAACTGGCAATCAAAAGACACTGCTTCAGAAAAACTTCACTTACTTGGATGATGGTTTAAAAGAATTGAAAAATTCAACATTTATTCTTAAAAATATTCATGGTAAAGCAGTATGAGATACTTCATCAATACTGTAAAGGCTCAATTAATAATATGTAATTTACAACAATAAAAAGGTATTTCAATAATTGGTACCATGCCTAAAAATGAAATACCTGTGGCATTCTATTAAAGTCAGAAATAGGACATTACCACAGATTTAAAAAAAAAAAAAAAAAGGCATAAGTAATGATTAGAAGAGATGGTGGAAAAAGATAAATATAAATCCTCATTTAAAAATTATTCTTGTTTGCAGATTATGTGACCGCTTACTTAGAAGATACAAGCAGATTTCCCATTACAAAAATAAGAGAATGCAATATAGTGTTAGAGGAAATTTTAAAAACTGTCCTATTTACCAATGATTTAGAAATTGCCACACATACAAAAAGAGCCAATTCACAATAAAAATAATATAAAATTGATACGATAATGATGTACACAGCTAATCTGATGCAATCTGCAAAACTTTTTTTTGTTTTTTTTTTTTTTTTTGAGGCTGGAGTGTGGTTGGCATGATCATAGCTCACTATAGCCTCAAACTCCTGGGCTCAAGTGATTCTCCCCATCTCAGCTTTTCAGCTCAGTAGGCGTGACAACAGGCACCTGCCACCATACCTGGCTAAATTTTTTCGCTTTCTGTAGAGACAGGGTCTCACTATGTTTCCCAGACTAGCCTTGAACTCTTGGCCTCAAGCAAACCTCCCTCCTTGGCCTCCCAAAGTGCTGGGATTATAGGTGTGAGCCTCCACATCTGCCTGATCTGAAAACACTAATAAGGGTACAAAGGGCATGAATGAGTAAGAAGATATTGTATGTTTTCTGGAAGCAAAGCTTAGTATTTCAAGGATGACAATTCTAACGTCTCTGTTCATTTATTGGAAATTGAGTTTCAAATACCGATGGACTATTCTGGGGAAAAGGTAACTTGAAAAACATGAGCTTTAAGTATACAATAAAGCCAAGAACATTTGAGTGATCTTTTAAACATGAATCAGGTCATGTGAGTCTTGCTCAGAAACCTCCATGAGCCACAAATTTCACACACGGAAAGAGTTCAAACTCTAAAGACCCTATAAAAATTGGCTCTTGTAATCTGTGTGACTTCATCTCCAGCCATTCTCCCTCCCATTCCCTGTTCCAGCCAAATTGTTCTTTCTCCTTCTCAAACATGCCAAGCATATGCCTGCTTCAGGACATTTACTCCTGTTGTGCTCACCACCTAAACCCCTTCCCAGATATTCTGTATGCCAGATTCCCTCACAAGAGACTCTCTGCTTTACTCAAATGTCACTTTCTCAATGGGGTGCTCCTACTGCCATCATCTCCACTCCATTTGCCATCCATACCATGTAGTCTGTGCTACCACAGCACTATAATTTAATTACTATAATTTTATTGTTATCTTCTGTGATCTCTCTCACACCTACATAAAAACTCAAAAGGTCTTTGTTTTGTTCTTGAACACATCCTTAAACTAGAAGAGTGCTTGGCACGAAAGACGCACTGAAAATATCTGCTGAATAAATAAACATTTTAATTTGGAGGTGGTGCTTTTCCTAGTAGTTATTCAAGTGTAATGTAAAAATACATTACTTGAACGGACGGAGAGGGAGCAGGAGAGGACAGTCAGGCAGCAGGAGAAGCTGGGAACAAAAAAAATATATTAAAAAAATAGATCTAGTATTTAAAATGGTGTGGTACAGGCAAAACAGAGGAAGGCTTCTCAATGTGTGGCTCATAAAACACATGCATCTTAATAACCAAATGTGTTTATTATAAAACTGATGCCTAGATCCCACCAAAACTTTGAATCAAAGTTTCTGGAGACAAGGCCCACAAATAGGTTAAAAAAAAAAAAATCCCAGATGAAGTAACCACTTATGCACAGTTTAAAAACCACAGGAGTGGAGCTCAGAAAGCATCCAAATGCATATAAACATTTAGTAGGTGATAACAACAAGGAACATCAAATCTGTAGAAAACAGAAGGTTTACTCAAGGAATAGTGAAGTAAAAGTCTATCCATCTGAAAAAAAAATTAAAACTTGAATCTCTACATTACACTAAAATTAAGACTGTAACTATTAAAAGAAATATTTTTATAATTGTGTGGTAATAGCACTTAAAACTTCCACTAAAGTCAGAAATTATAACAGAAGACTGCTATATTCAACTGCATAAAAATGTAAAATCTCTGTATTGCTAAAAACACCAAGATATTAGAAGACAAATGACAAACTAGGAAAAAACATGTCATCATACATGGCAAAGATTAGTATAATAATATAAAATTAAATCTTATACAGCAATTTGGCAAATTAAAAATATTATACCTTTAGACCCAGAAATGTAACATCTAAATATTTATTCTAAAGAAACTGAGACATGCACTCAGGAGCATATGAACAAAACTGTATATCAACACTGTTTATTATAGGAAAATCAAAACCTTTGAAACTGCCTAAGGACCCACCACTAAGAAACTGACTAAAAGTAAATTTTCAGCCACTATTATGATGTGAATTTTCACAGGCTAATTCAGTAAATAAAAAGACTTCCAAATAGTATAAAATAGTATAACTTCAGTTTGTAGAAATAAAAACATTTTAAAATGTATCATATATGCCTTAAAAGATAACCTGGAAAAATTTACAACATAATGTTGTAACCGCTATCTCTTAGTAGCAGAAGTAGAGATTATCTTTATTTTCTTCTTTTATAATCACATGGACCAAGAAAACTATCTAAAATAAAGTGATCTGAGCTCTAGTAATAAACATTTAATAGTAAACACCTAATTTTTACCACTAGTTTTTACTATTAGTAAGGCAGTTACACTACTGTAAGGCAGCTCTATCTACCTAATCTATTTTGAATATTTGGTTAAAGACATCATCTTTAATTCTGACAACAACCCTGGAAAGGGGTATTATCTCCAAATTACAGATGGGGAAACTAAAGCTTCAAGAGGGTAAGTGATTTGCACAAGATCACATCACTGAGTAAGGATTTAAATCCCTGCTCTTCTAGTCCTGCTGTGACTGGAAAGGAAAACAGCCACTCATATCATACTCTCAGCTTCACTTACATAAAAATAAGAATATTTGGAGTAAATAGTCTCCATCAATTATATTTTTCATTGTCTACAATTTTCTATGTCTAAATATAAGCTCATAGCACCTACTGAAAAAAGCAGATTCCATCATCATGCCCCTGACACCTACAAGGAAACAAATCACAAAATCTGTAATCTATTTCACAAAATAAACATGCTGACTTTATCTACATATCCTTTCACATTATTTCCTATACCTCTCAAGACATGGTCTGGCTCTGTGTCCCCACCCAAATCACATCTTGAATTGTAATCCCCACATGTCAAGGGAGGAACCAGGTGGGAGGTGACTGGATGATGGGGGTGGTTTCCCCCAAGCTGTTCTTGTGATAGTGAGTTCTCATGAGATCTGATGGTTAGATATGTGTTTGACAGTTCCCCCTTAACACGCTCTTGTCTCCCTCCTGTCTCCTTGCGAGGAAGGCGCCTGCTTCCCCTTCGCCTTCTGTCATGACTGTAAGTTTCTTGTGGCCTCCTAGCCATGCTTTCTGTTAGGCCTGTGGAACTGTGAGTCAACTAAATCCCTTTCTTTTATAATTACCCAGTCTCAAGCAGTATTCTTTTTAGCAGTGTGAGAACGGACTAACATACCTCATCACACCCCAAAATGTTCAGCAATCCAGTATCTAATGGAAATACACTAGAACTTACAAGAAGCTTTTTAACTATAAGCAACACTAGATTCAAATCAGTGCCACAGTCCTCAAAGTAGCAAGAAAACAGTGGTTTAAAACAACACATGACAGCGAGGGACTTACAAACCTACAAACCATGGTCCTTAAAGAAAAAAAAGACAATGAAGAAATAAAAACAGCTATCATCAGAAAAATTTTAATCTATAAACTTTTCATCCGCAAAGTTCATCTGCAAAGTTAAACTGACTAAAAACAGCAAAGATGTACAGGAGATATTTCTCATTGCTATTAGGAAACGGGCATAGATAAGAATTTTCAAGTGTTTCCAAGATCCCCAAACTCAAACCATCCTACCACTGTTTATACATAGACATCAGTGGCTTTTACATCAGACACAGGTGGAGTAAATCAAACATACTACCAATGGCTTCTCGAGTAGAGTAAGGAATGAAATAAGAATTTTTTTTTTTGAGATGGGGTCTCGCTCTGTTGCCCAGGCTGGAGTGCAGTGGCACAGTCTCTGGTCACTGCAACCTCTGTCTCCCCGGCTCAAGCAATTCTCATGCCTCAGCCTCCCAAGTGGTGGGAATTACAGGTGCCCGCCACCACACCAGGTTAACTTGTGTGTGTGTGTGTGTGTGTGTGTGTGTGTGTGTGTATTTTTAGTAGAGATGGGGTTTCAGCATGTTGGCCAGGCTGATCTCAAACTCCTGACCTCAAGTGATCCACCGGCCTCAGCCTCCCAAAGTGCTGGGATTACAGGCATGAGCCACCGATTCTGGCCAGAATAAGAAATGTTAATTTAATGAATGTAAACCAACACTCATTCCCAAAAAGATGTATTTATGGAACATGCATGGAGTATTATGGACAGTGTATGAACTCAGTGATGCTGGTGTCCACTGGACTATGACAACTTCAGAAAGCTTCAAATTAATCCCTTAAAGCAAGTAAAGCTTTTTCACTCCATAGATAAATAACCACAAAAACATACCTTCTTCAGCAATAAAATCGGCTTTACCCTGTAAGAGCTCATACTGAACTAGGTATCGACTTTACATCTAGAAATTTCAGGAACTTCTATAAGTGAACATGAATGAGTAAATTCCAAAAGATTAATTGGGGTCGAAAATTTCTTCTTCATCCATAAATCCGAAAGTTTACAGCATGTCTCTAAAGCTATGCATTTTATATATTTTTATACAAAAATGTACATTCCTCAAAGGGTGGAAATGTAAGAAACAGAGCAGTGTATGACATGTATAAAAATCAAAAGGCCAGGCACGGTAGCTTATGCCTAATCCTAACACCTTGGGAGGCTGAGGAGGATCACTTGCAGCCAGGAGTTCGAGACCAGCTTGAGAAGCATAGCAAGATCCTGTCTCTACAAAAAAAAAAAAGAAAAAAAAATTAGATGGGCATGGGGGCACACACCTATAGTCCTAGCTATTAGAAAGTCTGAGTGGGGAGAATCGCTTGAGCCCAGGAGTTTGAGGCTGCAGTGAGCTATGATCACACCACTGCACTCCATGCTGGGTGACAGAGAGATCCCCCGTCTCAAAAAGTCAAAAAAACAGAACTTAGGCAGTTGTAAGGAACCTAAAAGATCTAGACTAATCTGACACGCTACACCATACTTACTCCTTTTGCAAAGATGCACAGATGATCAATCTTTTCACTCTCCGTTTGAAAATAACTATAGGAAGCTCCCAATTTCACAAGACAGTCCATTCCATTATCAAACAAATCACATCAGTAGGAAGTTCTCTTTTGTATAGAAACAAAACTTACTCCCCCACCTTTTTTACTTTCATCCACTGATTCTAGTTTTACTTTCAGGGACAAAAAAGTCTAAGTTTACTCCCATTATTATATGAGGTTTTCAATTATTTGAAGATAACTAATACTTCAATGATCAACTCTTCTCCAAGTTCAACCTGACCAGTTCCTACAACTTGTCCTAATTTAATGTAGTTTCTAAATATATCATCACACTGGTGGGTTATGAATTTATCACAATGGTTATATATGTACTGGAAAAGAATAAATAATAACCTTTGAGATATGGATGTTTAGGTGATGAGCTAGGCTCACTCACTAGCAAAGCGATTCACTGTTTTCTCTTTTAAGGTATCATCTATTTTACAATTACATATTCTGAATGAAGATCTACAGAGTTCACAAGTAGTTATTTTTAAGTTATAAGAGATGTTAAATTTCTACTCATTCATTCTAAATTGTGGTTTGGCAAATAAGGGCTTTTGATTATCAAAGAAAACAGTTTGCTGATCCACATATATGCTTACTATCTTTATTAGTACACTGCCTAATCAAATGTCCTAAGTAGCCCCAAGCTAAAAATCACATCTTTTAAATCTCTTATCTTTAGATAAGATAGATTTAATGGTCTAATTCAATTATAATTATCTCCACAAAAAACAATGGATTTTTAAAAATCTAATACAAAGATGATATCCATGTCAATTTTGGATAAGGATATAGATAAGGTTATCTTTTTCGTACCTTTCTGTATTTTTCAAATGTGTAGGAGTAAACAAGCAACTCATCTATAAGCTAAATAATCAATCTACTGCCAATACCCTTCTGGCTATCATGAGAATCTGAATTGTGCTTTTGGAGATTTTCATTAACTTGCTGGAGGGATTAATGAAGAGATTCTGACAAAAAACATTATTATACTATTGTGTTCCTTTAAGGAGGCAAATGAGGTATTTCTCTTCCAACTTATATTACCTACACTTTAAGAATCAGTGTTGATTACTGACATCAATGATCCCTAAAAATAAAGAAAAAGATGACTTCCCAAACAAATCATTTCCCTTTAAAGACATTGGGGTTACTAGAGGCAAAATTATAGGAAAAAATTGACCAAGGCAACATTCAGTGGAAACAACACTGAACTTACAGTCACGAAGACCAAGTTTCCACTGAGACTGACACATACAACTGTAATAGTTCAAGCAAATTATTTTATCATTCCAAGATGTAGCACCCTCATCTATAAAACTAAGGAAGAAAAGATGCTAATCAAAACTCTCTCCTAATCCAAACTTCTTTGATTCCATGAAATACTGAAGACTCCTAAAATCATCCTAGATAGCCCCCATAAATGTTTGTCATGTATTACCTAGTTCTTACTCTACATTAGGAACTTTTAATGTCTCCTTGCAATGAATTACTACTACTATTACCACTAATATTAACAGGCACTCAACACTTCAGTATCTGCTATGTGCAGATATGGTTCAATGCTTTACAAGGATTATATTTAATCCTGATGATTATTCTCATTTTATAGATGAGGAAACTATGGCTTACAAAAGTCCAGAACCACATAACTGGTAAGTAAAAGAGCTAGACCTTGATCTGGGCAGAAGCAACTCAAAAGTACCAATGGAAGTTTACTTCAGAGGTTGTGATTAGAACAGGATAGCACTGTTTGGCACAAAACCACATACAAACATCCTCTTTTGATTGAGATGCTAATTTGCAATCTGATAAGATTAAGAAAACCAGAAATAATACTCTGCATCCACTCTTAAGACTAAATTTTAGTAAACAATCTAAATTGCAGAGCTATAGCCTACATAAATCATGGCCTTCGACTCATACTGGTAATTGCTCTACAGAGAAAATTCAACCATATTTAAAGCACAACAATAAGAAAATGTGGTAGAATTCTTCTTGGTCACTGACTAACATTAAAATATGGTATGATCATATCGTGGGTGTACCATGGTTGTAGTATTTGTGGGTACCACATCCATAGATTCAACCAACCTTGGAATGCAACCAACCTTGGATCAAAAATGTAGTTAGGATGCTGGGCACGGTGGCTCAGGCCTGTAATCCCAACACTTTGGGAGGCCTAGGAGGGCAGCTCATGAGGTCAGGAGTTCGAGACCAGCCTGACCAACATGGTGAAACCCTGTCTCTGGTAAAAATACAAAAATTAGCCGGGCCTGGTGGTGTACGCCTGTAATCCCAGCTACTCAGGAGGCTGAGGCAGAAGAATCACTTGAACCCAGGAGGCAGAGGTTGCAGCGAGCTAAGATTCCGCCACTGTACTCCAGCCTAGGTGACAGAGTGAGACTTCATCTCATACACACACACAAAAAATGTAGTTAGGCTACAATGTGTTTGTACTGAACATGTGCAGACTTTTTTCCTTGTCATTCTTCCTTTAGAAATGCCGTATAACTTTTTACACAGCATTTGCATTGTATTAGGTATCATAAAAAACCCAGAGATGATTTAAAGTATACGGGAGGATGTGTGTAGATTATATGCAAATACTACATCATTTTATTTAATGGACTTGAGCACCCATAGATTCTGGTATTTGGTCAGGGGTCCTAAAACCAATCCCCCACAAATAACAAGTGTTAATCTGTAATGTACACAAAAAGTGTACAAAAAGGAGTGATAATTTCTTTCTTTTTTGGAGGAGGAGACAGGGTCTCTCTGTGTCATCCAGGCTGGAGTGCAGTGGCACAACCACGACTCACTGCAACCTCCAGCTCCCAGGATCAAGCGTTCCTCCCACCTATGCTTCCAGAGTAGCTGAGACTACAGGCTCGCACCACCACACCAGGCTAATTTTTTAAATCTTTGGTAGAGACAGGGTTTCATCTTATTTCCCAGGCTGGTCTCAAACTCCTGGGCTCAAGCAATCTGCCCACCTGGACCTCCCAAAGTGCTGGGATTACAGGTATAGGCCACCACTCCCAGCCAGGAGTAATAATTTCTAAGACCTATCTAGTAACAAACATGAATTTTTGTCTTGAGAGTTTTCTATTTTCATTACTGCTAGTGAATAAACACACACATAAATAGTTCTACCTTCTTTCTTACCTGTTTTCATTTGTAAAATTTGATATTAAATATCTAAGATATAATTAATCCTATATTACTTGACATTGCCATTAATACATCCTTACATTAACTTCAACAAATTAACAAGCAAAAAACAAACATCCCCATTAAAAAGTCGGCAAAGGGTATGAAGACACTTAAAAAAAAAAAGACATACACAGACAACAAGCACAAACACATGAAAAAATGCTCAACATCACTAATCATTAGAAGAATCCAAATCAAACCCAAAAGATACCATTTCACACCAGCAGAACAGCTATTCTTAAAGTCAAAAAATAACAGATACTGGCAAGGATGAGAAGAAAAGGGAATGCTTATACACTGCTCGTGGGAATGTAAATTAGTTTAGCTTCTGCGGAAAGCACTTTGGCGATTTCTGAAAGAAGTTCGAATTATTATTCAAATCAGCAACTTCATTACTGGGTAAATACCCAAAGGAATATAAATCATCCTACCATAAAGACACATGCACATGTATGTTCATCACAGCATTATTTACAATAGAAAAGACATGGAATCAGCCTAAATGCCCATCAATGGTAGACTGGATAAAGAAAACGTGGTACATATACACCATGGAATACTACGCAGCCATAAAAAGGAATGAGATCATGTCCTCTGCAGCAACATGGATGGAGCTGGAAGCCATGGGTATCCTAAGTTAACAAATGAATGAATAGAAAACCAAATATCTCATGTTCTCACTTATAAGTGGGAGCTAAACACTGAGTACACATGACACAAAGAAGGGAACAGACACCAGGGCCTACTTGAGGGTGGGAGGAGGGAACGGATCAAAAAAACCACCTATTGAGTATTATGTTCATTACCTCAGTGACGAAATGATCTGTACATCAAACTCCGTGACATAAAATTTACCTATATAATAAACCTGCACATGTAACCTTGAACCTAAAAGTTTTAAAAAGTCCTTATACTGACACAAGAAATTTTAATAAATTTACTTCTCTTAATGTAGAAGCAAAGATAAGCTTTATGAATATTACTATAATTTTTTATAAAGATAGACCCCAAACAATCATGATGACCCAGAAAAGAAATGCACATCAAGCATTAGCCTGCTATTATAAACTAGCACAAAAATATATCCACCTCTTTTTACTTGTGGATGCTTATCACTAACCCAACACAACTTTATAGACCAGAAGAATGTTCCGTAAGTTAGTAAGATGATACTGCCATAAGACTTCTTTAGGATAAACTACAGTGTTTCATAAATCAGGCAAAAACCTTAAAGGGGCAGGATCAAAATGTGTAAGTCAAAAAATGTTTAAACAGAATAGACTTACTCACCAAATCCTGAGCATTAGAATTAAAAAGATACTTGGGCGCGGTGGCTCATGCCTGTAATCCCAGCACTTTGGGAGGCTGAGGCGGGTGGATCACCTGAGGTCAGGAGTTCGAGACCAGCCTGTCCAACATGGTGAAACTCCATTTCTACTAAAAATATAGAATTAAAAAGATACTTGAAAGCCTCAACAAAATATATCTACAATAGGAACTGTATTTCACATTGTAGGTAGCATAAAAATTAGATTTAAATCCACCTTATAATATTTATTACGCCTTGGGTGAGTCAATTTAAGTCTGTTTGCTCACCTGAAACATGGGGAAAATAAGACCAACTCATGAAGCTATTGTGAGAATTAAATGCAACAACATAAAGTGCTTAACTGTGGTTAGCAAATATGTATCATTTAATGAGTGTATAATATTACAATTATGAAACAATATCATTTAATGGGTGTATAATATTACTCTAATTATGAAATGATAGTGCACTAAAAGGAGGCACATGTAAACAAATGCTATATATATAACATTTCTGCATATTTATATAATATAAAAATCCTAAGCCATTTGAATTAATGGATAATGACATAATTTACAATTGTCATACACCTACCTCTACCCCTTAAATATATATCTAGGGAAAAAGAGCCACAGTAAAAAAAACAAAAACATTCTCAGCACAATGTCTCCTAGTACATATGCAAATACTCACATACCAGCAATGTTTGGCACACTGCCTTACTCATGGCAAGCATATGATAAATATTTCTGGCACTGCAATAACTATTTTTTGCATTGAAATAACTGTATCTGGCCGGGCGTGGTGGCTCACGCTTGTAATCCCAGCACTTTGGGAGGCCGAGGCGGGCGGATCACGAGGTCATGAGATCAAGACCACGGTGAAACCCCGTCTCTACTAAAAATGCAAAAAAATTAGCCGGGCGTGGTGGCGGGCGCCTGTAGTCCCAGCTACTCGGAGAGGCTGAGGCAGGAGAATGGCGTGAACCCGGGAGGCGGAGCTTGCAGTGAGCCGAGATCGCGCCACTGCACTCCAACCTGGGCGACAGAGTGAGACTCCGTCTCAAAAAAAAAAAAAAAAAAAAAGAAATAACTGTATCTATTATTAACAAATAATTTTCTTGAATCAATTTTAATTCGATTGTGTCCTGTCCTTGTCTGGCAAAACAAATGACAAAATTAATGGAAAAGCAAATATAAGAAAGGAATACTACAGCACCACAGGAGAGTAAGTGGAAAGAACCCAGACTCCACACTAAGAAGGTCCAAGTTTATATCCCAACTGGATCACCTTACCTGGGTATTGTGAACAAGACTTTTAACTTCAGCTTAGTTTTCTCCAACTGTAAAGAGGGTTAATACCACCAGCGGCGGAGTGCACTGGCTCACACCTGTAATCCCAGCACTTTGGGATGCCGGGGCGGGTGGATCACAAGGTCAGGAGTTCAAGACCAGCCTGACCAACATGGTGAAACACCGTCACTACTGAAAATACAAAAATTAGCTGGGCATGATGGTGCGCACCTGTAGTCCCAGCTACGTGGGAGGCTGAGGTAGGGGAATTGATTGAACCTGGGAGGCAGAGGTTGCAGCAAGCCAAGATCGTGCCATTTCACTCCAGCCTGGGAGACAGAGCAAGATTCTGTCTCAAAATAATAGTAATAATAATACCACCAGCCTCATTCCAAAGCCAATTAGCACATCTAGCACCCATAGAGTAGTTTCTAAATACAATTCTCCAATAAAAGGAACTAGAGCTCCTTTAAGTAATGGGATGGTTCCAAAGCTGGGCAAGAAAAGCATGAGATGAGCCTGGAGCATCTTGTGATACCAAAAAGGACGTGCTGAAAAAATGAAGGGATATGTCAAAAGGACATAGAAACAGACTTGACAGGGTTCCCAATGGCCAAATCTGGGACAACAGACCATAAAAATGATGACAGTGACGGATTATAATTGATACTAATAATTAAATAAATGTGAGAAAATAAGGCTCTTCCATAAAATTCCAATTAATAAAAGCAGAAGGAATGATGGAAGTAGAAAAAAATCATTTGGCAAACATCACAGTAATTGTTGTAGGCAAGAATCATCAGCAGATGCTAAAAATAGTAACAAGTGAATGACAGAAAATAGGATATTTACGTAGTCTCAAACTATCTCTTCAAAAGATGCTTATTACAAAGCGAACAGTTACAAAACCTGGCAAAACAAACATCTTCTTAACCAAATGATCAAAATTTACCAGTAACGGGATATATCAACACCATCCACCTGTTGAATTGATGCAGAAGGATACCATCACTCTACGGTATTGTTGCCAAAAACATGGAAGTTTAATTTAGGAACATTCTACAAAATTCCTGGCCAGTACTCTTCAAAAGTGTCAAGGTTATAAAAGACAGAAAGGCTTAACAGCTGTTTCACCTTAAAGGAGACTAAGGAGACATGACAACTTAATGCAACATCATTTATCATATCCTGAACTGGAAAAAGGACATTAGTGGAACAACCAGTGAAATTTCAATAATATCAATAGATACGAATATTACATTGCCAGTTGATAATAATATTGTATAGATCCTAGTTTCCTGATTTGGCTATGTAAGACATTTTAGGAAGCTGCCTGAAGGATATGTGCATTCTTTGTATATTTTTTCTTACTCCTGTAGGTCTAAAATTATTTCAAAGTGAGAATGAATATATACGTAGTTTCATAAATCTCACAACTGCTTCGAGAACCACATGAGATAATGCACATAAAGGTGCTCTGTAGATTCTAAAGTAATATACAAATGTTAGCAACTTTCATTATCATTTCTGACTCTGGTGCTGCAAGATGCCTGACACTTCCTGTTGGCAGTTACCCCAGTACACCTTCCAGTCTGTGGGAAGAACCAAAATTGTTAACTGGTCCTACCTGTAGAATTTTGGTTCTAAACCAAGGGTATCTAAGGGTGCTTAAATTTCTACTCTAAAGGGAAAAACTTTTTCTAAAAATGTAGTCTGACCCTTTAAAAATGAATCCTGTCTCCCTGTTACTGTGATCTTAAAGTAGACTCTAAGCATAAAAATTTTCTGAATAAACACAGCAATATGAGGAGGACTCGCTCATAATTACCAATAATGGCCACATATCTTTGAATAACTCTTTAATATGTGATAGTGAAAAAGTTCTCAAGATTATCTAGGTTGTCAAAATAGAAGTAGTGATGGGATTATTTAAACATGCTTGTCTGTCATTTCTTGTCTTAGCAAGTTTTTCGTATAAATAACTGAAGGGAAAGGGAGAAACAAACATAGTTCAGTAGGTTCATGACGAGTTATTTAAGGAGTCGGGAACCACAACCGTGTTCTTCACCTAAAATCCTCCCTTCGTCTTCCAATCAGAAATCCGGGCAGTTTGGGCCATTTATATGATTTAGAATGACACATCTCATACATCTCATGCCAGATCCAACTAGGCTAATTATCATTTAGCTACAAATTATCATTTAAATTTAAATTATCATTTAGCTACAAATTATCCATTTTCAAGCTCTTGCTAGTGAAGGGAATAATTTTTAAAAAAACACTAAAGTCCTACACATCCTATAGGAAAAAAACTATTATTCATATATATATATATAAATTAATAATACATAAAAATAAAAATTAAGGCTAAGGTTAAAAAAACTTAGTTCATGATATTCATTTGATCCTGAGCTCTATGTTAACAGACAATAAATCTTTAACCCTTCTTACACAATCTATCATGCCATACAAACTTCAAAGTGAATCAAAAACAGTTAAGATTGTAGCTACTTAGATCACAAGACTACTACTGAACTATAAAGTTAAGTATAACACATAAAGATGTTTCTTCAAAATTAGGTAATTTACATATGGTGAAAGGTAGGGGTCCAGTTTCATTCTTCTGCATATGGCTAGCCAGCTATCCCAGCCATATACAAAAGTTAACTCAAGATGGATTAAAGATTTAAATGCACCACCACAAACTATAAGAATCGTAGAAGAAAACCTCGAAATCACCATTCAGGACATGGGCCTTGGAAAAGAATTTACGACTAAGTCCTCCAAAGCAATTGTAACAAAAAAATTGACAACTGGGACCTAATTAAACTAACAGCTTCTGCACAGCAAAAGAAACTATCAACAGAGTAAACCTACAGAATGGGAGAAAATATTCACAAACTATGCATCCAACAAAGACGTAATATCCAGAATCTATGAGAAACTTAAATAACTGAACAAGCAAAAAACAAATAACCTCATTTTAAAAAGGGCAAAAGACATAAACAGACACTGTTCAAAAGAAGACATACAAGTGGCCAACAAACCTAAGGAAAAATGCTCCATATCACTAATCATCAGAGAAATGGAAAACAAAATCACAATGAGATATGCCATCTCACACCAGTCAGAACGGCTATTATTAAAAAGTTAAAAAATAACAGACTCTGGCAAGGTTGCAGAGAAAAAGGAACACTTACACAATGCTGGGAATGTAAATTAGTTCAGCCACTGTGGAGAGCAGTTTGGAGATTTCTCAAATAACTTAAAACCAAACTACCATTCGAGGTTGGGCACAGTGGCTCACACCTATAATCCCAGCACTTTGGAAGGCTGAGGCAGGCAGATCACCTGAGGTCAGGAGTTCGAGACCAGCCTAGCCAACATGGTGAAACCCCTGTCTCTAGCAAAAATACAAAAATTAGCTGGGCGTGGTGGTGGGTGCCTGTAATCCCAACTACTCGGGAGGCTGAGGCAGGAAAATGGCTTGAACCTGGGAGGCAGAAGTTGCAGTGAGCCAAGATTGCACCACTGCACTCCAGCCTCGGCAACAGAGCAAGACTTCATCTCAAAAAAAAAAAAAAGAACTACCATTCGACCCTACAATCTCATTATTGGGTATATATCCAAAAGAAAATAAATCATTCTACCAAAAAGACACGTGCACTCATGATCATTGAAGCAAAGACATGGAATCAACCCAGATGCCCATTAACAGTGGGCTAAAGAAATGTGGTACATATATACCATGGAATACTACGCAGCCACAAAGAACAAAATCATGTCCTTCGCGGCAACACATATGCAGCTGTAGGCCATTATCCTAAGTGAATTCAGGCAGGAACAGAAAACCAAATACCACTGTTCTTACAAGGGGGAGCTAAATATTGGGTACTCCTGGACATAAAGATGGGAACAATAGACACTGGCGACTACTATATGGCAGGAGGGAGGGAGGGAAGTAAGGGTTGAAAAACTATTAGGTACTATGCTTACTACCTGGGTGACAGGTTCAGTCATACCCCAAACCTCTGCATCATGAAATATGCCTTTGTAACAAACCTGCACATGTACTCCCCAAATCTAAAATAAAAATGGAAATTTTAATGAAATAATTTTTATTTTCAGCAGTTTTTCTCACTCTCCTGGGAAAAATGTATTTCCCCTAGCAGGGAATCAATATCTCTAAGTCCTTTTTTACCAAAGAACCAATCATTTACTTCTAACATTAGGTTGAGAACTGCATGATGGAAAGATCTAGATTTTATTCATCTCTAAAGCCTACTGTCCTAACACCTGGAACACAGTAAGCTTCAAAAATGTTAGTTTCTATCCTTTCTCTAACATATAATAAATGCTCAGTAAATGTTTGTTGTCTCTATTTCATTAAGTATCAACATTAATGACTGTCAGACCTAAGAGCAATGTAAAATCCAGGAGATGGACTAAATGTGACTAATAAGAAATGCTGCAACATCCCGATCTCCATCTGTTTGGCTGTTTCTATTAGCCCAGCATTCCAACGCACACGTGTGATTGATCCTTTAGGGTCTGCTGCACTGAAACATTTAATTACCACTAAAATATGCAGCATACACATGACTTTGAATTAAAAGACATTTCCTTACTGAAACAGGTCTAAACACTATTTTCATAGAATCTAAACACTTTAACATCTGACATTTAGATAATATCACACTTTGGCATGATATATGGATAATTAGGTATTTATTATTGGTCTAATAACTTTGTCACTCAATAATTAAGTAAATTCTCATATCACCAGAAGAATCATTTTTATATAATATCTATCTTTAAAAACCCAGTGTCTAAAACGTAAAATAATGCAAAACAAACAAACAAACAACAATCTATGGTTCATCTAGCAGATCATAAAGATGATTGGCTTTATAAAGCACTACCTCAAAGGTATCAACAAGAAATGTTTAAAGAAAACATTTCACTCAGTTCAAGAGACATATGTACAAAAGCTTATACACAAAGATTAGTATACTAATTAGTATATATACATACATACATTTTTTTAATTTAAAATTCAACAAGTATTAAGAAAGGAATAACTTCTCAATTTAATTTAATGCTGATTTGGTTTGGCTCCGTGTCCCCACTGAAATCTCAGGTCGAGTATGTAATCCCCATGTGTCGAAAGAGGGGCCTGGTGGGAGGTGACTGAATCATAGGGGCAGACTATCCCCTCGCTGTTCTTGTGATAATGTTCTCAGGAGATCTAGTTGTTTGAAGCGTGTAGCACTTCCCACTTGGCTCTGTCCTGCTCTGCCTTGGTAACGCTTGCTTCCCCTTTGCCTGCCACCATGACTGTAAGTTTCCTGAGGCCTCCCTGCCAAGCTTCCTGTATAGCCTACAGAACTGTGAGTTAACTAAACCTCTTTTCTTAATAATTACCCATCTCAGATGGTTCTTTATAGCAGTGAGAACAGACTAACATAAATGCCATGTCTGTGAAACAACTACAATTATCTTACATACCAGTGGCAAATTCCACATTTTGGAAAAAGCTCTGCTACCTCAAGTTACCTCTCCATGAAAAAAAATTAGAAACTTTCTTCAACAGAGTGAACGGAGAACATGTCATTGTTTTCAAAAAAGGTGTTGGGCTTGAAGGAAAAGAAATGCTCCAGATTTGGGCCGGGCATGGTGGCTCACGCCTGTAATCTCAGTACTTTGGGAGGCCGAGGCAGGCGGATCACCTGAAGTCGGGAGTTTGTGACAGCGTGGCCAACATGGTGAAACCCCGTCTCTACTAAAAATACAAAATTAGCCGGGCATGGTGGCACACGTCTTTAATCCCAGCTACTCGGGAGGCTGAGGCAGGAGAATCACTTGAACCTGGGAGGCAGGCGTTGCAGTGGTGTAAGATCGTGCCACTGCACTCCAGCCTGGGAGACAGAGCAAGACTCTGTCTCAAAAAAAAAAAAAGAAAGAAAGAATTGCCCAGATTTGTGCCATCCAATACAGCAGTCATCACTAGCGACTTGTGGCTATATAAATAAAATTTAAAATTTTAGCTCCTCAGTCCCTCAAACCACTTCAGGTACAGCCAAATAACTATATAGTAGCTACCATATTGGATACCACAAACAGAATGTTTCCATCATCACAGAATGTTCTATTGTACTCACTGCTTTAGATTCTCAAAGAATTCTAATAAAGTCCAACTGGCAGCAAATGGAAGTAAAAATTTTAGCAGATAACAAAGGTAGTATCTTTCAGTAAAGTAACAAACATTTGGAAAAAACAGTGAGAGACAATGAATTAAATGCTAGTAGTAAGGGCCAGGCATGGTGGCTCACACCTGTGATCTCAGCACTCTGGGAGGCTGAAGTGGAAGGACCACTTGAGCTCAGGAGTTGAGACCAGCCTGGCTGGCCAACAAATCAAGACCCTGTCTCTACAAAAAAATTTAAAAATTACTGGGCATGGCGGCAGGCACCTGTAGTCCAAGCTACTCAGGAGGCTGAGACAGATTAATCACTTGAGCCCAACAGTTCGAGGTTAGCATGCTGTGATTGTGCCACTGCACTCCAGCCTGTGTAACAAAGTGAGAGACCCTGTCTCTTAAAAAACAGTACTGGCTGGGCACGGTGGCTCATGCCTGGAATCCTAGCACTTTGGGAGGCTGAGGCGGGCAGATCACAAGGTCAGGAGATCCAGACCATCCTGGCTAACACACGGTGAAACCCTGTCTCTACTAAAAATACAAAAAAAATTAGCCGGACATGGTGGTGGGCGCCTTAGTCCCAGCTACTCGGGAGGCTGAGGCAGGGGAATGGCGTGAACCCGGGAAGCGGAGCTTGCAGTAGCCGAGATCGTGCCACCGCACTCCAGCCTAGGTGACAGAGCAGGACTCTGTCTCAAAAAAAAAAAAAAAAAAAGTTAGTACCTTAAATATGATTTCTGTTTCTATAACTCCTTTATAATCTGATGATTTCAAAGATTGAAAATGTACTAAGGTAGATAGGAATCCCTCTCCAGCTAAGATGATATGGTTACTATTAAGGAACGAACAGTAAAAACTTAGAAAACAAGGTTAAGAGACTGAAGTCATACACTTTTAACACAACCTGTGAAAAATCTTTTGATTACTTTCATTAACATAAAGCAATAAGGAAAGTATGCTCAAATAACAGAGTATTAACAGTATCTTTTTAAATGATGGGTCCTGTATGATGATTTATCATTTACTATACCCTGGTCACTTTTAAATGTTTAGGCTATTCCCCCACCCCCTACATGGTCTCAACATCCTTGTGAATTTGTTTGGCGATGATTGGTAGTCACAAGGGTAATTGTATCACGCACACACATGACTTTTCACAAAACAACTTCGACTTACTGTGACAACACAGAGGCTGACTTTGGTATTCTATTCCATTCTACATGGAAACATAATGCTGATGGAGACCAATTGCCAATGAAAAATTCGCTGCTTTAAACTACTGTGAAGTATTTGGGATGTTGTTCTCATCTAAGGATGTACCTCCTTGTTGGTAGTGAAGATTCACATTTATGTTCGGCTTATTTCATGAAAATAAGAGATAATACTAAAAGGCATAGGATACTCACAAGAGTGGGTTTCAAGGCTGAGCTGTGAGGGACTGCAGAAGAATTCAGAATTGAATTGCTGTTGCTAGAGTAGAGATAGCAAATGTTATTACATCATTGCTTTTTCAGATGTCTTCACTGAAGTGCTCCAAATGATATAGCAATGTATTGCAAATTAATCTTTTATAAGTACATAATTATTTGTAAATCTAGTAAACTAACTCAGATTTATGATTTATATGAACACTGAATTCTAATCACTAGGACAGTTGTTTTCCCAATATGAAATGTTTTTAATTATTTGTATTAGGAAAAGATGGAAAGCTTTTTAAACACTAAATCTTTTCATATGCATATCCTATGGGCATACGTGCGTGTATGTACACTGCTGATGTCAAAGTGTCAAAATGCAGAATGTATTTGTTACCGTGATGCAGTCGAAGTCTAAAAGCCATTGTTTTAGGGCATGGGCTTTGGAATCGTAAGACTTTACCAAGTATGTAATCTTTGCCAAGTCATTTAACTTTCCTGCACCTCAGTTTCCTTGGCTTTGTAAATGGGAGTAGTAACATCATAACAAACACTTAAATGGTTGTTATAAAGACTAAATGCATGAAATGATTTTAGGCCAATGCTGTTAGTTACTATGAGCTGTCATTTAATTATGTACTTAGAGCTACATAAAACCACAAGGTACCAAAGAACAAAAATGGAATCTAAGAAATTTGAGAACAAATTTCATTACAAATAATCCACGATAGAAAAAAATGTGAATTTTCAGAAGTGGCAGTTCATATTAAGAATTTTAAAAAAACACTTACTTGTACTCTTTGACACAGTTATCCCACTCCTGTAAATTTATCTTAAGAGATTATTAAAGAGAAGAAATATTTATATGCAAAAAGATGCTCCTTAGAAATGTTATTTGTAGCAGCAAAGAGCTGGAAACCTAAAGTGTTCTTTAAAGAGATAACAAGTAGGTAAACTTTTGGTAAAACAATGTGAAATATTACAGGTACTAAAATGATTATTTAAAAACTATATATACACCTAAGCCTTTATATTAAGTACATCAGGTGATATACTTAATCAGGTAAATAATATGTGTATGTACACAAGCAAAAATGTGTATGGAACTAGACGCAGTTGAAAGCTGTGCTGGGTTTTTAGTTGATTTCTTTTGATGTAATTATTGCTCATTGTCTTCCTAAAGGATTTTAGCTTACTTTCATTTTTTTCCTTATACCACCTGACTAAATCTGATAGGGTAAATGCAAAAATTGGGATGATCTGCTATTTGCCAGTAATTATAAGTCAAATTATCCTTCTTATGTGTTATATGCTAGGGCCTAGTACACAAAACACAGTTCAGACTCAAAAGCAGTAGAGTCTATACAACATCCGATAATTTTTTTTTCTTTTTGGCTCACTTAGAAGCTCAGTTTGCTTGCTCTTCAAGTGTCAAGATTAGGAAACACTGCTAAGGAAAACTAAGGTGGCTAGAAGCTAGTCTGTCTCATTCATCTCTCGCCACTCTCCTTCTCTTTAAAAATGATAATATAAAGTTGAAGAATATCCTGATTTTTTTTTTTGAGACAGAGTCTCACTCTGTTGCCCAGGCTGGAGTGCAGTGGCACAATTGGCTTACTGCAACCTCGGCTTCCTGGGTTCAGGCGTTTCTCATGCCTCAGCCTCCCGAGTAGCTGGGGCAACAGGCATGCACCACCATGTCTGGCTAATTTTTTTGTATTTTTAGTAGAGAAAGGGTTTTGCCATGTTGCCCAGGCTGGTCTCCAACTCCTGAGCACAGGCAACCTGCCCACCTTAGCCTCCTAAAGTGCTAGGATTACAGGCATGAGCCACCATGCCTGGCCCTAATTTGATATATCATTTAAGGCTGTTATATGTTCTTAACTGTCACTAAGTTAATTAAGTTTGATTTTTGGATCCAATAACCTTCATCAAGAGAAAAAGTATGTGCATTCTTCATCATATTTTTAAGTTCCTGATTTATGCTCATTTAAGATTTTGATTCACACATAACTCATTCCTAAACCAAGTTTCTGATTATGTGTCCAAGGCAATTATTTTTGAATTAACAAATTATACAGTTTTTTCAGAATGCTAGGACTAAACATCAGGCTAAAGCAAAATGTAAACGTATTTTTGCTTTAGTTGTTAATGACCATAAAACTTAACTAAACATGAGCATACAGACCATCAGCTGTCCAAATTAAAGTTAACAGACTAAATCAAGAACAATGAATTTCTAGCTGGCAGAACTAGTGCGTCCATCTAATAGGAATCTTAGTTTAATTACAGCTTCAAGAAAATTAAATTCTAAACCTTTAATAACTTAATAATTTCCCTAAGCTGAAAAATCTTCCTCTCCCATTCTCTCCCACGAAAACAGATTTCTGCTTGCCATATAACAATATTTGAAAGTTCCTGGATTGAACTGTAAGATGTTTTTTTCCATTAAAAATGATGGCAAGATACCGAATCTACTTAGACTTCCAAACGGTGCTCAGGTATTAAAATTATTTTAATAAGTTCTAGAAATATACTCCTTTTATAACTAGTTGTATTAAAAAATTAAACAAAAAACTAGTTAGAGCTAGTTGTTTGTCTTATTAACCTACTCAAGACTAGTTACATCTACCTCTTCAGTCTGCCCAGAACATGGAAGAAAATTTTCACAATATAAATTATTTTTCTAATGTTGTAATTTTTAGATTTTAAGTTTTTCTGAAAAGTTGCTTCCTAACATTTAAAATGAAACACAATTTTTCTAAGTAGGTTAATAATCCTTTTTAAAAAGCGACCCCACCTTCAGGCTAAAGGAAAATGAGCACTGATTATTTTATAAACATAGTACCTTCCTTCTGAAGAACTAAAAGTTGTGTTTAATATTCTTTTATCTCTAATCAAAAAATGTTATTGTAGGGAGAGAGGTTACATTCAGAGGTTGTATCCCTCTGAAGTGGGGACATATTATCCTGGTTTTATAGATGAAAAAGCAAGCACAAAGACAGGTTATGTTATTTGCCAATGTCTTAATGCTACAGTCAGCAGTAACCCCAGGATTATGTTAGTTGTGAACACCAGGTTAACTATAAAATTTAAATTAGTAAATTTTTATTTGAAGGGGCTTCTCTAACCACATTAAGAATGGAGTACTCAAAGGCTACAAAATCCCATAAATGACACTATAATTTATTTGGATAAAACCCTGCAATATCAGTCAACATCTTGGTTTGCCTCTCATAAAAACGTAAAGTTCTTAATAAGACCTTAATTTGGATAGTTTATTTACATGTCTTTCTTCCCCTCTACTTTCTAATTCTCAGAATCACTGGTTCCTGATAGGACCATTTTACATGACATCCTATCATTGCTAATACTCTCACATCTTCCCAGCTAAACCCTTCCCTTTTCTTATTCTCTTCCCCAATACCCTTTTCTTCAACCTCCAATTCCAAAATCCTTACCCTTGTCTCTTTTGATTGCAGAGGGAGGTGGCAACAGTGATACCAGCACTCTAAGTCATTCAACCCACACTCACATTAAATACACTGGCACTGGCTTAGGATTTCTCTCCACCTCAACTCTTGATACCACCCTAGCTATCCAAACATCCATATTGTTGACTCTTTAAAAAAAAAAAAAAAAAATTTTAGCAGATCCTGGCTTCTCCAATAACCTTCATCCCTGTTTCTACTTTAATCTTCCCTTACATGTCATCACTCTGGAGCCATTGTTCTATGATCAAAATCTCTTTGTCTTTCCATTTTTCCAACTTACACTCTACAAGCTCTTTAACTTCACCAAAACTTGCAGTTCTTCAAAACAGCTGTCAATTCTATGTGTCAATCTACCACTTCAAGCTAATTTTTTCTTTAAAATCTAGTCTGTCAATAAAGTATATGATGTACAGTGTGGTATAAATACTGTGCAATTTGAATCTCAGTTCTACCACTTTACTCTCTTGAGTGGCCATGGCAAGTTACTAAACCTTTCATGAGTCTCAGTTATCTCATCTGTAAACCATGGATACTTAGCTCACATGATCTTTAGAAGGATTAAATCTAACACTGTGTGACAACCAGTAAAACAATTTGATAGACTGTCCTAGGCCTTGCTCCATCCATTACACCATTCCTTAAGTCTTTCTTTCTCTTCCTCTCCACTACTGACATAAGCCAACAAATAAACTTCAACTACTAACTTCGCCCTAAATGACTAGCATCTACTCTATGACTTCTCTGCTTCAGCACGTCTTATTTTCTCTTTAATCTACGGCAAGCTCATCCAACCCGCAGCCCGTGGGCCGCATGCAGCAGGATGGCTTTGAATGCAGCCCGATCCAAATTCGTACACTTTCTTATAACATTATGAGATTTTTTTGTGATTTTTTTTTTAGTGCATCTGCTACCTTTAGTGTTAGTGTATTTTATGGGTGGCCCAAGACAATTCTTCTTCCAGACAGACCAGGGAAGCCAAAAGATTGGACATCCTCAACCTATAGCAAAACCTGACGTCTGTCCCCATTATTACTCCCACAAAGGTCAATGACATCCTAACAGTTAAATCCTTGTCTTAGAAATCACCAATCTAATTTTTCTGTGATATCTAACATTTTCTCAATACTCCTTTTTCCCTTGGCTTCTAAAATACTTTCCTCTTCGGAGCTCTCCTACCACTTAAGCCACTTCCGTCTTTTGGTGTCTCTTCTTTCTTCTCCTCTCCCTTAAAAACACTGCTATTTCTCACTTGTCATCTTTCCATTTAACTTAATATTCTCCATGGGAAATTCTCCACTGGCCTCAACTACTATGTATGCTGAAGATGTCACTATAACTCTACCCTCTTAACCTTTTTGAGAACTCAACCTATAGTTAAAGCACCTTGTTGGACACTTTCTACCTTGACATCCAGTAAGCACCCAGACTAAAAAAGATCAAAACTGGGTTATTTTCCCATTTAAAAAACTGGGTTCACCTCTATTCCCACCTTCATTTAAACGCATTACAGCGGCCTAAATTTAAAATGTTCAAGTCATCCCACAACCTTCCTACTCCTTCCTTCACATTCAGTCAAATAATCATTGGACATTTGAATTTCTTCTCATACGAGTCCCCAGTAGTTCCAAATGCTCTATTTCCAGCTCTGTTTTGTTGTCTTACTACATCTTCCTCATCAACTGAAGTTCATTTTCTTCTCCCTCCAGTCAACTGTCCTAACAAGCCCTGCTTTACACAAATTGGATTATCATTCCCTCACTTAAAATACTGATTCCCCACTGTCTACATGATGAAAACTTCACCTGGTGCCTCTCATTAAGTATCCTTACTGACTGAAGATAGTTGTGGTGAGGAGGGAGGGCAGCTCAAAGAACAAATTTTCTTTCAACTCTTCAGTGTTTCATCTATAAAATTAATGGGAACTCTGTTCAAAATTCATCTTATTACTAACCAGTCAGATAAATATTGAACTTTTGAAGAAAAACTGATTTCCAGGGGTTTCTGCCATGCTCATATTGTGTCTCATATTTTAGGCCTAGCCACCATCCCGTGTCCCACAGTTGGTGATACACAGGTAATACAGGTGTAATACACAGGTAATACACAGTAATACACACGTGATACAACTGTGTATCACAGTTGGTGATACACTACTCACAATCTGGTCCCTCAGCACTTTCCTTAACCCCTCGCAACTCCTCCAAACAACTGTATCCAAAAAGGTATTGCCTTTCCTCCAACTTTTTCTTCTTTCTATGCTTGTCTTCTGCCCCCTCTCTTCCTGGTTGGAATACCCCTCCCCCCTTCCATGCTCTCATTCATGGCTGACTACTAAAATGCCACTTCTTTTCTGAAGCCTTCCTTCACACACAGTCACCATCCTGCCATCCACTCCCAGGTAGAATCACTTTCTCCTTGAGCCTTGAAGAACTTTATAACCAGAACACCCATTACATTTCAGAAGTATCTATTTCTCTTGTGGACTGTGATAGCAATTTTAAAGTTTTAATTATCTTTGTATCTCCAAAGCTAAGGCAAAAGTCAAGTGCCTAGTAAGCACTCATTCAAATGCCACTGAACTGAATTTCTTTAGGAAAAAGTTACTAATGGTCCCTGTTCAAATCTATCCTGAAAGTGTAAAAAGTCAATATATATAATCCAGCAACTAAAATTCTGAAATGTTTAATACTGCTTTTACATATTAAGGGGGGAAACCCCAGAACTCCCCAATCTCACAGTATAAAAATAACACAATAAAACAGTTAAAAAAAAAAAAGTTTGGTGACTGTGCTGAAGTTAATAAAACACTCTGAAGTTACAGTAACTTTGAAAAAGTGGCATCAGAAAAGACACAACTCACTAAATTTTATCTAAATTTTTGGCAATCTTGCTACAGGATGCTAATACATAGAAGTCATTAAAAAACACTGTGTATTTGTGAATATAATTCCTAACCACATGAACAGCTCAAGCAAAATGTGTTTAATCACATGCAATGGTATCACTAAATACTACCAGGAAAAAGAATTACATTCCACATTCCAAGTTCATAATGGCCTTTATCCAAATTATAATTCCTGTTAGAAAGGCGTGAACCCGGGAGCCGGAGCTTGCAGTGAGCCGAGATGGCGCCACTGCACTCCAGCCTGGGCAACAGAGCAAGACTCCGTCTAAAAAATAAATAAATAAAAATAAAAAAATAAAAAAACAAATTATAGCTCCTGTTATACGATAAAATTTAGACATAAAATTATTAAACTGATATTAGACTGAAATTTAATTCCAATTACTCTTGAATTCACTAAATGTTATTCTTTGCTCTCCAAACACAGAAAGAAATGCCTTGCAAGGTGATTCAGAAATTTCAGACACAAGGCAATTTCCACGAGTCAATCCTACATCTGAGTAACAGAAATGACATATTAATTCAGAAGTACAAAAAAAATCAGTTATGATTCTAGAACTCTTGGACTAAAACCCCAGAGTAAATCCCACACCCTCGTTTTAAATCAGAAAAATTAAAAATCTAAAATTCTAGAGAGCAGAAAAATAATTTGTCTCTGTATTTATGAACATTTACTTTATTATGGGCAGAGATTAAATGACATTTCTGGCATTTATTAAGATCGTATCATTTCTCTCCATTAATCTTCAAATGTGATAAAATGCACTGCTTTTCTCATGTTGATCCATTCTTACATCCTAAAGATAAACCCCATTTGACTGTGAGGCTTTGTTTTGTTCTAGTTCGCTGACTGAGGTTTGATTTGCTACTTCTTAAAAATTTGCAGCCACTATTTGTCATATTTCCTCTCCTCTATTCTCTTCTTTTGGAACTGTTAGCTGTATGTTGGAGTTACTCATCTTATCCTCATGTTTCTTACTCTTCCTATTTTATATCTCTGTCTTAGGGTTCAGGCTGCTGGGCTTCTGTCCATTGCAGAAGATTTTAACCTTTTCTGTCATGGATGTTTTTGGCAGCCTGGTAAAGCTTATGACCCCTTTCTCAGAACAATATTAGGGGCCTAAAACAATATATACAGTATTATAGAAGAAATTAATTATATTGACATAGTTATTGAAGTATTTTTCATTTTGATACGGTAATAATGTGGTTCTTTATTAACACTTTAAAATATATGCTCTAGCAATAGGTTTAGTAACTATAATAATTTCAAATTAGTGATGACTATAAATGGTATTTCAAGATAGCTGTAACAACCAACAGCAATTGTGCTATAAGAAAAAAAAATCCATAGTTTCTATTGGTGTTATGGGTTGAACTGTGTCTCCCCCACAATACATGTTGGAAGTCCTAGCCCCATGACCTTATTAGTTAAGATGAGGTCATACTACAGTAGGGTAGGCTAATCCAGTGACTGGTATCATTCAAATGAAGATAGAGACACACAGGGAGAACACCGCCATGTGATGATGAAGACATGGAATTATGCAGCTCCAAGCTCAGGAATGTGAAAGATTCCCAACAACCACCAGAAGCAAGAAAGACAAAAGAAAGGATTCCCCTATTGGTTTTAGAGGGAACATGGCCCTGCCAACTCCTTGATTTTGGACCTTTAGTAACTGTGAGACAATAAATTTGTTGTTGCTTTTTAAGCCATCCAATTTGTAGTACGTTGTTACAGCAGCAATAAAAACTAATACATTTGCTGTCACAAGTACCTCTAATACTGTCATGGATTGTTAACATTTCCTTTAATTATGAATGTTAACATATTTCAGTTAGAGATTAATAAGAATGTCACATTTTCCTTCAAGCCTGCAAATACTCTGAATTTTAAGAACGCTTTGTCTATAGCAACATAACACCTTAGCGTAAAATCCATTATTAATGAACTGTTTTTCATTCTGAGTATCACAAAAACACAATCTCACAGATATGTAATAATCTTGGTTCTGGATTCTGAGATGCAGCTATGACATGATACTTATCATAAATCTAAACATTAAAGAGTAACAAAATTCATTACCTGAGTTAACTTCTTAAACTAATATACAGTTATCCCTTAGTGTTAGATTATTGATTTGTATAAGTGACCTAGCCAAAAACTTACTTCTGTAAGTAAAGCATAAAGACTAGTATCTTGTTAGCATATTCCTTGTAGAACTAATCAAGTTGGTGTTTAAGCCCAATAGCCTTTTGTTTACTTATTCATCCACAGATGGCGGCCATACTTTTTTTCTCTTTTTTAAAATGAGGGCTGTGCATGGTGGCTCATGCCAGTAATCCCAGCCCTTTGGGAGGCCAAGGCAAGAGGATCACTTGAGCCAAGGAATTTGAGACCAGCCTGGGCAGGACCCCATCACCACAAAAAATTTTAAAATTAGCCAGGTGTGGTGGCACACCTGTCGTCCTAGCTACTCAAGAGGCGCAGGTGGGAGATCACTTGAACCCAGGAGTTCAAGGCTGCAGTGAGCTATGATCATACCACTCTACTGCACTCCAGCCTGGACAACACCGCAAGACCCTGCCTCTTTAAAATAAATAAATAAATAATAAACAAAATTGAGTAGTACAAAATTTTGTGTCATCAAAGATACATGGCTATTAAGCCCAACATAAGTCTTGAAAGACTATTAATATACCAATGGTTTCCAAATTTTGTATCTTAATTGTTCAAAACGCATGCTTTTACCTCATCATCCTACCACTTCTACTCTTAAGTCTTTTGTTTAAGTATGTCAAAAATAACAATATAATAAAATTAACAAAGTCTAAATCATACACCATCAACAAAGGAAGGGCGCATATGATGCTTAGTCCAAATTCTTTAATTTATAAATCAGCAAACTGAGGCCTACAGAGCCCAGGATTCGAGAATAAATTAAAAATAGCTACAAAAGAAATCCATCTCCCAATTTCAAGTCCAGTGTTCTTTAGACTATACCATACTGCACAGAAGATGGTAAGAGTTAAATAAACGATGTACAAATGGCTTTTACATGAGCACTTAAATTCTATTTGTAATACAGTATTGAAAAACATTCTAGTTACTGCAAAACAACCTAATGTTTTTAAATCAATTTTATTTTACCATAAAGCATTTAAAAAATAAGACTTCATTTTCTACCTTCAAAATTGGCAAAGAAAAATTCAGACAACTGTACAGACATTTCAAAGTGTAAGCACTCTCATATACTAAATACTTCTTTTCTAGAGGGCAATTTAGCAGAAAGAATAAAATTAAATATTTTCCTCTCTTTTAACTCCATTCTTAGACTATCTCAAGGGAAAAGTAAGAGATCTGGATGGAGACAGAACTCAGGATGGTATGCAACATTGTTTAAAAATAACCAAAATATCCAACAATAGGAGACTGATTAAAACTAATGTATATCATACACTGAACATAATGTAGCCACTAAAAATTATATTCTAGAATATTTAACGACTTAAGAAAATATTCACATTAAGCTACAATCGTACCCACTGTGCAATTCCATTCCACTGAGAAGAAACACATGTATATATATAAACTTCACAATGCTTTGATAAAGTATTTATAACAGTGCTTGGCATACAGTAAAAATCTAATAAATGAATATGTTTCATCACCAACATCATAAGAAAGGTTTCCATGTATACCAAAATTTTAACAGCTGTTATTTAATGGTAGAATTGCAAATAAGTTATTATTCACTTTAGAGATCATTTTGTACATTATCTGAAATAAACTACTACTCTTACATGGGGTGAAGCATTTTTTAAATTGGCATTTTTAATGTCGTTCCAGTTCCCACTGAAAGATGGAGAAGAAAAGCAGGCTTGTCTTTACCAATCATTTCCCCAAACTGGGTAAGACTAGTCAAGTTCAAGTTATACAACACCAGAGAAAAGGCTAAATTGCTACACTTTCCCCGTAGGCAATTCTCAGTCACCAACAGCTGCAGTATAAAATCATGGAATCTACTGCTGTTTACGCTTTCCTGATCAATTTCACTTCTTTATCCCTAGTCAGTTCCTCACCCTTGGCACTTATGTGGAACCATGGGGGAAAGGGAGAGCAATTTAAAGAACTTAAAACTGATAAACAGCTGGAGATATATATTCCTAAATTTTGAGCTTCCTATGCCAAACAAGACAGAGACACAAATGTCTACCTTCTTGTGGATATAACACGGGTCTTCAGATACACCACATAACTCAGAGGCCAAGCACATCCAAACATCCCAACAGCATTTAGGACAGTTTTAAGCCTGATCTAAGTTATTTCTCAAACTTGCAGAAACAAAACATGTCAAAAATGAGGCCAATTTTGGTCTTTTCTTAAAAAAATAAGGTAAGCCTTCTTAAATGGGTAACAATTTACTTTTCCCATACTCTTTTTCAGTCTATTTTTCTAACACAGCTAATGATCTCAAATGCATAAATTCAGAGAAAACAAAAAAATGAGGTAGTAAGGCTCCATTAATTCAACCACATTTGTAGAGCATTTGCCATCAAGCACTGTGCTAGGCATACAAACAAAAGTAGGGGATTACAGAATAGTGGTCATAGAAATCAAGTAAATAATCACAATATTATATGATTTTAAAACTAATAATACATATGTACGAAGTACAGAGGCAACATAGAGGGAGAGAGTGTTGAAAGAGGGGAAGAGAGAAGGTCTTTTGGGGAAAAATGACGAATTTACAAAAGTTTATAAGGAGAGGAATTCTAGGTATGGTATCATAATGTGTTTAAAATACATAATTCAGGATCCTAAAGTTTTAAGTGAGAAAGCACAGGGAAATTAGGTTGAAGCAAGTATGCAGTCATTTAGCTGATTTTTACATAGGCCAACTGAATAATAAGCAAATTTTTATATTATGTATACACCACATCTATATAAACAAACATTAGATGGCTTAATATTACACAGCTTTCCAATGCTTCCATTTATTTCTAGAATGTTTTCCAATTTTATATATATATATGTGTGTGTGTGTGTACATACATATACATATGTAAAATGTATGGGGTGAACATATGTTTATTTACACTTATCAAAAATAAGTGTAAATAAAATATACCACTGGGTATATTTTTTATGAGGCACTAAATGATATAACCACAAAAAATTGCTTTTTATTTATGGAAAAACGGTTCAAATTCAGATTACAACATAGTACGTTTATCATACGTGGTCTAATTCTAATTAACCTAATTCCAAAATCTAATATAATCCCAACTTGCTATTAGAAAGCCTAATACTGACACAGCAAGTGTTTCTGGCTAACGTGAGCCTAATAAGCCACATGCTTATTATTTCAGCTACTTCACTTCTCCAAATGTTTTGGCCAAATTGACAAAAGGACATGTAGTGCTATATACACTCAATACCAAAGGACAAAGACTCTTAAGTATTATATAATATGCCTTTAAATGTTTAAAACTCTATTTAGAAGGCTAATTCAATAATGTAAAATATGGTACAGTTATATCTATCGGAAACATTTGACTGGAGTATTAAACAATCTGTGCAAATTACCTACAAAACAAACATGTACGTGGCTATTTCCTCTACTATTTATAACACCAACTCTTTTGCTCTAGAGTGCATTTATTATTTTTGAAAAGTAAGATTTTTAAACATAAATGTGAAACAATTTATTTCTTCCTTACTTGATTTGGCATTAAAGCAAAGCCCTACACGTAACAGATTCCCCACTCATTCTTGATTAAATATATTCTCACAGTCAGCCTAGGAGTTATCCATTTCTCTACATAAAACTTTAATTTCAAATAACAGAGCATGTACTCGAGGATTTCAGAATGAGGCCTTACTGGATTTTACCACAATGGCTATCTAGAAAGGGTTAATGGTTTCCCAAGAAACTGGTGATTTTCACTTTTCCTGAAGGTTGAAATCAGGTGAAAAAGAAACTAAAGAATGTTAAGAATAGTCCCTACTGTAATTAAACCCCTATGAGCAACGGCTTTAAAAAAGAGAAAAGGGAAAAAAATGTAAGGCCCAAATAAAACCCATGTTATGGGGCAGTTTTAAACTGTGCTAAGGCCTTAATGGCTTCTGCCATGATATGTATCTTTCTTCATAATATATGACTATAAATAATAAATTTCCATTTCAAAACAGTTCACCTATTAAAGATGAGACATAAATTACTATATTAAAAGTTACATTCCAAATAAGTTCACTCTGTGGTTTATCTAATGCACAAGCAAACAATGCTGGCTCTAGTAAAACTGATTATCAGATGAACACATTATTTTCTAATATAATAGAGTTTTTTAAAGTAAAATCCCCAAGATTTTGTTCCCATGAAGGGTTTACCAAAATATTATGCTAAATATTATTATCGCCCTACCCAAACTTAAAAGTATTACAAAGCTCCTAGGGAATAATTTATTAATAAAGCAGGATAAATTTGTGAAAAAACGATTTTAAAAGTCTGGGTGAGTGAGATAATTTCCAAGTTGTCCCATACTAAGTACATTTGGATGAAAAAAATTATTTAAAGCAATCCTCCCACTGACGATTGCCATTCGGTGTTTCAAATATCAACATCTTGGGGATTAAATCACTGGGAGTATTTTCTCAGTTTACTGTAATAGCAGTAGAATGCACTATCACTATACAAAAAAAATCTGTTTTCTCAATTTATTTATGGCAAGTATTTAAAAAATGGCCATTTAGAAAAAATATGTTTTACTTGTGTTAATTCACATTCCATCATCTGCTTTTTTTATTAGCTGCAACCAGAAGGAAACAAGGAGATATTCACTGCTTTAAGAAAAAAATTAAACTGGTAATAAGTCTTTTCCCATCTCTAAAAGAAAACTTAACATTTTTAATCCAAACTATTTGTTTGAAAGATACCAATAAAAGTTACCGTCATTCGGTTCAGCATTTTTAGCAGTTTTTCTCCTAAATAACCATTATCTGAGATAGACTTCTTGATCTCTCTCAAAGTAGGTCTAATCTGCAGAAGGCAGGGAGACACTGTACTGCACTGTGAATGGACAGCCAGGTATTTTATGAATGGAGGCGATCACGTGATCCCAGCACCTCCCCGAACTGATATTTCCCACATAACTGTGTCAACATTCTCAGAACAGGGGTAGTTGTTTGTGTGTGCGTATGTTTTTAAATTTAACCTAAAATTTCACATTCTTCTTACCTTCTGAACTCAAAAATCTACACACAGACAAACAAGCCGCGAATTTTTTCTTGGGAAATCCTTTCAAGATGTCCAAGGTGATGGATGTTTAATTATTTTTTTTATGAATGAAGAGTGTGCTATGCAAATGCGGGCGATTCACAAAAAGAGACAGAACATGGCTGCCACTTCTGCTTCTACACTGTACTGACACTGCAGCAATGTCCCTCCTTCTACACCCGCTCAGCAGAAGCGTGTGTTTTGGGGTGGGGAGGGAGTAAGGGGGGAGGAAATGTTGCTTGGCCTTTCTCTGGCTATTTTATGTTAAACAGGACTCGGCACTAGACTTTATAAAGTTATTTCAAAAAGGTCTGACTTTAGTAATGCACTGTATTTAAAGGAATGCATCCAAAGGACTAAGTCCTAACTCACTTAACTCTTTCCAACCCTCCAAAGATAAACAAAAGTTGAACTTAATTACAAGAAAACGGATGCTAATATTCTGCTTGGAATTAAATCCCTTCTCAATAGAAAAGTGTTGCCAACCATTATTTCTCCACGCAGCTGTTACTTTAAAGCAAAACATTTAAAAGACGAAGTATTTCGTTTGGAAAGCAAGGAGAAAGCCCAAGTAAGCTAAAACTTAAACCAGAATGCTCTAAAAGTTAATGAAATCACCAACATATTCAGCAATGTAAATTCGGTTAAATCAACGTAAATCATGTGTTTTCACATAGCTGAAAGGTAAGAATTAGCGTTCACAATTCTTCTCCGTTCCTGAAGACACATCCAATATTCACAAAGGTAAACTCTAGCTCAACATCTCCCACACTCCAGGTGTCCTTAATTCTATTAAATTCTAAAAATGTTTCCCTAACCCTATTTTTTACAAGAATCTTACAGGTCATAAGTTTAAAAGGGGGAGGGGGGAGAGGGTGAAGGCTTAATCGGTATTTAAGAGTCACTGACTCATCGAATTAAGATTCAAGAGCAGTTTGCTGCAGGAGGTGCTCCCACACATTAGTTTCCAAGTGAAACAGCTATAAAGGAAGCAGGATGGATATTGAAGGTATGGTGACTGGTATGTGAGTGAAAAAGGACAGGACAGGGGTCTAACAGGCAAAGGGGTAGTTTCTTTTCCACTTCCATCCATCCACATTATTCCATCTCATAGACGTACAATTGCCACCATCCTCTCCCAACACTTAATCCCCTACCCCAAAAGAAAGCAACTAAATGGGGGAGGGTGGGGAGGGGTGCTGCCACTAAAAATGGCTAAAGAAATCAGCTATCTCCGGAAGATGCACTGAACTCTCCAGGGTCGCAAGCTTTCCGGCACCCAAGTCTCGGATGGGTCTGGGGGAGAGCCGAGGACGGATTGGAGGAGGGGGATTAGCAATCGAGATCAATGAAGCGCTTACTCGTTGTCAGAAGTCGCCGTCTCCTCGCTCATCTTTCCCTCACCGTGATCCGATCTGGAGATGGAGGAGCAACAGCAGGCGGGGGAGCAGCAGCAGCACCGAGGGGCAGGAGGCAGCGGCGGCCGGGGGGGCGCGGGGGCAGCGGCACAGAGGCCTCACCATGGTGGATGCCTCACCCAGAACGGTACCCCCCCAGCCGGGAACCCCGGCCACCCCCGCAGGGGGGTGGCGGCAGCAACCTCCGCCGTGGCGACCCCAGCCTCTTCCCCCGCCTCAGTGCCCAGCCAAGGGATCCGAGGAGGCCCGGTGGAAAGGGAAAAAGAGAGGGGCTGCAAAGGCTGACTGGAGAGCTGCTCCTCCAGCCACTGGGGTGGAGCGCTGCGGGGTCCGGCCAGGAAGGAGCCGGCGGGCGGAGAACCCGGGAGCAGAGGCGGCGCTTCCCTCAGGGATGCGGCGAGGAGGAAGCAGAGCTCCGCTCGGTGGGGGCCGGCGGGGGGGTGCCGAGCCCAGGCTCCGGGCAGCGGCGGCGCGGTCCTGCCGGAGCCCACCCCACCATCTCCCGCCTCGCCGCCGGCTGCCCCTCAACCCCCGGCGGCGCCTGGGTCCGTCCTCAGGCGCGGGCAGAGCCGGGCTAGCGGCCCCGCGGCGGCGGATTCCTCCAGACACGCTCCAGCCGGGACTCCTCCTCGGGGGGTGGAGGGGGCGGCGGGGAGCGTGTGAGGCGAGGGGCAGGCAAGCCGATCGCTCCCACCCGGCCAGAGAAGAGCGGGCGGGCCCGGGTCCGGGGGGCAGGATCCCAAGAAGCGGCGGGAGAGGACAAGAGCGGCCGCAGGTTCCCCGCCAGCCGGTGCCCACCAGCAGCTCAGCGGGCCAGCTCCTCACGCCCGAGAGAGGGGAGCCGCGAAGGGGGCGGCGGAAGCGCTCACGCCGCCCGCTCCTTCCGCCGCCGCCGCTGCCCGAACCGGGGGCGCCCGCGAGAGAAGGAGACGAAGTAGTCCCTCGCGACTTCTCCCGGCCAGCCGCTTCCCCCGGAGGCCACAGCGGGCGCGGGGTGGGGCTGCCGAGGGGGGTGCCCGGGCTGTGAGGGTGTGTGGGTAGGACTAATAGCCGCGGCCTCCGGGCGAATCACTGCAACTCGAAGTCGTGTGCAGCATAGCAAGTTTCAGGAAAGTAGTTCCCTCCTCCCTTCATTTCCCAAATCGTTGTCGAGCCACTTAGCGGAGAAAGGGGGAGGGGGGGTTAGGCGGAGGGATATTCGCCCTGCACCGTGCTCGGTGTGCGTGCGCGCGCTCCAAACTCTTGGCACGCCGCGAAAGGGGGCGGGGGTGGGAGCTGCGAGGGGAGCTGCTAGGGAGGTTGCATTGTTGTGGCGCGTTACTCCCCGTTACTCTGCTTAGAATATCCGGGTTGCTTGAACGAAGAGGGTAGAAAGACAGTGTGCTCAGAGGGGAAATCTGGAGGCTACTCTCTTCTGCCGTGTTTGTGTGTGTGTGTGTGTGTGTGTGTTTTCCTTGCAGAGCAAAGAATGGAACTGGCATGAGTTCATCTTTAGTTAGTGGGGGTTAGAAGCAGGGACTGTGCAAAGAGAGCTCCTCCTGCTGTCCCCCTGGTTGCACTGCTGCAGTCCCCTAGCTGCATGCACGACGTGTGTGTGTGTGTGTGTGTGTGTGTGTGTGTGTGTGTGAAAGAGAGAAGGAGAGAGAGAATATGAGAACGTATGTGTGTTAGTTTTAACACCTCGCCTCGCTGCTTGGATTCTTACTGCGCAAGGGGTATGCTGTCAGGGCATTCATCTCCGAAAGCTGGAGTGATTGTTAATGGAGAACGACTTCCATTGAAGCCCAGGGTAGGCGTGTTACATGAATCTGGCGCAGCCAGAACAGAGGAAATAACTCCCGCTGCGACTGAGGTTGCATAACTATAGCGCAGGAGATGCTTCTGTGGCACGAACTGCTCTGAACGGAGGCGGACCGATTGGATAGACAGCTGTCACGAATGCATTGTTAGAGGACAATGTTTGCATTCATCTCAAAAGATTTTTGCACAGAAACCTACTGGGGTTGCGGGCTGGAGCCTAAGGTCAACCCAGCCACAGGAGTCAGAGCTCCTGGCTCTGCAAATTCAATTCTGTCTTCTCTACTTAGAAAACCAGCCTATACATGAACCAACCTAGGGGACTGAATCCCAAGTGCTCCCAAGTTCCTGACGCATCTTCCCAGATATAAGTCTCGCCCTGCGTGCAATGTTTTTCTCTTCCTTGTCAGGTTTGTGCGACCTAAGAATGAAGGTTGCCGCTGGTGCCACGTTAAAGAGAACAATCCCCCAGGAAAAAAAGAAGTTGGGAGAACCTCGCAACCTCGCAACAAGGCAGCACTCCTCTTCTACCATCCCACTCCAGGAATCGCAGGATTGTTGCTCTGAGAATGAGCGTGCACAGTAGTGCACTGTTAACAGTGTTTTGCACGTAGCAGGTGCTTAATAAATGACGAATAAACAGAGGCGCTAAACCAGTCAATGTGCCCAAAAAACCATCCCATTGATTTCTGAGGTCTCTTTATGTAACTTGCTTCCTGCCTCAGTAGCGGTATTGTCCTTACTCTGAGAAAGAAAGGGGCAATGTTGGTGGTGGTCTGTGCTAGACATGACCTCTAAACCTGCCTTTTTGAACTTATTTTGCAAAGAACCCATACGTGTGGGAGTGTTGATACTGGCCTCTTCCCCTTCCAGGACTACGGTTAACCAGTTAGGCTGCTCAAGTTTCAATCAAGTCCCATCAGTTATAATCTATGTTCTTATCCAAGTTGCTGAAACTCTGGGCCTGCATAAAATGGGGATAATAGTACTTATAGAGCTGTTGTAATGATGAACGAGATAATAATATACATAGTTACTTAGAACAGATTAAGAATTCACAGTAAGAATAAGTCCTAGTTCTTACTACTATTTTGTCAGAGATAGTAATAAACTTCATGGCAAAATAATGGCAGGTGCTCTGAGGATTAAATGTAAAGCATTCAATATTCTTGTTCATGCATTCAACAAATAATTAGCAGTTGCTAGACACATGGCCTGGTCCTTAGTAAGCCATCAATAAATGAAACTATCACAGTTATTATGATTAAGCAAATAGAAGGAAAGTTGGTCATTTGCAAAGGCCTTTCTCTTTTGAAGATCTGCATCTGTTCGAGGTTCTGATGTATCAAGGAAGTTGTCAGTACAGTCTTAGGAAGAATCTTGGTTGTCATGAGCCAGGCACTGTGCTGGCTACTTCCACATTACACATACACTACACACTGCTTACATGAAGGGAGTAAGATGTGATCAATAGCCCAAATTAATGCTTTAAAGATTGCTCTCAACTCCACGACCAAGACGTAGTCACCAAACCATTCACAGCCTTTGGTGGTCCTGTGCCATTTCTAGGACACTTTTGTGCCCTTTTTTCAACAACACATTTGTAGTTCTCTCACCCAGTTGTTGAAGATCTTACCAACTTTTTAAAAATTTGCTTTGGTTTGGCAGAGCTCAGAGTCTTCTACTCTGAAGCAGTCAGAAATGGTGCTAGTGCTCAGAGCCAAGGGATCTTCTAGTCTGTCAATCACTGGCTGCTCTATACTCAGGAGGCCTTGACTGATCTATCCGGGTGTCTGGACCTTAAAAGTAAAGAGATGTAGCAACCAGAGACAATGTGTGAGACGTTATTTGGATCGTGACTTAAACAAATATTTTTAAATTTGGGACAACTGGAGAAATTTGAACATTAACTGGAGATTCGATGAGAACAAGGAATTTTTTTTTAAAGTATTGGTTTATGGCAACATTGTCTTCAAGTCCTTACCTTTCAGAGATACGTACTAAAATATTTACAGATGAAATGTTATGCTTCAGAATAATCCACTAGGGTGAGGAGTAGGAAGAACGGGTAAGGATATAGATGAAACAAGATTGGTTATAGATTATTGATGAACACATTCTCTTTACTATTTTATGATTTAAAATGTTCTACAATAATTTTTTTTAAATACACTGCAAGTACTTAAAATGCAGATCCTAGACCCCAGCTCAGAAATTGTGATCACTAGGTCTGTGATGGGGCCATGCTTCTGTAAGTATGCCAGGTACTTGGCCCTTTTCAGTCCTTCATCATCTACTCCCCCTTTCCTTAAAACCATTTTTGTCATCCTGTCTCCCAGCACATCCCTGATTGAAAGCGGTGTTCCAGCCAAACACAAAAAAGGGTGGCCCGTGGTATATCATAAGCTTAGATAGATACTGGTCAAGGCCAGAGGGATAGTTCAGTTAGGAAAGGGGGATCCAGCCAGATGTGAGAAGCTAAATACAGATCACAGTTTTGTCTTAAGTTCCAACTCCATTCAGTTGGTACTAATCAAGAAGAATTCTATGGCCACATTTGGGCTCAGCAAGAAAGGAGATACTTATATTTGCTCAGTTGTGTTTCCTAGTTGGCCCTGTGGGAAGGAAGCTAGTCACAATAGCTGGTTATCACAAGTGACTATCTGTATTATTGTCCTCAGCTTTAGGAATTAGCCACAACCATTTAATGACCTGTTCGAGGTAATTAATTATCAATAGCATCCATGGGCCAAAGAGGGAGGAACAAGAGAACAATTGCCAAGTAATTGCCAGGATAGGATATGATCCAAGTTAAGAAGGTACAAGTGGATTCTGAGTTCCATGTAGGTATCAGGCCAGGGTTTATTCATAAGGACAGCAAAAAGTAGGCTTTCCTCACTGAGACACTGGCAGATGGCATGCCGTTCTCCTATTCAAAGTTTCTTTTCTTTTTTTCACATTGCTCAGCCCATAGTAATAATCTTTCTTATAAGTTCAAAATTGGTCTTCTCAGATTCTTTTATTTTTGCCTTTGCTGTTTATACTTGTGTTGATAATTATTATTTTTGCTGATTCATTTTTTATGAGTTTATATTTGTTTTCCCAGTTAAATTTTAGTGACTTGAAGGTAGGGGCTGCCCTTTATATTTTTCGGCATCCTTTTTAGCAGTGGTTTTAAGTAATAGAGGCTTTTTAGGTGAAATACTATACCAGAGCCTTGACTATATATAAAAATGAAGCTATACTGACTGGCACTGGAGTCAAAATCAGGAATCCCCTCTGGTTTCCTATTGGGACTTAATACTATTGCAGTTTAGCATTTCACATACACTGTGCCTAGCACTAGAAGCTCTCATCAGATATCTGTATTCTTGAGAAGCCAAAAGAGGAGACAGCCATGCCAACATATGAAGTTCTAAAAGTACACAAAATACAAGTGCATATTTCCATTTCTAAAATTACCCTTAACATTACTCCTTAGCAGATGTTATTAAAATTTTGTATTTTAAAACTGTAGTTAATGTGTGCCTTGATCAATGGGAACTTCCTATTTTCATGGTGTACTTTGTTTAATAAATGATTTTTTTTCTTTAGTTTAACCAGTCTCTTGGCTAATGAGCCCTGCCTCTCAGTGGAATTACTAAGTGGTAACCATGTTTCTAAATAGTTTCCTTGCCTCTGGCATGAGTCTGCTTCCCCATCAGTAGGATTCTCATGTTCTTCCAAACTAGTGCAAAGTATAAAGGATAAGTATGCTATTTTCCTTTTTTCCCTAAGGACGGCAATTGTTGGTTTGGCAGTATCCGGTGAGTGTGTAATCAGTTTACTTTTAATGCTATAATTGCCTTTTACAGGAAGTTTCCACAAGATTAGGATGAGTACAAGGGAAATGAGCAGTCTGCAATTTCCTTTATTTTCTGTATAATCTTAGCAGGGAGGATGCTTACCAGACCCCACACTACTAAATAAAGCACTTACCATTATTCTCCCAAATGGCTTTAGCGTGCTCATTCTTTAATGGTTATGTCCCACTACAACAAATATGAAGGACTGAAATACCCATCATAAAAGTATACAAGGTCACGTGCAACACAAATTTAGTATAACAAAAGATTCTAGGCTGGTTCCTTGGATTTCGCTTTAAATATGGCATTGCCTTCCCTTTTAATAAGTACTAATTAACCACTGTATAGGATTACAACAGGATTACATTTCAAATATACATTGCCCTTCAGGAACTTACCTTCCTAACACCCTTGCCCAGTAGGTATTACTATTAACTCCAGCTTACAAAGAGACTTGCAAACTGAATATCAGAGAGGTCCCAGAGGTTACACAATAGTAAAGGCATGGCTAAAGCTCAATCCCATATCATCCCCTCCTTCAAAATTCTGTGTATGTGGGTGTGTATTCGTGTATGTTTCGATATTATCATTTCTCAAAGATGGGATATTTGGTGGGATAGACTTTCAAGTCATTATTACTTTGGATAATGATTTAACAGGAGAGTCCTACTTTTAGATAACGAAAGAATTAAATTCCTTGGCTATTATCAGCTACCTTTTGTGGGCCTCAGGTATATAAGTTCCTTTATACCATCAGTTCTTAGAGTAGGACCTGGGGACATCTGGAGTCTCTTTTGTAAATTGGTTGCTAAATCTAGAGCCATGATAGGAGGACTACTTCAATCAGAAGGCGAATAACATCTGGTTGTCTTTGGGTGATGCTAGCAGATATTGATGATCATGGTAGCCACTAGCCATATGTGGCTGTTTATTCCTCAGGTATACTAGCCATGTTTCAAGTGCTCAATAGCCACAAGTGGTTAGTGGCTATCATATTGAACAATCTAGATATAAAATATTTCTGTTATCACGGGTTGTTTTCTTAGACACATTAATGTGCAAATGTGTTGCTGTAAATAACAAAAGTAGTTATCTTGTTATTAAAGTAGACATGTAACAATGATTATGCTCTCAAATATATTATTATTGGTGTGAACTGGGGCACTGTAGATTATCTCTTCACTGCCATTAACTAAGGGTTAAAGGGAGGATAATTTCATAATTATCTTTGATATATAGGTCTTTGATAAACCCACAGAAGATATCTGTACTGGGAAGCATAAATTCATTGACTGATTTATTTTGTTAAAAAAATGGTTTTTGTTTGTTTAGTTTGTGGTTTGTTTTTTTTTTTCCTTCCTCTGTTGCCTAGGCTGGAGTGCAGTGGCACAATCTCAGCTCATTGCAACCTCCACTTCCCAGAGTCAAGCAATCCTTCCACCTCAGCCTCCAAGTAGCTGGGACTACAGGCACCCATCACCATGCCCAGCTAATTTTTGTATTTTATAGAGAGGGGGTTTCGTTATGTTGCCCAGACTGGCCTCAAACTCCTGAGCTCAAGCAATCCATCTGTCTCGGCCTCCCAAAGTGCTGGGATTACAGGCGTGAGCCACCACACCCTGTATATAAAAATGTTTTGGCCGGGTGCGGTGGCTTACACCCATAATCCCAGCACTTTGGGAGGCCAAGGTGGGCGGATCATGAGGTCAGGAGATTGAGACCATCCTGGTTAACACGGTGAAACTCTGTCTCTACTCAAAATACAAAAAATTGACCGGGTGTGATGGTGAGTGCCTGTAGTCCCAGCTACTCTGGAGGCTGAGACAGGAGAATGGCGTGAACCCAGCAGGTGGAACTTGCAGTGAGCCAAGATTGCACCACTGCACTCCAGCCTGGGCAACAGAGCAAGACTCTGTCTCAAAAAAAAAAAAAAAGAATGTTTTAAGTGTTCATGTTTAATATTGCATATCTTTGCCACTCAAAGCTGAAAAGCTTCACCTGGAAGCTTGTTAGAAATGCAGGCTCTTGGGCTCCACTCCAGCCTTCCTGAATTAGAATCTGCATTTTAATAATACCCCCATATGAGTCATCTGTGCATTAAAGTTTAAGAGGCCCTATTGTAAGTAATCCCTTTATCTTTATTATTAGTAGTATTATTATTATTATTTGAGACGGACTCTCGCTGTGTTGCCCAGGCTGGAGGGCAATGGCGTGATCTCAGCTCACTGCAACCTCTGCCTCCTGGGTTTAAGCAATTCTCCTGCCTCAGCCTCCCGAGTAGCTGGGATTACAGGCGTGCGCCACCACACCTGGCTAATTTTTATATGTTTAGTAGAGACGGGGTTTCACCATCTTGGCCAGGCTGGTCTTGAACTCCTGACCTCGGATGATCCACCTGCCTCGGCCTCCCAAAGTGCTGGGATTACAGGTGTGAGCCACCATGCCCGGCCAGTAATCCCTTTATCTTTAATAGTGTCCCTTCCTAACCTTGTTCTTCAAGCTTGTCCAGCTTCCAAGTATGCAAAAGTCAGATATTCCCATCACCATTTCTAGCCCTTTTTCTGTGCTCCCCACCCCAAAACAGGATTTTTATTCCTGTTTTCCTTTAGCCTCTTTTTCCTGGCCTGTGACTTGGACCACTCAGCACCTTGTCTCTGTTCATCTCTGGATTAAGCCCACTGCTCACCTGTAGCTCCCTGCAGTCCTGGCAGGGGACTGTGGCCTTAACAGCTACTCCCTGCTTTCCCTCTTTTCTCTAAAATCTCTTTGCTTTTCTAAAAAAAAAAAAAAGAAAAGAAAAAAAGTCTTCCCCCCTCCACCAACTCTCTGGCTTACCTGAAGCTTCGCTCCTCTTCCCACTGTAACATCACACTTGAATCGGACTTTTTCACACTTCATTAGGCACATGTAAAGCCTGGTGTTTCTACGCAAGTCACTCAGGAGAGCTTAAAACTTTGCATTTTGTTGTAGCTTGCGGTGTAGTCCACTATAATTTTAGAAAGCTAAACAAAACAAAACTTAAGACCCTGTATTTTCATGCAACATTGGCCCCTCCATCCAGCCCTCTGTGTTGGCAGTGTGTGTGTGCAGTTTAATAGTTATAATTGAAAGTCAGAATATAGGTAGAGGTGGGAGGAGAGCTATAAAGAAAACGTCAATATTCAAGGGAAAAATAGCAGTTATTTTTATATATTTTTATATGTTTGTATAACATTTTATATTATTTAAATATTTCCATTTGGTTTTCCATGTCTCCTTGCTATACTGTAAGATTTTGGAGGCCAGTAAAAAGACTGTTGCAATCATCTATACAGGAGAAAAATGAGGACATTGCTCATGGGGCTAGAAAGAAGATGACTATAGACATATGTAGGTGGTAGAATCCACAGGACTACTCTTACAGGGAGGAGGCCTGCTTTCCAGAAACTTACCGTCTAGCTAGGGAGACATAGAACCAGAAGGAAACATTTCGATTATATAAATTGCAATATGACTAAATGCCATAAAAAGTAATAAAATTAACTCATTTTTCTCCAATGACACTAATCTTATTAGTCTCCTCAAATGTGTCTGTTTTGAAGTTCTATGATATTATCTTTAGTACTTTTCTATAAAGAAAGAATATACACCCGAAGGAAAACTTCTTCCGGTTTAAAAATGCTGAAAACTTCAGTCCAGTGACATCTGGCCAGTTCTTACATCACCAGAAAGAGATGTTTTTATTTTCCATAAGATTTAAAATCCTAAGACACTGGCTTTCCTTCATCCTAGAGAATGCCTCCTTCAACTCTAAAGCTCTTTATCAAAAAGCCCTAAAACAATTAACACCCTCATTGCCTCCTGGGTTTTAGCCAATTTTTGTTTATGTCAAGTTTCCTTCTTTTGTTGGATTGTCCCAGACTTCCTTCTGGGTTCCCTGCCAAGATGCCATGCATTTTGAACAGTCTCTCTTTACCTATCTTATTCTTGCTTATTTCAGGTACAGTCAGATGCCTCATAATGACTTTCGGTCAACGATGGACTGCATATATGACACTGGTCCTATAAGACTATAATACCTCGTTTTTATTGTACCATTTCTATGTTTAGATACGCAAATATTGACGCTTACCATTGTGTAACAACTGCTCACAGTATTCAATACAGTAACACGTTGTACAGGTTTGTAGCCTAGGCTATACCGTCTAGGTTTGTCTAAGTACAGTCTGTGATGTTCACACAAAGAGGAAATTGCCTCACAATGCATTTCTCAGAATTTATCCTTGTCTTTAAATAACACGTTACTATATATCTCCTGATATTTTCCATAAAGCTTTTTGGAATTGATTTGGGAAAATAAAATTGCTTTCTGCAATCTTAAATTACTTGGTCCAGAATATGTCTTAGAAATGTAATTATCCTTTATAGTTTCCATGATACTGTCCTTAACTATGTATTTGTTTAATGTCTGTATTTAGCTAACCATCCTTTCCAAATTTTATGAAGTCTCAAATTTCATATTATCATTTATTACACAAATTATTTTGTGTAATAACTTGTAAAGTGAGATGTCAGATAGGCACTTATTATATGTTATTTTATTATGGTAATAGTAATTTATTACTCTAGTAGGACAACTCTTAGTTTATATTTTGAATTTATGTCTCTGGAGCTCTTATCCATTTAAATGGCATGGAAATTTTGATATGCTTTCATCCAAATTCATAAACTCTACTTATGTGCAATTCCAGTTTATTTTTACTTTTCATGTATCTAAAATATCAAATTTGCTTGAAAATCATTTGAAGTTTAACTCATTTAATTCTAACCATTATTATTGCCTGGTTTTGCTCTTTTTAGACTTTTCCTTATCACCTTCACTTCTGATATTTATCCTATTTTACAGAGCCAACAGTACTCAATAAACGATAGAGAGAACCTTCAGAAAACTATCAGAGACATCTAGAATTCATTAAAGAGTGGTGTCTAGGTCCAACTTTCAAAGGGTCCATCTTTGATAAACTCACAGAAGATATCTATATCAGCAACACTAATTTATTGACTTACTTATTTTATTTGCCAGGCTCTTATTATAGATGAAATGAGAGCAGTTCTTAAACTCAAGAAGTTTATAGTCTAGTAAAGGTGTAAATTGGTAATCACCATTGCCATGGTAAGTGCTATAAGAGTTACTATGGGAGAAACTGATTTTGCTTCACATAAAATAGAGGTTTAACAGCAGATGAGTTACCATGAAGCGTTATAGTGAAACATAAACAAGAACAAGGAAGTGAAAAACAGTCCTTGAAATTGACTTAACCACATCAAGGAGAATGTAAATAGAAAAAATATGCTAATTGTTATTTATTTGTATAACTTCAACTTTCAAAGGGCCAATTGAAGCTAAGAGAGATTTGATACATGTTTGGATTTTTTTGTGGTACATTTTTATATGACAAGGCTAGGACTTGGCTGAAGAGGAAACCCCATCAGAATTAAGCTGTCCTAGCCATTGCCCAGCCTTTAACCTATTTAAATATGTTATCCTTTTCACCAGCACCTATTTCATTTTCCCTTGGAAAATATCTGTTTGGTACCACACAGTGACCCAATGGATGTTTATGTAGCTGACTTGTTTGTTTTCAATTATACTTTCTGGCAGTTGTTTATTACATAGGCCCTTTGTGGCTTATTTCAACAATCTCCTAATTTAGTACCTAAAAACTCCGAGAAAATTATCTTTTACATAATGCACTTGGTTTGATTCCCAACCCAAGAACTAAGAGTGGTTGTCTTTTTTATTAATTCTAAATGTCTGGCTGTCCACGGTGGCTCACACCTGTAATCCCAGCACTTTGGGAGGCTGAGGTGGGTGGATCACCTGAGGTCAGGAATTCGAGACCAGCCTGGCCAACATGGTGAAACCCTGTCTCTACTAAACATACAAAAACTAGCCAGGCGTGGTGGTGGGCACCTGTAATCCCAGCTACTCCGGAGGCTGAGGCAGGAGAATGGCTTGAACCTGGGAGGTGGAGCTTGCAGTGAGCCGAGATCGCGCCACTGCACTCCAGCCTGGGTGACAAGAGCAAGACTGTGTCTCAAAAAAAAAAACAAAAAAAATTCTAAATGTCCAAGGCCACCTGTTGTGATTCTCATCTTATCCATTCCAATATAGTTTTTACTAGGTCTTCTGTTTCTCTTGTCTCTTCTGAATGCATGTAAAAATTCTACACTAGACGTATTTTTATTGTGTTTATGTTATTCCAAAAAGTGTTCTTGGTTCTCAGTGTTTGCTCTGAATATCAGATTAAGAAAACAGTAGCCTTACTTTCTAAGATCTCTTTTATCTTCCCCAAATGTCTAGTATTGTTGATAGGTAGAAATTGCCTGTTGCCTTTCAGAAATTTAACGGACACTTATGTGCACCTATGTCATGTATAATTCAAAGGAATAATTTTATTTTATTTATTTATTTATTTATTTATTTATTTATTTGTTTATTTATTGAGACAGGGAGGGTCTCACTGTATCACTCAGACTGGAGTGCAGTGGTACGATCACAGCTCACCGTAACCTCAAACTCCTGGGCTCAAACAATCCTCCCTGCCTCAGCCTCCCAAGTAGCTGGGACTGCAGGAGTGCACTACTATGCCTGGCTAATTTTTTAATATTTGTAGAGAAAGGGTCTCACTTTGTTTCCCATGGTGATCCTGAAGCCCTGAGCTCAAGTGATCCTTCTGCATTCGCCTTCCAAAGAGCTGGAATCACAGGTGTGAGCCACTGCCCCTGGCCCAAAACAATAATTTTAAAAGGCTCAAAATAATATCAAGATGAAGAAATCTCAATGCTTAGCTCAAATCAGATATACTGGAATTTAAAGTCCACGTGCACTCTCCATATATAACCCTAGTAATCCCCAAGTGCAAAGACAAAACTGCTAAATTGCCATTTTTGCTCATTTAATAATTAAACCAAGTACTCCTTCTAAAAACTTAGAATTGTATAAAAAAGTGTACAGAGTAAAAGTGAGGACTCCAATCCCACTTTTCTCAAAGGTGACCACAATTAGCAGTTTAGAATACAAGTATATAATTTCACATCCTTTTCCATATATTTACACACACATAACAAACACAAGTTTTACATATTATAATGCTACTTTTTAACAAGCTGTGTATATTTTTATATGAGCATTCATTATTTTAAATGGTTATATAGTATTTCATAATGTGGATATACTACAAGTTATTTATTTCTATTTATCTGTTTCTGTCTATAAATGGACATCAATCATTTATTGTTTTAGATTTTGTTATTTCTATTGAAAACAATTCTTTGGCTGGGTGCAGTGGCTCATGCCTGCACTGTGGGAGGCCACAGTGGATGGATCACTTGAGGTTAGGAGTTCCAGACCAGCCTGGCCAACATGGTGAAACCCCATCTCTACTAAAAATACAAAAATTAGCCAGGCCTGGTGGTGGACACCTGTAATCCCAACTACTCAGGGGGCTGAGGCAGGAGAATCGCTTGAACCCACTCAGGAGGCGGAGGTTGCGGTGAGCCAGGATCATGCCTGGGTAGCAGAGTGAGACTCTGTCTGGAAGAAACAAACAAAAACAATTCTTCAGTGATTATCCTTGTACGCTTACCTTTGGACTTAAAGGCAAAGATTTCTCTCAGAAAGATTTGTATAAGTGAAATTGCTACATCAAAGAGAATGAATATTTTAAATAATAAAAGATAATGCCAAACTGCCCTCCGAAAAGCATTGTTCCTCTTTTTAACCAATATTTTTTAACCAGTAGTGTGTAAGAGTACCTTTTACTCTATAGGTGCACCCAAAGTGGATATTAACGATCTCTTAATTTTTGCCAGTGTGATGCCCTACCAAAATGGTATCTTGTTGTTTTATTTTGTGTTTCCCTAACCACTAGGTTTAATTTTATTCGTGTTTCTTCTTCAGTGAGTTCCCTAATTTACCTGTTTCTTAATTTCTCTTTGCTTCAATTTCCTTAGCTATACCATTAGCTGTTGTTGTGAAGTAACTGTAATGAGATTAATATGGTTAGGCTTTGTGTCTCCACCTAAATCTCATCTTGAATTTTAGTCCCCATAATCCCCACCTGTTGAGGGAGGGTCCAGGTGGGAGGTGATTGGATCATGGGGGTGGTTTCCCCATGCTGTTCTCGTGATAAAGAGTGAGTTCTCGCGAGATCTGATGGTTTTATAAGGTAGTTTTCCCTGCTCTTGCTTGCTGTTCTCCTTCCTGCCACCTCGTGAAGAAGGTGCCTTGCTTCCCCTTCACCTTCTGCCGTGATTGTAAGTTTCCTGAGGCCTCCCCAGCCATGCTGAACTGTGAGTCAATTAAACCTCTTTCCTTTATAAATTATCCAGTCTAGGGCAGTACTTTATAGCAGTGTGAAAACTGACTAATACAGAGAATATTCCTTTATTAAACACTATTAGCAGTAGCTCACTGTCTTTTCTAAGAAAACTAATAGGTGAAAAATAAGTCTTGTTCAGAAAGGCTTTTCAAAATTTCATTTTCTGTATTTAATATTCTATTGTTATTTATGTAATTTTAAAGTTTGCTTTCCCTCCAGCCACAGAGAAATATTGCATACATTATATTCAGACTAGCAATAACAATACACATATTGCAGGGAGAAATTCAATGGAATTACTTCTGTTCTATTACTATAAAACGTACATTTGTTCATAGTGTTTCCTCAGCACTTTCCCCAGCACAAAGGTGTTAAATGAGCCTTATTCCTGAAAGTGTTATTAAACAGATGCCTAACTTTTTCCTCTCCTAAACCAGTAATATAGAATAATTCTCTCAATAAATACAAACAGGCAAATGTTGCTAGACTCTCTTATATCAAAGTGTGTGGTCGCATTCTTCCCTGCAGGGTAGGGGATGTGAAGGTAATCACAATGGTTAACATCGATTGGGTTAACATCTACTGCCTGCCACAGCCTCCCTTCCATGCGCTTTACATATGTTAATATGCTGACCAAGAGACAGGTGCTATTAATATCGTCCCCATTTTAGTGGTAAGGAAATGAAAACACTTGGAGGTTAAGTTATATGCTTGAGTAGCTTTCATAGCAAGAAAGTAGCAGAGCTCTGATTCAAACTCAGGCCATCTTGTTCCAGGACCCCACTTACAACCGTGATGCTGGGCTTTCATGACCAGTACTTGACTAAAATAGTAACAGAGGGGGAAGGAACTAGAAAAATAACATGCACAAGGATGCACAAAGGAGAAAAGAAAGAAGTAAGGGATAAGAGAAGAGAAAAAGAAAGAAAAATAGAGATGTAGACAAAAGGGAGGCAATAAAAAAGAAATTGGGAAAACTACTCTCCAAACTTCTCATGCCACCAACACAATGGCCAACTAACCCGAGCTTGCTCATATCAGCACTAATGAAATGCACTGCATTTTGGATTTGGTCTTCCTAATCCTCCCTAGTCTTTGGCCTAGCCACCCCCTTCCCTCCACCTATAGACATACTTCTTCTAGTTTGGGAATATGGTCCTAGCATCTCCCCTGCTGTACTTCTAAGGCTGACAAAAATTGTAAAAGATGAACTCTTACAAAGCAAAATGGGATCAACTCTGTACTCATTGATTTGTGCTTTTAGGCTTAATACAGGCCAGTGGCATATGTACAAAGTGTGCCCTTACAAAATTATAGCAGAGATAAGATAGAAAAAAAATTATAGCAGAAACATTATAGAATTCTGATTTGGATTTCAAGTTCTCCTTAATTCATTAGATTCACCTCATCTTGTGCACAGTAAAGAAGGTAATGGGGATCACTCCATGACAGTGGTTCTCAACCAAGGACAATTTTGGTGATGAAACATTTGGTGATGTCTAAAACATTTTTAGTTGTCACTACTGGCAAGGTTGGAGGGAATGCCACTGGCATTTAGCACATAGAGGCCAGGGTTACTGCTAAAGACAGCCCCTCGCAACAACAAATTATCTGATTGAAATGTTGGCAGTGCTAAAGATGAGAAACCTTGTTCCATGAGGCAATGCTACCCAGGCTCAAGTGAAAGCTCATTTCTGGTGGCATGGGAATTTTTTCCCTAACAAAGATACAAGGACAGGTGACACTTTTCTTTCCAATCAAATTCTTCTTAGCCAGGAGCAGTGGCTCACGCCTATAATCCCAACACTTTGGGAGGCTGAGGCGGGCAGATCACCTGAGGCGGGCAGATCACCTGAGGTCAGGAGTTCAAGACCAGCCTAGCCAACATGGGAAAACCCCATCTCTACTAAAAAATACAAAAATTAACCGGGTTTGGTGACGCTTGCCTCTAGTCCCAGCTACTCGGGAGGCTGAGGCAGGAGGACTGCTTGAACTCGGGAGGTGGAGGTTGCAGGGAGTGGAGATTGTAGCACTGCACTCCTGCCTGGGTGACAGAGCAAGACTCTCAAAAAACAAACAAACAAACAAACAAACAAACAAAACATCCTTTTCCCTTCCAACTACTTCCAGAGGCCTAAGGCCAGGCCATTCATTTGAAAAAAAAAAAAAAAAAAAAGTTGTCTAAAGATCCAAGCCAATATATTTGCTTGTAATTTCTTGTCTGAGTTTTCTACCACTGATCATGGAATATTTTATCAAAGGATTTTGTGAATGATATTATTTGGGTATCTCTTTATAAAGCTATGGATTAAAATGAAACTGAGCAGGTGTTGTTGGGATAATAATAGAAGAAAAAAAGGGAAAACCTTTATTCCACTGAAACTAAGGAATAATTATTACCCAATAATTAGACTCAGACACTTGGATGAATATTCCTTATCTCAAAGAAAAACTTACTTTACAGATTTGAATGCTGTCTCTTTTATGTGTCTAATAATAATAATGTGATATATTTATGTAGATTCTAAGAATATAAAAATGCTTAATAATTGTATCTGAAATTGATATACTATTTAAAATTTTATATACCACATACTCTGCTCAATCCTATGTACATGATTTTATTTAAGCCTCGTATATCCATTTAGCAGATATGGAAACTAAACACTCAAGTTATTTGCCTAAGCTTACGGCTAGTATGAGGCAGACTAGGATTTTAATTCATGTTTTCTGACTCAAACCAAATCTAGCATTATTTACATAATATGAGTCTGTCAGTCTCATTATCCTTGTTCCCAACATTGAAGAATGGACTGTATCTCTATTGGTAATTTATAAAATATACCCCTAAATGAAATCATGATTAAATTATATAAATATATTGCTATGTTAAAATATTATGTTCATTATGAACACTCCAAAATAAAATTTCAAAAATGAAAGCAACGAAGAACAAGTAAAAATAAAATTTGTAAAATATTATTTCTGTTCCTTAAAATCATCTCGTGTACATCCTGGGATTTTTTCACCCCTTTCAGAGACCACTTGAGTACTGGAGTCAGTTCTTCTTCACTATATACATCAGACTAGGAGATCCAGCCTATCTGTGCTTCTTCAGAAACTGTCTTAGAAATAGCTTCTTGTCAGATCAGTATTGGATGTCAGTCCCAGTTCAGATCCACACTTAAAACTAAATGACACAATAGTAATAGGAGAATATAGCTCCCATCCATGAGAATAGTGCAATATGGTAGAAGGGGGGCTTCTGCCCCCTCATCATCCATCAGGATAAAAATATAGTGTGACAAGGCAGACCCACAGCACAAGACTGAAAGCTTTCCAGCGTTTCATTACCAAAGTCTTTACCTGAGAGTCCCAAGGAAATATACTTCTAACTCCTGTCCTGTATTTCTTTTTCTTTCTTTTTTTTTTTTGGAGACGGAGTCTCACTCTGTCACCCAGGCTAGAGTGCAGTGGCACCAACTCGGCTCACTGCAACCTCCACCTCCTGAGTTCATGCCATTCTCCTGCCTCAGCCTCCCGAGTAGCTGAGACTACAGGTGAGCGCCACCACGCCCAGCTGATTTTTTTGTATTTTTAGTAGAGACAGGGTTTCACCATGTTAGCCAGGATGGTCTCCATCTCCTGACCTCGTGATCCGCCCGCCTTAGCCTCCCAAAGTGCTGGGATTACAGGCGTGGGCCACCGCGCCCGGCCCCTGTCCTGTATTTCTTACACAGTAATTGTTCAAAATATATACTGAGGTCACTACTGAAAATTTAAAACTACTCTACTACAGAGTGAGGAAATCTTGGGGACATGAATTAGGTGCAGAAAGGCAAATTATAAATATACCATTTAGTTATTTTATTTAATTTGGCTTAACAGGTACTAAAGCTTCTATAATTTCCTCCTGTTTCACTTCTTACCAGTACCCTTGCTTTGAACTTTTGTACAGATGGAACTCTCAGGACTAAGATGAGATGAGTGATGGACTTACCTCAAGCTAAAAATGTAAAAGGGTGACCAAAAAACTCAGTAGTGAAGATAAATAATACTTTAATGCAATGTTTTATAAAAATCAAATTAATACATAAGAATTCATGATGAACAAAATAGAAAAATTTTAAATAATGCAGAGGATTCTATCTGCTTCTTAGTTTTTCTAGGATTGTGGAAATAATATCCATTCTGTCCAGATACTCCATGATTTACCTTCACATTTAGGTAAGATGATACTTTATTTCACTCCCCGATGTAAAAATATGCCTTTGATCTTAACTGTAGGAAATCTCCCTTCAGCAGAACATCTTCTGTTTTCAAGTCTGTTCCAGTTACATTGCTTTCTGTCAAAGTATAATGTTCCTAGCTGGCTATGCCTTCAACCTTTACAGTCCTTAAAACCTTCAACTTTTAGAAACAAAAGAGATATTAGAATATATTGCATGTAACTGTTTTCATCGCAACTAATAGATAATTTATTGGCTAAGTGGCTAATGTAATTTTTTTCGTGGGAAATTTAATGTAAGGATTCTGAGTCCTCTCATTGTATAAAGGGCAGTGATACACTGAGCATCACATTCCACCAGGATCATGGATTTAAAAGTTGTTTCTGTCTTTCTGTTCTATTTTTTGTGTCTGCTTCTTTCTTCTCTCTGATTGTCTATTAATCGTTTTCACCACATAGAGCAAACTGGGAAGGTGGCCACCAACCAGTTGTAGGTTTGCATATCCTCAGTTTCAGCTACCAGAAAGAAGCTGATATTACTTTTTAGGTCCAGTTCTGAAGTTCCTTGTAAAAGATTCATATCAGCCCAGCTTGGGAGTGCCTATGTCTCGATCAATCGACCTTGACCATGACCACGACTTTGACCAATCTGGGCAGGGTCAGATTTTACCAGTTTGATGGTTTGTAGCGTGTTCCCATTATAACCACATAGATAAAGAAATTGGAGCTTGGGCGCAGTGGCTCACGCCTGTAATCCCAGCAGTTTGGGATGCTGAGGGGGATGGATCACCTGAGGTCGGGATTTCGAGACCAGCCTGACCAACATGGAGAAACCCGTCTCTACTGAAAATACATTAGCCAGGCGTGGTGGCACATGCCTGTAATCCCAGCTACTCAGGAGACTGAGGCAGGAGAATTGCTTGAACCCAGGAGGTGGAGGTTGCAGTGAGCTGAGATCACACCACTGCACTCCAGCCTGGGCAACAAGGGTGAAACTCTATCTCAAAAAAAAAAAAAAAAAAAAAAAAAAACAGCAAATTGGAGGGGGCAGGTCCCTCACTAAGCTGCAGCTTGGCAGAAAGAAAGCATCTGTATCTACCACAGAAATAATGTAGTCCAAGCCCTTTATTTAATAAATAATGAAACTAAGCTTCAGAAAGGTAGGTTGACTAGGACTAGGGAGAAAGCCAGAGCCAAATGCCAGGTCTCCTTAGTGCCAGACTCATGTACTTTTATTCAACAGACATTGAGCATTCACTACGTGCCAGGCCTGCTTTCAGATGCTCAGGTTGGCTGCAATAGTAAACACTATACTGCTTATCAAGTCAAACAAATTATTTTCTGATCTATCTTCTAAACAGCTTCCTTTTTCTCACTGTCTCCAATCTTCCTTAATGAAAACTTCAGAAAATATCCCCTTCATTCTGCCCCTTCATTGCTTTCCCATCTGCCTATTGACTCTCACATTCTTTTCACAAATCTACATGAAGATTGCTTGCTCTGATAGACACGCAGTCACGAGACACACATTTAACATACACTAGGTTTTTTTTCTTGAGACAGAGTCTCACTCTGTCACCCAGGCTGGAGTGCAGTGGCACGATCTTGGCTCAGTGCAAGCTCCGCCTCCCGGGTTCACGCCATTCTCCTGCCTCAGCCTCTCCGAGTGGCTGGGACTACAGGCGCCCGCCACTACGCCCGGCTAATTTTTTTTTTTGTATTTTTAGTAGAGACAGGATTTCACCATGTTAGCCAGGATGGTCTCGATTTCCTGACCTCATGATCCGCCTGCCTCAGCCTCCCAAAGTGCTGGGATTACAGGCGTGAGCCACTGCACCTGGCCAACATACACAAGGTTTTTGAAAGGATATGGATATTTTCATGATATGGGAGGCACATTGTAAGTGGAGAAGAAAAAATACACTTTTATTTTTAAATTGTACCCCATTTACTACTTTGCCTCAAGGGAAAACACTTATATGTAAAGATTGCAAATTCTTTGGGAGCTGTTTGGGAAAACCAAGAGGAAAATAAAAGGATGGACTCTAAATTGAATCATGGTTTATAGTGAGACATCACACTTGCCATTTGCTGGCTAAGAGACCTTCGGAAGTTCACTTTAACTTCTCTGTGCTTTAGTTTCGCAATTTGTAAGAGTAGGGACTAAATCTCTATTGAAATTATTTATAGTCCCTACTCTTACTATGGTCTTAGAAGGATTTGAGAAGCCAATTAAATGTAAAATCCATTCCATTATCAAAATTCGACACTTCCACGATAGTAAGTGGTTTCACTCTGCTTTATTTAGAGGTAAATAGCTCTGCATTTTACTATTTGTATATAGATCCTGGATCATGTAGTGATGTTCATTAAATCAACCTTGTTTTTGAAAACAAGGTGGCTTTGTTTTTTAATGCTAGCATTATAATAGGTTGTGACCGTCATACCAAAAATATCTATGTAGGTAACCGAAAAGCATCTCACACTGGTCCTATATACAAAAATCCCACCCCTCCAAATGATTTCTTCTGTCTCTGCCCACATTGGAAGGCTAAGATATGGTATGAAAATGTAACACACATTATTCAGAGTTCTCCACACATTTCCCTCCTTGAAAATCTAAGAAAAGAGGGATGGAAGAAAAAACATTTCTTTTTTTGCTTACTGGATCACTCTAGTATGCGTATGTGATTAAATTTCTTTAGTCTAGCTTTAATTTCTTTATGACCTGGGCACATAGGCAGTGTATATATCTTTTGTCTGATATCAGAACATTTTCGTATTGAATTCTATAAAAAATGATCTTGGACCAAGCATTTCCACATTACTCTGTGTTCCCTTGACTACCGGAGATAGCTACGCCTTGGTGGGCCCTAGAAGGGACAGCATGTGAAATGTGCCAGTTCCCAGAAACAGAATACAGTCCCTGTGGCTGGATTTTGGATAGGCCTTCCTGGAAGCAACCACTCAGGAGTGCTACTTTTAGCAACAATAGCTGCTAAGATATGATGTGCCAGCCAGGGCATTGTGCTAGATCTTTTCTAAGTCTCTTGAATGAGCCACTGTTTGGGAGTGCTTACTGAACTGATAGCTGAATGCTAGTCTTCATGTAATACAGCCATCAATGTTTTTCCCATCGTAGAAGTGTGGAGCATACCTCAGAAGTGGCTACAGAGGAAACCTTCTGGAGTGGCAACTTTGCAATGGGCATCGAAAACCTTTAAAAAACACAAAATTTATCTCAGCAATTCTATCTCTTGAGAATTTGTTCTAAGGAAATATGTAGCATATTGGCTGGCACATAGGAAATGTGCAAAAACAAAGTAAGCTGTTATTATATAGATGGTCATCACAGAGTAATTTGTAATGGTGAAAAACTTCAATCAAACCTAAATATCTGGGCTGACATGGTGGCTCACGGCTGTAATACTCAGCCCAGCACTTTGGGAGGCTGAGGTGGGTGGATCACCTGAAGTCAGGAGTTAGAGATCAGCCTGGCCAACATAGAAAACCTGTCTCTACTAAAAATACAAAAATTAACTGGGTGCGGTGGTGCTTGCCTGTAATCCCAGCTACTTGGGAGGCTGAGGCAGGAGAATCCCTTGAACCCGGGAGGCGGAGGTTGGAGTGAGCCTGGAGCGCACCATTGTACTCCAGCCCGGGTAACAGAGCAAAACTCCATCTCGAAAAAATTAAAATAAAATAAACCTAAATATGCAAGAAAAGGAGATGCTGCCACTAAAAAGTATGACAGTGGTTTCCAAATTTTGGTGTGCAACAGAATTTCCTGAGGAATTTATTAAAAATAAAATTGCCTAGGCCTCATCCAAAATATTCTAAGAATAACTGATGAATTCTAGAGATAAGAGAGAAGTCTGGCTTCGTGTGAACTCAACATACAGTATAGCAGGACTATTAATTATGCTTAAAATATTATTAAGTCAAAGACTTACTGATTTTTCCTAGCCAGCCTATCTCCCAACCAATCAGTTTATTTTAAAAGGACGTATTAAATCCTTCAGGTCATTGAAAGCAAGCCTGACTTAAAGCTATATCTCATGCGATGAGGTTTTCTTTAAATGGCCATCGTTGTAAAAAGTCTTTTCCTCTCATCCTGTAAATTATATCGTCCCCTCTCTCTGGATGGATAGATTAGATGAGATAGATAAATTCTGGATAGATAGATTAGATATTTAGATAGATTAGATAGACTAGATGGAGATATATCTATCTAATCTCTTTATAATAGAACTAGAGATAGATATTATCTCTATCATCTTTCTATGGACATCTCTTTAATAAAAGAACATTTTCTTCTAAGAGGAAAAGTCCATTTGGGGTAATAATTCACATTTGGGGCTGTCTTTCAATCTGCCTTCTCTGGGAGTGTTTTTATAACATCTGTATTGGATTGAAAGGTAGTTGGAAGGCTGTAGTTGTGTATAGTAAAAACATTTAACTACAAACTCTGAATGTTATTCTAGCCTCTAGAGAAATAACTGTAGCTATAGTTCCTGTTTTACTCAAAGAAATATATATACCCCCAAAATGGCCAGCACAGGATTTGCTTTCTTCCAGATGACACATTACTTCAAAAAGCAATGTAATACAGTGTATTGACATGGGGAATTCTAAGATTTTTTTTTTTCTGGGCATTCCTTGCTGTTTACCATTATTGACTCAAACCATAAAGCCAACACTCAGCAGCAGAGTGACTCAGTGAGTGTGGATATGTCATGTTTTAAGGAGAGTGTTAAAGTCTTAATGTCTTATTTCTTCCCACATAACAACTTCCCTAATAACAGCAGCTTACAATTATGTAATGCTTATCTGTGTCAGGCACAGCTCAGATCACTTTATCTCAGTACTTATATGTTTAGCTCTCACCCTGTAAGTTTGTAGTAGTAGTATTCACTCCCGTTTTACAGATGAGAAAACCTAATCCCAGAAAGGTTAAGGCATTTGTCCAAAGTAACAGTTACACACATGCACAGTCCATAAAGTTTTGAACCCAAGAATTCTGAGAGTCTTCACATGTAATCTCGAAGCCTCCATTTTAAGTACACTGCCCAAGGGCTGAGACCTTTGCTTCAACTGCTGGAGAAGCTGTGGGTGCAGGAGAGAATGCAAAGGACTGAGAGGCACAAAGAAGTGCCTTAAGACAAAATAAAGGGAGAGTTCTGATGGTTGCAAAGTGAAGCCATGAGAGGAGCCTGGACAGAAATCCTGCTCATCTCTGCTTCTGGCTAAGGCCCCTTAGTAAACGTATTTCGTTTTTCAGAACCTCGGTTTCTTGCCATAAAAAGCTGTTGATAATACCACTTTCATTGTACTGTCATAATTAAATAATATATGCACAATAGGCACAGAGAAACCTTAACTGTCATCTACTTCCATCCCCCATCAAATGCAAAGAAAGAAACTTGAAATCTTTAAATTTACTAAATTGAATAGATAGATATCTGAGTAGGCTTTCCTTAGGAGTAGAAAACAAAAACAAAGCGACAAAACAAAAACCTTAAAAAAAAAAAAAAAAGCTGGCATTTATAAACATTAGTTTTCATTAATTTCAAATGTTCTTTTTTATTGCTCTCTTAATTTTTTAATTTCTCCTTCCTCTTTCTCTTCTTTCTCCTCTTTATTCCATTTCTCCCTTCATTTCTTAGTAGAATATTTTTTCAAAATATCTAGCTTTGACTTAGCTAAATAAGAGGGCAGAAGGATAAGTTTCTACTGAGGCCAAGAAATCTATGGAAAGCTGAGTGCCCTGGGGGACAACCCAGCTGCAAAACAAAAACACAGAAAAGTGCGCTGAGCTGGGAGATGAATATTCTAAAGGGAGGAAGTATGGGGATGACTGAAAATTGCAGATTCTTTCTGGCCTGGGGTTTACTTCCTGGGATTTACGAAGTTCTACTTTGCTTAAATATTTGATTTACTTTACTAAAGAGTGGCCCTTTACCTGGGCTGTCTTTTTTTTTTTTTTTTTTTTTTTAATGGAGTCTCGCTCCGTTGCCAGGCTGGAGTGCTGTAGTATGATCTCAGCTCACTGCAACCTCCGACTCCCTGGTTGAAGGGATTCTCCTGCTTCAGCCTCCAGGGTAGCTGGGATTACTACAGGCACACGCCACCACACCCAGCTAATTTTTGTATTTTTAGTGGAGATGGGGTTTCACTATGTTGGCCAGGATGGTCTTGATCTCCTGACCTCGTGATCCACCCACCTTGGCCTCCCAAAGTGCTGGGATTACAGGCGTGAGCCACTGCGCCTGGTTTACTTGGGCTGTCTTATGCTACCTTTTATATTCCTTTAGAATCATTCAAGTTGTTTCAGGCACATGTCTCATTGAAATCCAAACTGCAGATTAGCATAAGAAAGTGTATCTTCCCCTTTGGTTCTATCTCTGTGTATAAACAGGAAAGAACTAGATTCTGGGGTCAAAGAGTTCTGAGTTGAACTTCAGCTCTGCTACTTATTAGACAGGTGACCTTGGGCAAACTACTTAACCTCTCTAGCTGTCCTTATCTGTAAAGTGGAAGTAAGAATAGTAGCAACTACATAGGTTTGTTGAGATAGTAAAATGAGATAATACATGTAAAGCACTAGCATAGAATTGGAGACTAAGAAGTATTCATTATATGGTAGCTACTGTTTTTATTTTTTAGTCTATTTTTCTCTCTCCCATGAGTGCCTATTTAATACAGGTTTGTTGAGCAAACTACAATATATGAATGCAACAAGGATGTACTATTAGCCAGGGAAAAAGACATAACAAAAGGCTTCTTTTCAGGGAGTTGAATAATTTTAATATTATAGGTTATATTTTAGATCCAAATCATAAAAGGCAACATAGAAATATGAAAATAGAGTGATATCCGGTACAGTTGTCATAGTGGTTAGGACGTCTTATTTGCGTACATAATTTTTTATTATCTTAACTACCTTAGTAGAATACCATATTATTTGATATGTTTTTTAAAACAGCAGGCCATGAAACAAAAATAACAATTTAAAATTGAACAACTCAGTCCAATTTTAAAGCCTAAAAGAGCGGTTATATTTCCCTTCACCCCGCCCACCCCCCAAACCCTGAATTAGCAGCCTTTTGCATGGAAAAGGCTATCTAGCAGATACCTTTCTGTCTCTAGGTAACTTAGTTACTTTTATTCCACTTCAGTTAAATACATATTTTTTATTCATATACCATGTACTAGACACCTGGGTTTCAAAAATTAACAAGCCACAATTGTAACCCTGGAAAATAATAAGATTGCCAACGTGTTAAGAACATGAAAATTGTGCTTTTGAGGAATGTGGTTGAGCTCATGGATGCTTTTTATAAGACTAGGGTGTGATCAATCTAATCATTCCTTCTGTGTCCTAGTTATAGAACTCAGTGTTTATATGTATTTTCCAGGTTGTTGGTTTACTAGGTTAGTGTGTATTTATTTTACATCTTGTGAATGACAGTCAAAATTTATGCCCCAGAGTCAGAAGCTTGGGTGAACCATTTGCTAAGGCCTGAAAACTACCTTTCTGTCTCACACAAGCAGTTGTTGTAATCAAATTGGCTCCATGCCTAGAGCAGGCTGTGTGACTCAGTGACAGTTGCAATCAGAGCATGGAGCTGGAGACAAAGAAGTCATAGATCAGGAAATCACAGTGACGATGGCCAGTTGGGATTGGCTGGTTTTATATGAGTGGAATTTTTTTTTAAGAATTTTTTTTCTTTAAATATCATTCATCAAAGACACATTTAATCCTGTTAGTTCTGCATGCGATTTAAAAAAATTGTTCTGGTAATACTGTGTTCAACACTACAAGTAATTCTGCATCGAGAGAGCTCCAAATATTATAACAACCATTCAGCATTTCCAATGATCTTAGATCCATCTTGGTAAGTTTAGGGCTTATATGCCTACTCTCACTTGAATTAGATCCACTTTTTGAAGTCACTTTGATTTTAACAACCACACCAGGCTAGATTCCATTATTTCTAGTTAAGATAACAGAATTGATTTTAAGACAAATCTGAAGGTAGAAGTTTTCAAATATTTTGAAGCTCACAACATATGTTTTGTGTTTAAAAAGGATGAAACCCTTCAGTTTTATATTCATTAATCTAGTTATCAATAGTTATAAATGTACATGGCAAATGGTAATAAATAGTTATATTGATTTGTGACTGTTAATTAACTATAAGAGGAAGGTGTATGTACAAAATGAGGCAAAAATGAATAACGGTGTGAAGTTGTGATAGTTATAATACAATTTATTTTTTCTCTTTTTATGATATCAGATATATAGTAATACAGAGTAGAAATATTTTGGTCACATCAAAGAAATCATTCTTAATTGCGTAGTTGAGTAGTTGAGTACGACTGCTGTACGACCAAGTATCTCAGTCCTCTTATGCTGCTGTAACAAAATACCTGAGACTGGGCAATTTATAAATAATAGAAATGTATTTTTTACCATTCTGGAGGCTTGAAGGTCCAAGATCAAGGTGCTGGCAGGTTCGGTATCTGGTGAGGGCCTGGTATCTGATTCCAAGATGGTACCTTGAGTTCTGTGTCCTCACATAGTAGAAGGTGGAAGGGCAAAAAGGGCAGAAGGTCATGTGAAGCCTCTTTTAGAAGGATCTTAACCCTTATAAAGAAGGAGCCCTCATGACCTAATCACCTCCTAAGGGCTCCACCTCTTAATATTGTTGCATTGGAAATTAAATGAATTTTTGAGGGGTACAAACATTCAAATAATAACACTAGGCAAGGATGAGGGTAATCTTGAGATAGTACAGCACTAGATTCTGAAATAGTATTCTCACTCACATAAACTTACAACTTTGGGAGTGGAAAACAACTATTTTACACTGTAGTTGGGAAATACTCTTACTTTTGCTGTTACTTTTGTACTTGGGTAATGTTCCTTAACATGAATCCTAGAATTCCGTATGAGGATTGAAAATGCCAATGAAAAAGTCCTGAAGAATTGTGATGCAATTTGAAACAGAGTAATTGTGTGAGGATTAAACCACATCATTCCAAAGTGAAGAGCTATTACTTGGGGAAAGAGTTGGAGTGACCATTGCATGTGATTTAGTTGGATGTGTACTTAAGGTGAACAGACTTGTAAAATTGGATCACTATGCCAGGGTCTCCAGCCCCAAGGGATGTATAGGAGGAATGTGCTAAGTGCATATATTTGCATCATTGTATTATTGTAGTATTGCATATTTAACCTTATGCAATAAATATTGTTACTAGCAACAGATGAGAAAACAGTGGCTCAAGTAAGCTAAGAAACTTATGCAATACCTCAGAGCTAGTAATTCTAAATCGAGGATTCAAACACTGATATACTGTCTCTAAGGCCTATAGGCTTAATTGGCACAGCGTGTTTCTTGAGAAGGACCTCAGAGTTATTGTGAGAATACTGGAAAGAGCATTTGATTTGGAGTGTGATGAGATCTGGATTAAATCTCATTTCTGTCTCTTATGTGCCCACAGGCAAGTTACTTACCCTTTGAGGCTCAGTTCCCTGGTAATATCTACTTTGCAATATTGTCGTAATATTAGGCATAATGTCACATGGTCCATATTCGATACATGGTAGTTGTGATTTAACTGTTATCTCTGAGTCCAAACAGTTACAGAGAAAGAAAGCTATGTCAAATTTTGAGTGCACTTAACTTTTCCCTTTGTCATTAACCAAGGCTGCTGGTGGTTATTTGATAATTTATCTCTAAAATCAAGTATGACCATTGCTGGAGGAAAGAAGACTGTGGAATGCACACTCCTATATTTCAAACAACTTAGAAAATGAAGCCCATTTATTTAATTTACACCAGAGCTTTTGGCACCATGTAAAGTCTTCCTCTGGAGGAAACAGACAACAAGCTAATTTCCCAAGGAGGGAGAAACAATTAGCTAATTCATGAACTGAGGTTGTAGTTACAGTATACTCTTTTGGCCGAAGATAATCATCCCTTAGCTTAAATAACACCAAACCGAGATTACCAATGTCATGACAGGAAGTGCTGCTTAAGGATAGGTCAAACCATAAATTTGAAATTCAGAGATGTTTGGGATGCTCAGAGACATTGGGATTTACATCGGAGATTTCATAACAAAAACAGAAAATCAAACTTACAAGTTCTTTTCCTGAAAAACAGAAGTATAAACAGAATCCTAATTAATGAATATTCCAGTAATTTTTAAGGAGCTAATATGTCAGAGCTGGAAGGGATTTTAGAGCTCATTGATTTCAGATCTCTCTCTCTCTGTCTCTCTTTTTTTTTGTTTGTTTTGGTAGGTGCAAAAACTGAAAATGAGAGAAAGGAAACACTGTGGCCAGATCCATCTGATACTGTGAAATATTTCTCATCTTGATTTTCTCCTGGATAAGATCCTGGGGCTTGGTGAGAAGCGTAATGTGTAGGGGTTCTAAAAGCCAGAGGCCTTGCTAAATTTAGATTTGGTTCTTGCTTATGTAATTTTCCCTGTGTTTTCAATTATTTATACAAATATATTATTTATATATGTCTGGAACTTGTGCTTTTAGCACTCAATAAGCAGGAATAATTTATAGGATTACGGAGTGCTTCCTGTCCTTACCTTTCAGAGTATGTTCTTTTGCATTGTTAATTAATTGTTATATTTCAGCCTTGTGCAACTTCCTTTCCCAGCAGTCTTGTGGTGATGCTTAACTAGTCAGAGAGATAGGATCTATATTTATCATCATATGCATGTTCCAAAATCCGGGTTAATTATTTTATTAGCCATTTCTCTAGCCTAGCTACCCATTGGGGGGAGGGGGCTGGGTGTCAGTGGCATGACCCAACAGGTCATGTTCCTTAAGTACAGTGAGAGCCTACTGAAAGAGGAAGCCAGCTTCCAGGCCTAAATGGAAGTTGCCTGTGCTTCAAGTTTCTTTTTTTGCCTCCACTTTCCAAAAACAATCTAGTTCTTGACCTATCCTTTTCTCCACCCTCCCTCAACACCTTTTTTTCTCTGCTGCCTTGCACTGGCATCAGACACCTACCTGGGCTCCTGACCATGGGTCTGGATTTGGGCTACTGCTAGAGATGCTGCCTATTTTTGCCCTTCTCCCTCTGCAATGCTCCCTTCCGGTTGTTCCCCATGTCTGGCCCCCCTTTTCCTTGGTTCTCACCTTGTCTTGGATTTCAGAGATTCAGGCCCTGCAACCCACGGGACTGGATGACAGCTGCTAAGTGTCAACCTGGCACATACCCCAGAACGGTGCTTGCATGTAAGGAGGCCTAGGCACCCTGGGAATCGAAGGCCTGAAAGTGGCTCCACTGGCTAAGGGCTGGGCAAGGTAGCAGCGCAACATCTACTTCTGCCTTTTTTTCCACAGTCTCCTCAGTATTCCCTGGAGCAAATGGAGAGAGGTCTTGGTTGTTTCCCCCTGAGGCTGGAGTATGTTGCTCTCTAATCATAGGTTTCAGAAGAGTAAACATAGTGAGATACATAAACTTCCCCTCTGTGAAAAGGAGGACAGAGATTTGCAAACTGAGGTGTGTTTTTTGGCTACTGTCATTTAAAGGCATGAGACTGGCTGGGTGCGGTGGCTCATGCCAGTAATCCCAGCACTTTGGGAGGCTGAGGCAAGAGGATTACCTGAGCTCGGGAGTTCAAGACCAGCCTGGCCAATATGGTGAAAACCTGTCTCTACTAAAAATACAAAAATGAGCCAGGCATGGTGGCAGGCGCCTGTGATCCCAGCTACCTGGGAGGCTGAAGCAGGAGAATCGCTTCAACCTGGGAGGCGGAGGTTGCAGTGAGCCGAGATCGCACCACTGCACTGCAGCCTGGGCAACAGAGCAAGACTCTGTCTCTAAATAATAATAATAATAATAATAATAATAATAACAATAATAATAAATAAAGGCATGAGGCCTTTGGCTGTGATGGAGTCCTTTGAGCTTAGCCTTTCTTGGATTCCTTCTAACCTTTTGATGGAGCCATCAGGTCAGCAGCCCACTCTCAGACCATTTACCCTGAAGGTGAGCAACTAGCTTACCACAGTCATAGGTGTTTATAAGGACATAGACCATCTATGCCTTTGGCTTGACATGAAAAGACAACAGAATATAAACAAAATAATTCATAGGAAAAAGGGCCATTGAAGAACTTTCCTCTTTCCTTTTCTCAGCATTGTCAGCAATTTGTTTTCTTTTTCATGACATGCTAAATAGGTATCAGGCATAATACAGTGTACTAGGTTGTCAGTATGTATTCAGTGAAGGATTGATGGGTGATGAAATGTCATCCCAGTTTAAAATATGGAACTCTCCAGACCTGGTTTTATTCATACTGGGAACACCTTCTGAAACATCACATATACCTCAGGAGCCCTGACAGCAGCTTTCAAGTCTTAAGGAATGCAGCTGCAGATGCTCCTGGTTAGGTGAGACTGATTGGCCACAGCACTGGCTGTCTGGAACCTGCCTCCCTGGTCTATTTGTTCTCTAGCACACTTTGATGGATAGATGCCAGAAGGTTCTGGTGCCTTGTGGGGCCAACTAGACGGTCAGGGAACTCCACCCAATCCAAGCTGATTAGGCCAAGTAGGCAGTAGCTAACTGTGTGAAAGGTGAAGGAGTGGATTCTGGGAAAGATACTATAAATGCCCTAGGCAATGAGTTTTCATAAATTCATCTGGCCACAGAGTGTGTATTAGCTCCATATTTAAAACATCTTAAATTTTAAGAGTAATTTATGTTTGCCATTTAACAAATGTAAAAAGCATAGATGAATATAAGGTAAAAAGTCCCTCTCCGGTCGGGCGCGGTGGCTCATGCCTGTAATCCCAGCACTCTGGGAGTGCCCGCGAGGCGGGCGGATCACGAGGTCAGGAGATGGAGACCATCCTGGCTAACACGGTGAAACCGCATCTCTAATAAAAATACAAAAAATTAGCCAGGCGTGTTGGTGGGCACCTGTAGTCCCAGCTACTCCAGAGGCTGAGGCAGGAGAATGGCCTTAACCCGGGAGGCGGAGCTTGCAGTGAGCCAAGATTGCACCACTGCAGTCCGGCTTGGGCGAAAGAGCGAGACTCCATCTCAAAAAAAAAAAAAAAAAAAAGTCCCCCTCCTGTGTGGTGATACCCTAATCGTACAATCTGAGTAAGCACAGCTAAAACTGTCTTGTTTATCTTCCCAGGAGTGTTTAGTGCACATGTAACCAGTATAGTGAATGGGCTAGACTAAATAGGGTGAAATCAGAAAAGTAGCTTTATTTTTTTCTCTAACCCAAGCCCTTAGAACCCATTCTACCAGTCTCCCTCTATAGACCTTGGACAGTATTTTGAGCAGATCCTCTATGGCTTTTCCAAACATGTCTAGATGTTAAAACATTCTTTTATTTTAAAATGTATTTAAAAGGTCAATCTGACCAAAATCAAAAGTTCCTTCTCATATCTCACTTTAAACTTCTTCCCTCTCCTTAACTCAGGCCTGGTCTTGGGTCAGAAATCTGCAGTGAGGAAGAGGAAGGTGGGATTTGGCTTGTCTGTCCACTCTGCCTTGCTTTCCCACTCCTCTGGATCCCCTGCTGAACCTGGCTACTCCAGGGCTGGGCTGAGGGGCAGGAGGAGAGGTAACAGAACAAGGTCCTGCTCAACAGGTGCTTTGTAATCAGATCAGTGCCCTCTGGATAGTGCATGCCTAATGCTGGCTTTTTCCTTTATGGATGGTTTGTAAGTTTTTCAGAGAATGCCCTCCGCTGAAGCAGCACTTTTGTTCTCTGTTCCCTGAACGATTTGTTTTGAGAGATGCTCTCTCAGCCTAGCAGAGTGGTTCCCCTCCTTCCACAGAATGTTTCAGCTGGGGTTATCTTGGCCTGGCAGCCAGCTCTCTGGGGGCAAGTTCTTTTCAAGATGGCACTAGCCTGGCAATCTTCCAGGAGGATCACTTAGCCCATGGGAGAGCTTGGCATCATTGCCCCACAGAAGCATGGAAGAACAGCCTATTCCCACCACAGCCCTCTTTCTTTGCTTTATCCTAGCGGGTCATTCTGGCCACCCTTCAGCCTTTTCCAGGCAACAGGCAGGCACTTCTATCTGTACCCCTGAGTTCTAGGGAACAAAGGTCAAGCTCACCCGAGAGTTCTCTCATTACACTCTTACAAGAGGAGGAAGCCTTCTGAGTGTTTAAAGATCGGCAACAGTCGAGCTGGGGATGGGATGCCTTTTCTCCCTCTAGTGAGCCTCCCCATTCTCTCCAAAGTTCTCTCTTTTCCTCTAACTTGGCACCCTGTGCCGCTTCTCTCATGAGGTGGGCAATCCCCTGGAGCTCTGACACTATTGGGCCAACAACTCTTATCCAGGTTCTCCTCTTCTTCCTCACTCTGATCAACCTCTAATATCCTCTTACACAGAGACTGATGGTAGGTGATGGGCTAAGGGGTCACAGTATAGGGTTTTGTTCACCGTTTAGCAAGTCCTAAATGAATAAGATAGCACCTCTATTTAGAACATGGGGGACATGTTACTTACTGTTATCAATTTTGAAACCTCAGCCCAAATTCAGAGACAACAGGAAAAGTACACACACACACACACACACACACACACACACACACACACACACAAACTTCTAAATGTTATATATCCTTTTCTTAACTTCAAATGGGAGTATACTATTCTTACTGTTTTGGAACTTGTTTTCTTCACTCAAGAACATATCTTAGACATCTTACATTGTCCATACATACAGATTACTGTATCTTTCTAATGGTCTAGAATTGTGCACTATATGTCCATTTTCAGGTTTCCATTATTACAAACGGTGTTAAAATGAATAATCTTTGTACACTTTTGAAAGCGTATCTGTAGAATAAATTTCTACAAAGAGAATAACTTTGAATTCGTAAGTAGGACTTTAATATATCTTGCCAGTTTGCCAGTTTTCTATCAGTTTTCGCTCTCACCATTAAGATATAGGATACCCATTTCTCCATACTGCCACCAAAAGTATTGAAATGTTTTTCAATGTGATAGGTAAAAAAAATCTCTACCTTATTTTAGTTTGTGTTCAACTGTAAACATGGCTGAACATCTTTCCATATGTTGCTTGGTCTTTGATATCTTTTGTTCCAAGTTGCCTTTTCACATCCTTTGCTCATTTTTGTACTCATGATTTTCATATTGATTTTTAAAGAGCACCCCACATTAAGGACATTAGCCATTTTCTGATATGTGAAATGCAAACATCGTCTCCAGTTCTTCTTTGATACAGTGGCTTTGTGTGTATCTTTTATTTCTCTTCTCCAAGGAATTTTTACAGTTTAATGCAGTAAATTCATCACTATGCATTTGTGGCCTCTGGATTTTATGACATCCTTAGGTTATGAAAATATTCCCCCATTTTCTTCTAGTGTTTTAATGGCATCTTTTTTTTTTTTTTTACATTTGTTATTGACCTTTACGGAATATATTTTAGGGTAAAGTGTGAGCTTATTTTTATCTAACAAAGCAAACTTTTACATTTATTTTTACTTACTTTTCATTTTAAAATAATTTTTAATTAATTAATTTATTTATTTTAGAGATAAGTTCTCTCTCTGCTGCCCAGGGTGGAGTACAATGGTGTGATCATAGCTCGCTGCAGCCTCAAACTCCTGTGCTTAGACGATCCTCCTGCCTCAGCTTCCTTAGTAGCTAGGAGTGTAGGTGCATACCAATGCACTCAACTAATTTTTTTGTTTTTTGGAGAGATAGAGTCTCACTATTTTGCTCAGGCTGGTCTTGACTTGCCAAGCTCAAGCAATCCTCCCACCTTGGCCTCCCAAAGTGCTGGGATTACAGGCATGAGCCACCACCCCCAGCCCTCAAAGCAAACATTTTGCCTCTTAGACTTCTGTAACTCCTCTTTCTCTTCTTCACATCACTAAATGAAAATTTAAATCCCTTTAACTACAGCTTCCCACACAGCTAAAGGCAAAAGCAAATGCAAAAGGTAAATTTTGTGTGTGAGTTTTAAATAATGCCCACTGCCCAATTTCCAGGAATCTTAGCCTGAATTTTCTGGGCATTGGTCTCATGGACCAGTGCTTATTTTCATGGCAGTTACAATGGGTTTTCAGATCAGGTGATAAAAAGAGGCAAGAATATTTGCTCCTTCTTATTTTTATACCAGATGCCAGGAGAGAGGAAGTAATAGGCCCAAGGTCATAGAACAAATTCGAGTGTTGAAATCCAACATTCTGAGCCATCAAGCCTGTTGCACTCATCATTGGACAATATCTTGTACAAAGCACAGGTAGAAAGCATTCTTCTTATTGCATCACTCACCAAATTACACAATCCACAACAAAAACAGCTAGAGGGCAGTGGTCAGGGTAAAGCTTAGCCCATTGAAATGCACAGATGTTTTAGCGAATTGGGAAAATGGCCTGCTCATAGAGATCATATATAATAATTGACAATGTGAGTCAGACTTGGGCCTCATTCAGAATTAATCTTATCCTCTTAATGAAATTGCTGATTGTTTTGACTTGCTCCTCTCTGCCTGTTTCAAGTTGCCTGACAGTGTGTTCCAAAGACAGTCTTGCTGGTCTGAGGCTCTATTCTCAAGTGCTGAATTATAGCGTCCATTAAGGAGTTCAGAAGATCTGTTTGGAGAGGCAGGAATCCAGCAAAGCTTCTAATTTTTCCATGATGACTGATGGATTTGGAGCACTCTTAAGGGGCGGCTGTATAATGCTAAGTGTTTAGCATGTGCCAGATTTGTCACCTTACATGAACCCTGTAGCTACCTTTTATTCCAACCTCATCTTCATAGGCTACCAAGAAGTGGTAGGTGGGAGGGGGGAGTAGGAGGGAGCTGCTGCTTCCAAGGGAAGAAGATTTCTGACTTTGGGAGTAGGGAGAGGTAGGAGGGAACGTGGGCAGTGAAGGGGGAGGCACCAAATAAAAAACCTGCCTGCGCCCTAATTACCTGGAATATTCCCTGCTTGGGTTTCATAGGTCATTGGATTTCTTCCAGAAATGTTGTTTTGCAAAGGGTGTGTGGAGTAAGCAGGCCTGCTGGTGAATAGGACATCCCTTCCTAACAACAGGATATGGAAGAGTTCAGCTCCAGGAAGATCTCTGTGCCCAAAATGGTGGAAAGAAGTCGGAAATGGTCTCTGTATGACCAGCTGCTATTTTCTGTAAACTCAAGTGGCTCTGGGGATCGGCCCCAGCACCTCGTAATACTGGGAGACTGTGTTTAATCTTAGGTGCCTGAAGTTCTTCAGTTAGTTTGTGGTTTATGTGGTTAGTGCTGACAGCACCAGCTAAGTTGGAGTTACAGGCAGTGATTGTGCTTGTCATAGAAATGGTTCATTCCTTGATGTGCTTTCAAGTGCTGTGTCCTATGAATCCTGTTGGCAAGAAAACCATCCTCCACCCTAGCACTTAGTTAATAAATATGTCTTGAAATGCAGCCAAAAATGCATATGTTTGCTGTGCTGTTAGATTCCTTCTTGAAAGGGAAAAGCTGTTCTGAAAGTGATGCACAAAGGATTCTATTAATTAGAACTTATGTCTCCCTATGGAATAAAGAATAAATAATAGCCTGTATTGCTACTCCACCAGTTCCTTTGTTGGACAACATTTATTGCTTTTGCTGCTAGCAAAAAAAATGCTGCTCTGACCCCTCAGTTGTCTCTCTTATCCTTGTGCTGTGCACGTACAACTATTCATTAATGTCAACAAGACTTATGAGTGCATATCCGGTGGGGTGGAGGCAAAGGGACTAGATCCCAAAGTCAACATTTTCGCAATACATTCCAAGATGAAAATGATCAAAGTCTCATTACTCTTCAATGACTAACAGAAAACAAAGTAGCGCATTCAGGACACAGGTTAGAGATGAAACAGATTTTAATTTTTTCTGATTTATGTTCATATATGCACCAGGTCCAAAAACATTTCAAGTCAAACTCGTCTCTAGGTATGGTAAAATAGGGTCATTGGAGCTCACTTGAAAATAGAATTTCTAGAAAGTAATTTAAACTTCCAGAAAGCTGGAGGGGGAAAGATCAGCCATCCAGGCAGAAATCAGGTACTAAAGATTCTGAAACACACTTGGGTGAGTATCATCAGAAGAAAAGATGTGTGTTGGATAAAGTAGCTAGAGAGAGGCCTCCATGCCTCCGAGGGAACAGAGAGATTCCTTAGCTTGTTTCTGCCTTGATGAGTTGATGAGACTGTAGTTAGACTAAGAAGGGCTCCTAAGAAGACTTAGTCTCAATTCTAAAACCAGTGCTTCCAGGCCACCATTTTATTCTGGGGATAGTACACTCCTATTTTCCTTTGTAAGTTACACTGTGTGTTCTGTGTCCCCTACAGATTTATACCCCACCCTTTTCCACTCTAGACCCTATGAGGCTGATGTCTATGGACTAGATCACCTGGGCTCCCTTGCCTCTGGCTTCTCTTTGGGTTTGGCTAATGGAAGGGGCTGGCAAGAAGTCAGAGGGCGTCAGGAAAGAGAGACGGATCAACTTATTCCCCACTGCCCTTGCTGCCAGGCCTCTGGTTATTAGTGGCTGTGTTCCTTAGAAAAGGCCACAGCTCCTGTCAGGACCCTTTCCCACTGTGCAGGTCTCCCTGGGATCCAGCAACCACCCCTTTCCCTTAGCTGTCAGGCCTAGGATTGCTAGTGTCTTCTCTCTTTTGCCAGCCCAGAAATGTTTCACCATCCTTCCTTGGCTTTCCTTAACCAGTCTTACTCTTTGAATGAGCTATCTGTTTTCTGCTAGAATTATGACGCGGATATCTATCCATATCAGCATGGCCACTAGGAACAGAAAGCAAGCAGCCAGTCCCTGATCTGGATCCAACAATCATACTTTACAGTGTTGTGGGTTTCTGGTAGTTGTTTTACCTTTGGAAATGTTCACAGGCTCCCATTATAAATGGTCTCTTCTGCTGTGTTTTACCTCCATCCTCTGGCTATATTAGCTGTTTAGTGACAACCTTGGCCTATCTGCTCTGACTCTTTCTTGCTTTGGGTAATTTAAGTAAGTGCTTCCTATGAGTCAGGTACTGTGCTGAGCTTTTTACTTATATATTTTATTAAATCATCGCAATAAATAGGTACTATCTTTGTCCATAGGTCACAAATGAGAAAACTGAGGTGCAGAAAAAGCTACTGAAAGTTACACAGCTAGGAAGAGCAGGCATTCAAATTCTGTTCTGCTCTAAACTGCCAAGCTCTGTGTCAGCTGATGCTCTGGCTTAGATCTCAGAACTCTATCATTACATGCCATGTTTCTACATACATTGGTGCTTCCCTTGTGTTTTCTAAACCGTGGGGTATCTTAGCTATTCAAACTGCTCACTGGGCTTCTAGTCCTGGCCCATCTCCTGTTCCTCCCACTCTGGAGCTTGATCTCTGTTTTAGTTTGCTAAAACTGCCATAAAAAATACTCCTGGGGGGCTTAAACAATAGAATTTATTTCTCATGGTTCTGGAGGCTGGAAGTCCAAGATCAAGGTACTAGCATCCTAGGTTTCATTCTGAGGACGTTCTCTCTGAGGCCAGCTGCTGTGTGTGTGTGTGTGTGTGTGTGTGTGTGTGTACATAAGGTTGTCTTTGTGCACATGAGGAGAGTTCTCTGGTGGCTGTTACTCTTCTTAGGCACCAGTTCTATCAGATTAGGGCTCCATCCTTACAATTTCATTTAAACTTTATTACCTTCTTAGAGACCCTGTCTCCAAATATTCACATTGGGGTTTAAGGCTTCAACATATGGGACACTGTGGCAACACAATTCAGTCCATACAGTACCTCTTTAGGAACCCAGACTTAGTATTGATTCCTGAGTCATTATGGTCAAAAACAAAAATCAGATCCTCTAGGGTAGGAAAAAAAATTCCCTCCCCCTCACACCTACAAGGTATGAATCTTTCTAAATTCTTATAAACAAATGATTTTTTTTTCTAAATTCTTATAAATGAGTGAATTTTTTCAAAAGCATTTGGAAATATTACGTTATACTGTACATATATGAGGACCTTGATTAACAGAATATTTATTTTTAAGGTATCCCATTCTAACTTCAGGCAGAGCGACATTATGTCATCCTAGTAAGATACGGTCTATGTCATATTTAATATTCTATGTGAACTTACACATTTCCGAAGTAGACAGGATTTATTTGTACAGCATGAGAAAGGTGTGGAGAGGAGAGCTGCCAGTCATAGATAAAAACATACTTGGTGGTGTTTAATTAAGAGAAGAGAAGAAAAGAAAAAAGCTTTGAGGGTGAAGAGAAGGGGATGGATGAAATATTTTATCCTTTGACAAATGTGTTTTCTGTGAAAAATTATAGGATAAAAAAAAGTGGTCATGGAAGCTGTTTACCTTCCTTTTCCTACTTCTACTCTTCGTTCCCATAAATCTGACAAGTTTATTTGTTTCTGCTCAGTCGTACCTCTGGAGAAGACGATAGGGACTATCTATAGTGGACTACTTCCAGTTAGCTAGTTCCTAAAGTAAAGCTGGCACTTGATAATGAAGAATCTTCACACATTAGGTTATTTTAACTTCCAAGAATCTGGCTAATCTGGTAGAAGTACCATAGCTCTCCAGAGGAGCAATTTATCACTTTGATTGGAAAAAGAAAGCCAGTATTATTTTATACATGGAGAAAAAGGTAAGAGAACATTATTGGAAATGATTTGCCATTGGTATATATTTTTAACTTGGCATGTGTAGATACATGGGGTGTGTCAACATAGACACATCTTCGTGTTTTGTTTCGTTACAGTGCATGCTATAGCAAGGGAATCTAACAACACCAGTGGTACTGGCTGTTGGGTTGGGTACATACCTCAGATTAGGTGCCCAAGCCACTTGTGTTTCTCCAAAGTCCTGTGGGTGTTTTGAACTGAGAGAGTAACACAAAAAAAGAGTATGGGGATCTCTGGACGGTTACAGGTCTGGAGCACCTGGCTCCTGGGATAGGTGAGGTAGAACTTGCTGAGACGCAGTGATAGGAGGTTTAATACTCTGGTGTGTCTTAATAGTACTAGTGTAGAAAATCCATCCCTGTTATTACTCTGATCTTTTCAGGAAGCAAAGTCCACAGTCTTTCTCAGGCACTCTTTTAGTCTGTAGTGCTATTATGTCCAACAGTTCTCTATAAGTAACTCCAATCACTTATGCTAAGTGTAAGCCTACTGTCTTTTGTTCTATCTACAGTAAAGCTAAACGTCAGCGAGTCTGCATAGTGATTCTTGTCCTTGAAAACTTTCTCTTGCCTTTGTTGAATACATTGTTCCTCTCTGAGTTACAAAAAGACCAAGGAAAAAAGAAAGCAACAAAATGGATGTGTCATTAGAGTGAATCTCTTCAGAAAGTTCCTCATACATCCTGGATTTTCTGATTTTTACCTCTTCTTGAATCGAGGGCGATATGAACACATAACCAGAGCATGTCATTCTTTCCTTCATGAGCAGAAGGGAGGGGTTTTGTGAATTAAAAACTCAAATGCTAATGCCATGGAAAAATTATGACTTGGTATCACAAATGCAGTCAGTGTTTGTGCAGCCTCTCCTACTATGTTTAAACTATGAAACATAACTCCTGTCTCTTTACATAAGCATAGTAGTATCACAGGGAACTACTTATGTGAGAAGGCTTTTCTCTCTTTCCCTAGTTTTTCCTTCTCTTTTTTAATGAGTGTGGGGGAAGAGTTTCAGCTCTTAGATGTTGGCCTTTATAACTTCCTTGTTGAAATTGTGAAGTTCCAAAGTTAGTTTCCCTCAGGGAATTTCCTTGACAAGCAAACAGTTCTTCCCTTATTCTTCCAAGGTGGGAAACATTCAACGAGGGAGGTCTCTCAGCCACAGCTCTTCCTGGAACATCTCCCCACTCCACTCTGGAATGTGGGGCCTATGGGGCCTGTGGCAGGTGGGAAACCTGTGGAACACAAAGCCCAGTTGTCCCTCTTCTAAAACTTTGCTTTGTCTGTTCAGAAACTGTCTGGATTGAGCTGGTGTCTGAGCACAGAGCTGCCATGAGAATCTATGGGAGTAGCTACTCTATCCTTGGGATTGGTCAATGTATTGTCCCTGAGCCTGAAGGATGAAAACCTCACTCATTCACCTGTACCAATAGACACTTGTGATGGTTAATTTTATGAGTCAACTTAGCTAGGCTACAGCATCCAGATATTTGGTCAAACATTATTCTAGATGTTTCTTTTCTTTTTTTCTCTCTTTTTTTTTTTTTTTGACAGAATCTCGCTCTGTCGCCCAGGCTGGAGAGCAGTGGCCCCATCTTGGCTCACTGCAACCTCCGACTCCCGGGTTCAAGCGATTGTTTTGTCTCAGCCCCCTGAGTAACTGGGATCACAGGCATGTGCCACTGTGCCCAGCTAATTTTTGTATTTTTAGTAGAGATGGGGTTTCACCATGTTGGTCAGGCTGTATTCTAGATGTTTCTGTGAGGTGCTTTTTAGATGAGATCAACATTCAGTCTGTAGACATTGAGTAAAGCAGATTATCCTTCATAATATGAGTGGGCCTCATCCGATCAACTGAAGGCCCTAGAAAAAAAGACTGATCTCCTCCAAAGAAGAGGGAATTCTGCCAGCACACTGCCTTCAGACTCAACTGCAGCTCTTCCCTGGGTAGCCTGCAGATTTTGGATTTGCCAGCTTCCTCAATCAGCTCCACAATGATGTGGGCCAATTCCTTAAAATCAGTCAATCTCTCCTTCCCCACCCTCCCCCTACCCCCTCTCTCTATACACATATATACATACATCCACTTCCGTTTCCCTTGAGAACCCTGGCTAATACAGCATTGACCATACCTTAAAATTCGTTCTTAAAACTTGATTAGAAGCCTATTTGAAGGCCGGGTGTGGTGGCTCACGCTTGTAATCCCAGCACTTTGGGAGGCCGAGGCAGGCGGATCACGAGGTCAGGAGATCGAGACCACGGTGAAACCCCGTCTCTACTAAAAATACAAAAAAAAAAAAAAAAGCCGGGCGTGGTGGCGGGCGCCTGTAGTCCCAGCTACTCGGAGAGGCTGAGGCAGGAGAATGGCGTGAACCCGGGAGGCAGAGCTTGCAGTGAGCCGAGATTGCGCCACTGCACTCCAGCCTGGGCGACAGAGCGAGACTCCGTCTCAAAAAAAACAAAAAAGAAGCCTATTTGTGGAAGATAGTTATTTGTATTCTACTTGAATAAGTTGGCAATACAACACTTTTCAGGCTATGGTTCCACATAAGGCTGATAAGAAACCTGCAGTCATAGGAGAGACCTCAGGTATAGTGATTTATTCTGCACACGTTGGCTTTCTAAATCCATAATCTTATTGTGTTGTTCATATGCTTAAAATTCTTTACTGCCTTCAAGAAAAGGGTCAAAATGATTAATGTGGCCTATGAGTAGCATGATCATATAATTATCCAAATGGGAACACTTTTGAGAGTTAAGAGGAGTGCTGTTAATAGGATCCCTGTATCTATAAGATTCTGTCAGTTCTGACCCTTACCTCCTCTAGGTCCACATTCCCTTCCACTCACTTTGCTTAAGTGCCATGTTTCTTCCTGCTGCAGGGCCTTTGCACATGCTAATCTCTCTGCCTGAAATATTGCCCCTCCCACCCAAGCATCCCCCACTCTATGTAGCCAGTACTTCCTCATCTTTTAGATTTACCTCAAACATCACTCACTTAAAGTCTCCTTGGTTTTGGTGTGAAGTTGATATGTTCTCAGAACAGCATGCACCTTTGTAGCACATGCCATTTTGTAATTCTACCTTTTTACTTTTATTTGGGTCACTATTTGATTCAAATTTGTCTCCCCAACTGACTGGAAGCTCCACCAATGCAGGGATTGTACCTGTGGTTCCAATGCTTATGTGCTTGGCACGTAGTAAAACTTCTTCCAAATACTTATTAAGTAAATAATTGAGTGAATCCTATGAACCCCTTATAAGTGAAGTGTTATTTTCATTGGCTAGAGGTTAAGGAAGCCAAGGTTGATATATATGCCCTTGGTCACACAGTGGCAAAACTGACACTCAACCCTAGGTTGGTTGACCCAGAGTCCATGCACTTTCCTCAACACCAGTCTGTTTTTCTCTGCACCTGCAGAAACCAAAGGCAAAACTCCTATCTGTGGGCTTCTCGTATTGTCTCATCTCTAAAAGCACATCCCATCCTGACACTACTAAGAGAAATGAGAAAGCTATCTCTGTACTTTAGATGGAACCAATCTTAGAGTAATTGTCTGGAGATTGTGGAACCTATTGCCTCTGAATAATTGAGTAACAGAGTGAATCATATCACTTGAAGGTGAGAATAAGTGTGTACAGAATTTCTGTTATCCCCAGATTTTAGAGTGTAAAATGTTTGATCTCATGAAGGGAAGAAAATACAACACTGTTATATTTCATTAAAAAATTGAGATTAAAATCTCATGTTCTATTTTTATGCAACTTAAAGGTGTTTTAGATATAATTATAAAGAATCAAAGCAACTGTTTCCTAATTGATTCCTAAGTAGCAATACTAAACCCTCTCTTGGTTGTCAGGTAGATAATTTCATGATTCCATTTCGTTTTAGAAACACAATAGCTTAAGAATTGTGCAACCTTCGGTGGGTATCATGTAATGAGCAGATAGCTCACAGACAGGGAAACTTGCAAAAATCTGATCAAAATGGTCTTATAGTTCTGTCTCCTGAATTTCAGACCCACAGAGCAGATTCACAGCCAAGTCTGAAAGACTTGACAAAATAGGGTTACACTGGAAATGCTGACATGAGCTCAGCAGAGGAATGGTCTTACTATATTGCTGTAACAATCTGAGCAAAAAAAAGAATATTTGTGTGTGTGTGTGTGTGTGTGTGTGTGTACTAATCTTCAAGCTACCTCTACGTGACTTGAGAATATGCCACTGAAAGCAACATAAGTTGGCCATGTAAATCGTGCGTACATTCCTAGTGAACAGGGCTCTTGATCGCATTCCTGCCAATTATGTTGTTCTTCAAAATATCTGAACTAAGTCTTAACATGTTAAGAATGCTCAGGAAAAAAAAAAGTACCAGTGGAGAATTTTACTTCTCTGTTATGAAAACAGAAGAAAGAGGGGCTTATTGGAATAGCAAGTCAAAACTGTTTGCAGGCGACTTCTACTGAGGTAAAGTGACTGATTTATAAGTTACTATGAGATAAATTTGGGTTGACTTGATGGCAAAGAACTTAAGAGACTTCAGGAAAAATCATTTTGGTAGTACCTATCCTTCCACAGGCCTTGTTTTTTTCTCATGACATTTATCTTACTCTGGGCTGAATAAATAGGTATTTGTGTTTTTACTTTACTTTTCATATCTGCACTCCCACCTCCAGCCCCTTAGACTTATGTTGCCAGAGGGCAAGAAATATGTTTTATTACTCTTTTAATCCCGTGTGATACTCAGTGAACTGCAGTGAACATAGCAAATGCAAAATACGCATAAAGTGGCTAATACAATTTAGTGTCAGGCATGGTGGCTCATGCCTGTAATCCCAGCACTTCGGGATGCCGAGGCGGGCAGATCACCTGAGGTCAGGAGTTCAAGATCAGCCTGGCCAACATGGTGAAACCCCGTGTCTACTAAAAATACAAAAATTAGCCTGGCTTGGTGGCAGGTGCCTGTAATCCCAGCTACTTGGGAAGCTGAGGCAGGAGAATCGCTTGAACCCAGGAGGCGGAGGTTGCCGTGAGCCGAGACGACGCCATTACACTCCAGCCTGGGCAACAAAAGCAAAACTCCATCTCAAGAAACAAATTAATAAAATACTATTTAGTAACTAGCGACCTGAACACTGTAGAATATAGGCAGATGACATATGTTCTGGCAGGTAAAATAATGACAACTATTGACATTTTGAGAGCAATCTGGGCCTAAGATTCTTTGTGTGTTTTATTATTAGCCTCTTGAGCACTGGGGCTCTTAGCCTGGACCAGGTCACCTGCCAAACCAAACTGGCAGAATTGTTTTCCCTTTACAGGGTCACTTAGCAGCCAGTTAATGCAATCATCCTCACTCAGGCTCTGCAGTGAGGCAAACTTACATTTGAACCCCAGTTTTGCCAGTTGCTGGCTGTGTAACCTTGGGCAGGTTTCTTCACCTCTCTCAGGGAAATAGTCTAGACAGCTTCCAGAGGTGAGTGCCTATGGCTGGCAGGCTTTCCATATGCTCCCGGCATTTGCGTAAGTGAGCTGTGTTCACTTACAAGACAACAGAATGGGACTATTTGGAAGTCAAAACACATTTTTTGGACGCAGCAGAGAACCTGGAGGCGAGTGGGGCTTGGAGTTTTGTCTAGGACTTTGGCATTAGCTGTCATCCTAATTTTATCTGGCAAATTAGGATAGAAAGCAGCAATTAGCCCTTATGGCTTGATCTGCAAACTGCTTCTTGTGCATTGAAAGTTGATTGACAATCCTGAACACACACCATATATAATCCTGAAACTCTACTACTGAGGTTGCTGCTGGGAATCCCAATATTATCTCCACTCCCTTGAACTGTACAAGAACTGTGGAAACCCCCAGATGTTGCTTCTTCCACACTGACCCGTGGTAGGAAATGAACATGTTACACACTTCTAGGCTTTTTAGGATTGGGGAAATGGAATAACTGACATTTCTGAGAAGTCCATGTGACCCACTCTAAAAGTCTGAGGTTTCAGATTAGATGTTGGCATCTCACATCCTAAACTCTATCCTGTGCATTAAGAGTTTGATGTATATGTATAGCTGATTATGTGTCCCCAGTGGCACACAGATGTGGTGGTTACTTCTGGGGAGACATTATCCACATTTTACAGACAGTTGAAAAGAAGACCTTGGAGTGAAGCTTCTTGCCCAGGGCCATGAAATGGGTCTACAGTAGAGGCAGAAGTACTAGGATTTTAGGTCCAGTTGGTTTGATGTCCTGGAAAGGTCTTTTCGGTATTGGAAAGTGAGGCAGCTGGAACATGGCCGTCTTCCCCTTTGCCTCTCTCTGAAATGGGTTACATCATCTCATTCTCTGAAAGTAAGTTTATTTTTTAAAAAATTAGTGGGAAATTTTTCTTACAAAGGATGCAGCATTTTAACAACACTGCATGATTTGGTGAATCATTTCAGTGATTCCTTACTTAACAGGTATTTCCCTCAGGCCACACCAGTCATGGGATAGAGCTGGGATGTCCTGCTGTAGCAAATTGATTTTTCTGCTCCTCTTGCCCATGACCTGTGGGAACTTCTATCTCAATTCAATCCTTTCCTTTGCTCAGACAGTGGAGGGGAATCCCTGAGGGGTGGGGGTCTCAGGAACTGCAGTCTTTCCCACGTACTTCATCGCTGTGTCTGACAACACCAGTTTCCTGACCTAGCCACCAGCCACAGAACCATCTTCCAGTCTTGTCAGCGCTGTCTCTGAGGCCTAAATGTGCCACATGCCAGTGCAGAATGCTTTTTTCTTCTTTCTTTCCAGTGGATTTGGCCATTTCTCTGCTAGAGAAAGCACAGAGGCTGACTGACCCTGGGGTCCAGGAGCTTTCTTAGATCATCCATCTCTTCTTCAGCAGCCTGTATCTGCCAGTTCCACCTTATTCTCCTCTTGAAGGAATGTGGTCCTTAAGAACCATCCTGGTTTGTCCTCCTTTCTACCCTTCGTGACATTTTCAGGATCCCTCCCTCCAGCTCTTTCTTTCCACTTCCATCAGAAGATTCCTTCCAAAATAAAACCAGCACATGTTTTTGGTGTGGGTTGGAGAAGCAGAGTGGGGGGCAGACTTTTGTTTCAATTGCTTGAAAGGAAAGGAATCCAGGATACCAGCACACAAAATAAGGAAGTCATTTAGATCTATTTGTAGCCTTAACTCTGGCTCTCTAGAGTTAAGGCTCTTTTTGTTTGTTTTTCTGCTTTGTTTTTAAATTAATAGGCTTTGTTTTTTTTAGAAAAGTTTTAGGATTACAGAAAATTGAGCAGACAGTACAGAGGGTTCCTGTCTACACTCTGTCCTCCACACTTGGTGAGGTTTTAAGTATTCAGATGTGGAACTCATGAACTACTGAAAGAAGAAACACAATCTTGTGAATAAACACGGCATTTCTAACCTGCAGAGCTGCTGAGACATGCAAGGAAATAATGAAATCAGCATTTTAAGTAGATGGTTTGTCATTTTTCGACCATAGGTTATTAATAAAGGCAAATTACTAGATGTTTTAATTGCTTAGCACTTTTAATCATTCATATAAGAAACAAAACTAGTGAGGAATGTTTATGTTATAGTGTAACATTTTGGTTTTTTTTTAGTGTAAAATAATTGAGTAGAATTCTAAGAATAGCTAGAATTTTCTAATTGTCTACCTCCTTTTCTAGTTGCTTCTGTCCTGGGTTCTCATTCTAGTCTAGACCATTTGTCCAGAAACACAAATTGATTCTTAAAAGCTACCTGTGGTTGCAGTATGGGAGCAGAGTGGGAACTCTGTTAACTGTGTGTGGTTTCATCTTTCTGCAGCTAAATCCTTAATGCCTTTAAAAGGGCCAGGGAGTTCGAAGTCCTTTCTAATGATCTAGTAATGGTGGAAAAAGCTTGTTGAAAGGTTGTAAATATTTGTTGATTGATTGTCAACACAGAAAAAGGCTTTTACTCCTCCAATAGCATCAGGGAGGAGGGAAAGGGAGGAAGCTTTTACTCACCCGTTTCAATTCAGCTTTTTTATTTCTCATACTTTGAGGCCTGGGACATATATTTCAAGAATAGACCTGTTCTTTCATCTTCAAAAGAGAAAAATTAGAATAAAACAGTTGTCTGTTTAAGTTTCACTCTATAACACAGGGAAATGTACAGAAATCAGTTCCCAAGTTGGACGAGGCTAAGCACAGCTCTTCATGAATAAGAACTAACTTTTATTTTCAATCCACTGAAGGGAGTAGGTGGAGTAGGCAGCTGCTGATGTCGTGAGATTCGAACATTACCAACAGACTTGCCTGCACAAAAATATCTATCCCTTGGGTCTATCATAGATACTGTAAGGAAGCCAGCCATTAGAACTGCTTTTCTGGATAAAGACATTGTCTCCAGTTGGTGCCATTAAAATGCACATCTATTTCTTAGGAAAGGTAAATGTTAATGCATTATAAAAAGTTAAAGTGTGCGTGTGTGTGTGTGTGTGTGTGTGTGCATGCACGGGAACTTTTTATTTTGAGATAACACGCAATTGGAAGAAATAATACTGAGAGATCCTGTATACATTTCACCTAGTTTCTTCATCTTGCATAACCATAGTACAATATCACAACCAGGAAGTTCACATTGATAGAGTCTGCAGACTTTATTTCAGAGTTCCCCAGTTTTACCTCTGTGTGTGTGTGTGTGTGTGTGTGTGTGTCTGTATGAATGTAGTTCTATGCAATTTTATCATGAGTAGATTGGTAAAGCCACCACAATAGTCAAGATACAAAAGATACAAGATGTAAAACCTATCACAAGGAGCCCTCATGCTATACTTTTTATAGCTCTCTCCCTGCCTACCCACCACCCCAACCCATGGCAACCACTAATCTGTTCTCCATCTCTCTAATTTTGTCATTTTAGGAATGTTATAGGCATGAAATAAACCTTACTTCCATTTAGGTCCTTTATCTTCCCCACTTGAAAAATATAATTGTCTTAAGTATTTCCTGTACATATATTGAGCACCACATCAGATGGTATTACAGTCTTTGCTTCAATAGTCAAATGATTTTAAAAATTCATGAGAATAAGGAGAGTCTATTATATTTATCCTTATTTTCATCCATCCTGATGCTTTCCCAGGTAAGGTGAATTTTAAAATTTACTAATAACAGGAATTCTTTCTTTGTTAATTTTGAAAAGTATTTATTTATTTATTTGAGATAGGGTCTCATTCTGTTGCTCAGGCTGGAGTGCAGTGATGCAATCATAGCTCACCACAACCTCGAACTCCTCGGCTCAAGCAGTCCTCCCACCTCAGCCTTCCAAGTAACTGAGACTACAGGCGTGCACCACCACGCCTGGCTAATTTTTAAATGTTGTTTTAGTAGGGATGAGGTCTTGCTGTGTTTCCCAGGCTGGTCTCAAACTCCTGGTCTCAAGCGATCCTCCTGCCTCACCCTCCTAAAGTGCTGGGATTATAGGCATGAACTACTGTGCCCGGCCTCCTTTGTTAATTCCATGTATTATTAGGATGTATGCTCATACAAATAGCAGAACATTTCGAATAAAACCCTTATTGTAAAATATACTATAGCTTTTGATAAGCAACCAATTTGATCAGAAAGAATGAAGAAAATTTGGCATCATAGAGCACTCCTGGAGAGAGTAGATTTTGTCCAGTGTTTTCCTATCTTTTCTAGAGTTAGCGCTGTTCATGACCATCTGAGGTTATGTCTGTTGTTAGGAAGTTACGTCCTCATAACTCGTTAAGTGTTCATGATGTAACATGTTATGCTGTTCATAGTTATGAAGTTATGTCCTCATCTGTGGTTGAACCCTTGAAAATATGCTATAATCACAGATTTTTTCCCTGTACTTCACACCTTTAACACAAATAGAAAGGCGATATTGTGACAGGGCTGATTCAATAAAGCTACTTTCCTCTGGAAACCAGGTATTCTGGTATTATTGCAGGGGTGGAAGTTGAATTTGGGGCCTCATGCCTCAATTGGGCTTACCGACCTCTGTTCCAGTGGGTTCTTTGGAACTGTTGACCCTCATGATTTACACACAAACAAGCTTTTAGTGGCCAATACGTATTGGTAAACATTATATAACCTCTGTAGAAAAGTTCCAAGAAGTCTTGTATTAAGAAAACCTATTTTACTTACTTAACTCAGAGTTTCTTTTCCCCTTCTCTAGACCTTATATTTCCTTTTTCTTTCTTTTAGCTTTTTTATTTGGAAATAATTTCAAACTTACTGAAAAGTTGCAATAAGAATAGTACAAAGAACATACATATATCCTTTATCTAGATTCGCTATTGTTAATATTTCATCCTGTCAAGCCAGGATTAAAAGTAAAAAAGATTTGTTGGGAAAAATGCCTGTGAATGACAAAGTGGGAAGAGAGCAGAAGTAGGCACAGAGCGCCCCAGGCTGAGATGCAGGTCTGACACTTGTGAAGGGAGATGGAGGTGAGGGAAGATTAAGTGGGAAGAGGCTGAGACTGTAGAACAGCCATGAGACAGTCTCAGCCAGGTCCACCAGGAGCTCCAAAGCAAAGATTTCTGCTTAGAGGAGCCCTACATTGGGCAAGTATGACAAATGTAATTCCCTCTCCATGCTCAGTCATTGGTTAGGAGCAGGCTAGCGGGGGTGTGGTCTCAGCAGAAATTCTGTGACCAATTCAAAGATGTGGCATCCAGAGGTCAATTGCATTCCTTGCAGCAAGTTCTTTCTTCACAGGAGATCTGAGAAGCATACTGTTACGATGACCTTTCTTTGTCTTTTATGACATTGACATTTTTGAAGAATTTAGCTCTCCCTCTCCTTCATAATAGAACATTCTTCATTTGGTTTTGAGGTTTAACCGAGTATTTTTTTTCACAGACCTTTTTACTGACAATTACCTATTAGCATCCCTTTGAACTTGTATTCTGTAGAACACACTTTGGAAAACTGCACAGATGTTGATGTTGCTGCTAGAAATGATATTTGGCTAATCTTGGTGTGTCTATAAGGGTATTACCGGATGAGATTAGTGTTGTTTTTTTGCGGGTTGGGGGTGTTAACAGGATCTTGCTCTATTGTCCAGGGTGTGATCATGGCTCACGGCACCCTTGACCTCCAGGGCTCAGATGATCCTCCCACCTCAGCCTCCTAACTAGCTGGGGCTACAGGCGTGCACCACTATGCCTGGCTAATTTTTGTATTTTTTTGTAGACAGATTTTTGCCATGTTGCCCAGGCTAGTCTCAAACTCCTGAGCTCAAGTGATCTGCTTGCCTCAGCCTCCCAAAGTGCTGGGATTACAGGTATGAGCCACTGCACTGGCTGAGATTAACATTTGGTTTGGTAAAATGGATACAGTAGATTGCCCTCCCCAGTGTGGGTGGGCCACATCCAATCTGTTGAAGGTCTGAATCAAATAAAAGCCTGACTCTCCCCTGAGTAAGAGAGAATGCTCCTTGATGGACTGTTTTTATGTTGGAACATGGGTGTTCTGCCTTTGGACTCATACTTGAACTGGAACTTACGCTATTGGCACTTTTGATTGTCGGGTGTTTGGACTCAGACTGCAACCATACCATTGACTCTCCTGGGTTTCCAGCTTGCTGACTACATCTCTTGGACTTTACCTCCATAATCACATGAGCCAATTCCTTACAGTAAATCCTTCTTTCTCTCAGTACAGATATAGATATAGATATATATCCTATTGGTTCTGTTTCTTAGGAGAACTCAGACTAATATACTCCCTTAGCCCTGCAATCATCATAAGCTATTGGGCACGACAGCATCCTGAATGGATTGTTATTTGAACTAAGGAAAGGGTCAGCTCTTAGACAGGGCAATCAACCAGGGAGCTAGTTTTGCTGTGTCAACAAGGTTAAGGCAGTTTGTGGGAGCAAAAGAAGCTTCAAAGAAATGCCAAATGCAGAACTAATTACCTATTACTTAAATAGTAACTGATGGTTTGCCAGTCATAGGAGTGCAGCCCTTTCTGTCTCTCTGAATATCTAGTTGACCATTTGCTAGAGAGAAGTGCTTGCTTGGACTCATGCTTACTACACCCATGTTTTTTTTTTTTTTTTTTTTTTTTTTTTGAAATGGAGTCTCGCTTTTTCACCCAGGCTGGAGTGCAGTGGCTCAATCTCGGCTCACTGCAAGCTCCACCTCCTGGGTTCATGCCATTCTCCTGCCTCAGCCTCTCCGAGTAGCTAGGACTACAGGCGCCTGCCACCACGCCCGGCTAATTTTTTGTATTTTTAGTAGAGACGGGGTTTCACCGTGGTCTCGATCTCCTGACCACGTGATCCGCCCGCCTCGGCCTCCCAAAGTGCTGGGATTACAAGCGTGAGCCACCGCGCCCGGCCACTCATGTCTTTTTCATGCCTCTCTTTCTCAATTTGTAAAACAAATGGCCTCTAGGTTTCTGGTCATATATTTAGAGACTTAAGAGCAAGATACTCCCTTACATTTAAAACACAGAAAAACTTGGTGTTGTCTCATTGGGACAATAAAATCTTTGTGCCTGATTATATTGTTCAAAATGGCCAAAGCAGTATCTGCACTCCTACATGCTCTTTTAGAACCAGGCTACTTTGCATTAAGAGATGGAGTTTATTTCCCCTTTCCTTGGACCTGAGTAGGCTTGTTACTTCTCCAGCCAGTAGGGTATAACAGAAGTGATGCTGTGTGACTTCTGAAGCTAGGTCATAGAAAGGATACGGCTTCCGCCTGACTATCTCTTTTGGAATGCAGCCATAGTATTGTGAAGAAGCCAAGGTCACATGGAGGGCCCATGTATAGATGTTCCAGTCAACAGCTATTAAGTTCCCAGTCGACAGCTAGCATTAATTGTGAGTGAATAGGCCTTCAGATGATTCCAGTTTCCAGCCTTCAATTCTTTCAGTATCAGACATCTTGGAGCAAATACAAACCATTCTTTCTGTGCCTGTCCAAATTTCTGACCTACAGATCTATGAGCATAATAAATAGTTGTTTCACACTACTAAGTTTTCTGGTAATTTTTAATGTCAGCAGAGTAACTAAAACAAAACTATTGGCCAAGTTCAATACTGTAATCAGTTGACTATTCAACAGATAGGTATTATGAGCCTTCTCTGATCAAAGTGCTCTGATCAAAGTACTCTGCTAGACTTGTGGAGTTTGCAACAAAAAACAAGCAAAAGCAAAACCAAAGAATATTCTGTCCTTGAAGAGTCCAGTAGTCTAGTAGAAAAAACCAAATACGTAAGAGCAAAAAGGTAGCTGTGGCTAACAATATGTGGTAAGTGACAAATGAGATAATAAACAAGTACTATAAGGGGGTTGGATGGAGGGAGAGGTCACCCTGGGTAGAACGGAGAGACTGGGCTTCATTATGTAGCAACACAGCACCCCAGCACACATCAAATACTTGGGATCTGTTTGTTAATTTTACTGGAGAAGAATACAAGTTTGTGATTAAAGAAGAGTATCAGGTACTTGGAGAGGAAAGATGAAGGTATTTCAAGCAGATTAGAAAACAGAAAGTTGGGTCTGGAATATTGGCATGTGGTTAATAGCACTCACTCCTTTTGTGTGTAACAGCATACACTTCACAAAGCACTTTCACAGACTTTGTCACATTGAATCTTAGCAATGATTGTATGAAGTAGGTTATCTTTATTTATGGATGAAAAAATTTAGACGCAGTGGTCGAAAAACTACTTTGGTTTTGACAGAAGTTTCTGGTACGAGGAGTAGTGAATGACAAGAAAAAGAAAGATAACTCACATTTACTGAGCATCCGCTAAATGCCAGGCATTTTGCTTGGTTATTTTCATAATTTGTTTAACAACCTAAAATTTAATGTTACAACAACCCTAGAAGTAATTGTTATCATCCTGGTTATATAGATGAAGAAACTGAAGTTCAGAGACATCGAATAACTTGCTTAAGGTCATGCAAGTAGTAAGTTACGACCTGGCAAGATGCGATGGCAAGTTCAGCAGGCCTCCCACATTCCTGCAAGATGGAGCCTCTCTGCTTCTCTCCACATACATAGATTCAAACAAACCTCCCTTTTACACATTCACAGAAGCATCTGGATATCGCCCGTCAAAAGCACTCAAGGCATTAATATGGAAATAACCAATGGGTTTAGCATCTTCAAAAAAAAAAAAAAAAAAGGCCGGATGCGGTGGTTCACACCTGTAATCCCAGCACTTTGGGAGGCCAAGACAGGTGGATCACGAGGTCAGGAGATTGAGACCATCCTGGCCAACATGGTGAAACCCCATCTCTACTAAAATACAAAAAAATTAGACAGGCGTGGTGGCTTGTGCCTGTAGTCCCAGCTACTTGGGAGGCTGAGGCAGGGGAATCGCTTGAACCTGGGAGGCGGAGATTGCAGTGAGCCGAGATTGTGTCACTGCACTCTAGCCTGGTGACAGAGTGAGATTCTGTCTCAAAAAAAGAAAAAAAAAAAAAAAAAAAAAGAGTTGTTAATCTCAAGGAATTTCCAGTTGATAGAATGTGAGGGGAAAATCTGTCTCTCTCTCTAATAAGCTGGAGCACTGCTGATATACCCAGTAGTTTAGTAACGAACCAGGACTATGATCTTAAACTAGCCACTACCTCCTCTGGGTTTCAGCTTCCTCACCTGTAAAGTGAAGGGATTGCTGGCTGATCTTCAAGGTCCTTGCCAGATGGAATTTTATGATTCTGTAAACCCAGAACTAACGTGTGAAATGGGGAATTCATCTTAAAACTTTTTCAGCATCATTTAACCTTTGTCTTCACCTTTGCAAGTGAGTCCGTTCCCAACCTCTGTGAGCAAAAGATCATTACTGAGAAGAGTGGGGCTTGGAGTAGTGATGTTCTGAAGCACATACCAGATCTGTCTGTTGATGGTGCTTTCAGAAGAGCCACCAGTATTTGGCAGATCACTGTAAGCCTACAATTGCAAAGTTATTTCGGTAAAACTGCTTTACACAGTGAGTTAATTTTCCATACTTTGCTGTCTTAGGTTTTCCTCTGTTAAGTACATGTCCATTATTTTAGTCGATGCTTTTGAGATGTTCCCACTAGGTGAGATTGCTCTAAAAATAAATTCCAATGATTTGGTCTCATCAAATGGCAGAAGGTTCTAATTGTATAAAACTAACCACTAAAAAATCGGTGGCAATTTGGACTTGCATAAAGCACAGAAATTGTGTTGTTAATTGCTCTCCTCTACCTTCTCTCTGTGTTAATTGCCACGGATAATTGCCAGCTCCCAGCGAATCATGGAATATGGGGATGCTAGGTAGACTGTCCTCCCTATCTATATTAAACCATTTGTGACAAATAAATATGCAAGAGGTGGTAGGCAAATGAATTTATGGCCTTAATTTTATTGCTTGTATTGAGTTAATGTGTTCCCAAACTCTTCTTTAATTGCTGTGTCCTTGTCTGTTGTTGAAAACCTGGGCAGTTATAAGTTGTTACATAAGATGTCATGATAGGTAAACTCTTATCTCCAGAAGTTGACTTATCACTTATATTCTCTTGTATTTATACTTAGGAAATAGCAAACAACTTGACAGCATTACCTTTCTTAGTCATTTTCAATTGCTTATGAAACAATTTATTAGCACAGACCTTCCAAAAAGCCACATTCAGCAAAAGATTTCATAAAGCTTACAAAACTTTATTTCATTTTTGTCTTTCATTCAGTTCTTAACAAAGATGAAAGAATATTTCCTTTTTAGGTCTCATTTCATACAGACAGCCCTTGAGTGAGCGTCCTTTGCTCCAAATGAAAGAAAATTTAGCTTTGAGTATGATCATTTCAGAGTGACACTCTGAACAACATGAAAACTAATTGCTACCCAACAAAAAGATAAAGGATTGACCCAAATTTTCCTATCCCACCTTATTTGCAAATATTCTGAAGGTCTTCTTCTGGTTCTCCCAGCCTACCATGATTAGTCCAAACCCCTTTGCCTGCAATAATCACATGCTGGTTGTAAAAACATTAAAAAATGCTGATACTGTGACTGGTGAACAAAATCATCATTATTTGATGATGCCCAAATCTGTCTCAAACCACATTTTCTGTCATGGTGGTAAACATCTGACCTCTATTAGTGTGTATTTAAATAAGTTTTTTTGTTTTGTTTTTTTTTGTTGTTGTTTTTTTTTGAGATGGAGTCTCACTCTGTCACCCAGGCTGGAGGGCAGTGGCGCATCTCAGTTCACTGCAAGCTCCGCCTCCCAGGTTCATGCCATTCTCCTGCCTCAGCCTCCCGAGTAGCTGGGACTACAGGAGCCCGCCACTGCGCCCAACTAATTTTTTGTATTTTTACTAGAGACGGGGTTTCACCGTGTTCGCCAGGATGGTCATGATCTCCTAACCTCGTGATCTGCCTGCCTCGGCCTCCCAAAGTGCTGGGATTACAGGTGTGAGCCACTGTGCCTGGCCTTAAAGAAGATAATTTTTAAGGGTGCAGTAAATATATGCTGAAAAGCTTGAAATCAACAACTGTGTTAGTCTTAAACAGGCTTCAGCTCCACAAGCACATTTGCAAACCAAAAAAACAGGGTTAGTGTAATATGTTTTAATACTTTTTGAAGAATGCAACAATCCCATAGGCCATTACTGACTAGAAATGGTGACATTTCACAAGTGTCCCAAACTTGGGATTTACTGAGCTTCTCCACAGTAGAGTGTCTTTTCAAACTTGCTTCTATTAGTTTTCATCATCGCTATTTTCTTTATCATGGTTGTTTCCAACAGTTTAAATAGAAAAATGCTACACATATTTCAAAGTGAGGAGCCTTATATAGACCGGCCTATAAGCACAGGAAGTAGCATTTAAGCTACACAAATGTTTCCCAGCCCTTGCCACTGAATAGTCCCATTGTTCTCCATCCAAGCTGTACGTCATGATCATCTGTGGGGTTTAAAAAATATAGATTTCTAAGCCCTGCCTTGGAGATTCTCAGTTGTTCTGAGGTGGGGTTGGGGGATGGTCCAAACTTCTATAGTTGAAAAAGTGTCACAGATGGTTGTGCTGCACAGTGATCACTGAGGTCTTGGATTTAGTAAAGCAATACCAAGAATCTTAATTTCTTGTCAAAAAATTTTTAAAAGGCAGTACCTACAAGTTAAACTTGGGTGGAAGTACTAGTTCCACTGCTTATTGTGCAAACTTGGGCAAATCTCTTACTGTTTCTGAGCCTCACGGTTTTCATCTGAAAAATGGGGAATCATAGTTTCCTAATGAAATGTTGTGAAGATTAAATGAGATAATGTGTGTTACCTCATGTTCCCCAGTGCCTTAGTAAGCACGTAATATGTAATAGTTATGGTTTTATTTCCCTTTGTGTATGTCATCTGGAGAAACTTATACCTGAGAGGTTGAATATGAGAGATTATTCTACCTACCTATGCGCAGGGGGACAAGGGGATCTATGAGAAACTAAAAACTGTAAAACCTGGCTGTTGACATCTAAACATTTGGAAATCAATGGCTAGTCATCTTTCCTACAGAAGGAAATGGGAAAATGAAACCACCCTTCTTCACTATGAAGGAAGATGCCTAAGAAGAATGGTTCTCTGAAAAACAAGATGTAACAATGGCTGCTGGTCATTGACCAACTTCAGCAGGCAAGATTGCTGATCTCTTGTTACTCTCAACTCCCACTGTGGGAGATGAGGCAGGTCTCTTCCCTATTCTCTTTTTCTACCATGGTTATTCCTGCTGCTTTGCCTTGGTTTTGCTCCTCTTCTCGTATCACTTAGATCCCATATATTCTTGTCTCTTTTGATCAGCCCAGCTTTCAGTGAAGCTTTTCTTGCCCCCATTTCTTGAACTTCTGTTGTCTTAGCTAGTACCTTAAACTGTATCCATTTTATTATTTTGTTGTTGTTAGTCCTGTCTTTCCAAATGGACTTCAAATATTCTGAGGGAAAAGATATTTTGTTAACTTTCATGTACATCCTCTTTCTTAGCCCAGCACACAGAGCCATAGACATAAAAGATTTCCTCATAAAAGCAAATCAGGTGCCAAAGAGAGTCATCTGTATGTGAAGCAGAGAGTCAATGAGGCTGTCTTTAGTGGTTGGTGTGCTAGTGACTTAAGGTTCAATTTTAGCAGCTGTTCTTCACTTTCCAACAGGGATATATAAAACACACAGATTGTTATAACTGTCCTTTGACTTTCCTTGTTGATAAATTTAGATATAATATTTTCCTATTTTAAGTAGTGGTTCTCAACGTTGTTTACACGTTAGAATCATCTGGAAAGCTTTAAAAAACCCTCATGTTCAGACTACACCACAGACCAATTAAATCAGAAATTCTAGGAGTGAAGCCAAGGCATCAGAAATTTTAAAAGCTTCCTAGGAGATTCCAATGTACAGCCAAGATTGAGAACCACTGTTTTAGATTAAACTATGTAAAATCTGATTAAGAGACCCCTAGATTGGAAACTGAAAATAAACAAACATCTAGGTCTGGGATTTCTTAATGGGCTCCACTGGTCCTGTGGACTTCCTTCTCATTCTGATTGTTCTTTTCCTAAGCTGCCTTAAGGCACATTGTTCAGTGGATCCGAGACTCCGATTTGAGAACAAGCATAAGCAAGAACTGAAACTCTTGCAGCAGGGTACATGTACCTGCTGTTAATCTTGGATTGCTCATACTACTAAACGATGCCCATTATTCAAATCTCAAATTGAATGTTATTTCTTGATGGAGTCTTCTCTGACAACTCTTATATCCATTAATAGTTGAACACTAGTCATACTTTCTCAAACACTCTATTGTTTCCCTTTATAGCACTCATGATACACAGAAATTTTAGTGGTTATTTGCTTAATATGTAATGCACCACCTCCCCCTCCTCCTACTGCTGGGTTTTGAGCTCATGGATGGAAGAGACCATCTCTGCGTTATTCATTATTGTAAAGCTGGCACCCATCACAATGCATGTGGTAGGAGCTGAGTAAATAGTTGGTGAAGGAATGGAAATCAGAGTACTATTGTTTGATGAGTGTTTATTGACAGGGGGAGAATGGCAGAGTCCGGTGCCTCTCTGTGGAGCATTCTATCAATTGTGAGATAGTACAGAGTGGGGCGACCTCAGTTACCTAATTTTGACCAGTGATTCTCAAATATGGCCTGCTCAGGAGAATCACTGGGATGTTTTGTTGAAAGTACAGATGCCTATGCCTCATCTCCAAAAGATCTGATTTCAGTAGTGTGATGTCAGAGCTAGGAATAAGTTTGCCAGCTAAGTCTGATGCCCTCGGCCACAGTCCAGCATTTAGAAACTACTGCTTTAGACATTGCCTGAAATGACTTTCAGAAACACTGTCAAGTTGGGAGCCTGCAGTTTCTGTAGCTCAGTTATTCTTTTGCTCTGTGATGAAACTATGAAGGTGAGGTTAAGGGTTTTCTCTGGAAGAGAGACACATTGCTTTATGCAACAACTCCGGAGGGATAATGCCCCCAGTGCCATCCACTCTGTTTAGTAATGTGGCTGGCTGAACTTATGGTTTCTTAGGAATCAATGTTCTAAAGCCTGATGGTAATAGCAGAACTATGTGAATGTAACACTTTCCCCAAATGCTTGGAAAACTTAGCCATGTAGGCCACGGTATGTGGCTATACTGATCTCAGTGGCTGTACTGACACTGAAAAAAATATGTCAGCATTGGCCATATTTTTATATACCTAGATCTGTTTTTAGAAACAGTCAACATAGGAAATATTACATTAAATATTCATGGCATTCATGTTCATGCTCAAAAAAGTTACATGGATTATAAAACTTCAGTTACTCAGAAATCTCCCCTCTATCAAACTCAACTAGCCAAATAGAGCAAAGAAGGAAAAAATAAGCAAAAGAGAACTCCAGATATCAAAAAATGTGCCATTTTAAATAAAACCTATATGAACAAAAGTAAGACTTTTCTCTTTTTTTTAAAGTAGAATCCATTTACTCAGGTTCTATTTGCTGTAACTTTAGACATAATCTAACTGCTTTGGGGAATCAGGATGCATGTACAATAAACACAAGAATACCAAAATCAAAGCCATGTAACACTTCTTGGGCTGAAACAGTCCTTTGTTTCAGTGTCTACATTCTTATATTTAAAAATTGACAATATTTACACGTGTTATGTAATTTAGTATTTATCATCAACAAAGAGAACTCCAAGGAAGATAATATTCCCATTCTACAGATGAGGAAACTGTGTGGCAGGGAGGTTGAAAAACTCAATGAAGTCACTCTGATTTCTAATTCAATAAACTTTCTGCTGTATTATGTTGCCTGATGGAGTTTTACTGTTTGTTGCCCAGGCTGGAGTGCAATGGCGCCATCTTGGCTCACTGCAACCTCTGCTTCCCGGGTTCAAGCAATTCTCCTGCCTCAGCCTCCCAAGTAGCTGGGACTACAGGTGTGCACCACCATGCCCAGCTAATTTTTTTTTTTTTAAATTTTTAGTAGAGACAGGGTTTCACCATGTTGGCCAGGCTGGTCTCGAACTCCTGACCTCAGGTGAGGAGTGCTGGGATTACAGGAAGGAGCCACCGCACCTGGCCTTACATTGCCTTGTAAAATAAAGAACAACTTTTGATAACCATAAAGAGAATCTAGAATCATCAAGAAAAGTTTTAAGTTTAGCATATTTAGTTTAAAAGTGTAGAATCATCTATTGTATTTTACAAATGTTTCCATTAACAATGGTTAAAATTAAATAACAATGTGTAAGTGCCTGAAGGAGTAAGTTTCTGTCATACGGAAAAATCACTTACGTGAAATCTTTACTTTGTAGGAATTCAGACGAAAAATACAAACATACTCACACATTTTTAAAACTGGACTTCTTGCCACTATGAGTCACCACCACTTTGTATGTGAATGTGGTGTGGTGTGGGTTATTTATTATTTACATGGTTCACAAACCATTCTTCCGTGCTCAAAAATGGCCCAGGAAAGGAAGGGAAGGAGACGGCACCAGTCAATTAAAACAAGAGATTTTTAACAAGACAGTATATGCCCTAACTGGGAGCCAGGATGCTGATACTAACCTCTTCTTCACGAAAAGTGATTAAGGGATCTTGGTTTGTGCTAAAATTCTGCTTGGCAATACATATGATGGTACTATTACAATAGCTTGTGTAATTTATGCCTTTTTCGAATTCTTACCTTGCCCTTTATCAGCACAGTTCTCCAATCCTAGGATCAGATGTATGGCTGATATAAATCAGCAGAGAACAAAATTCATTGACTCTCTGTGTGTGTGTGTGTGTGTGTGTTTGTGTGTATGCGTGTGGGTGGGTGTGTGTGAGTGGGTATGTTTTGGAGTTGAAGGAGATGGCTAGATGATCATAGGACAAAAATTACCCTAAAGAACTCAGTTACATACTTCATCTTTCTTGTTTTAGTCTAAAGTTCAACAAGGATATGTACCAACTGATAAATTTTATCATAGAAAGTGACTAGGGAGACGATACCTTTATCAAGGAAAATGAGCTATTTTGAAATGTGCGCAGAGCATTCCATTCTTCCTAACAAGGACTGCCTTCAAGAGAAACTATTTTACTAGAGTCTAAACTACTGGGGTCTTCCTAGAGACTAACTGACTTGGGAGAAGGAAAAAACTCAACTTGAGCCCTGAGTAACTTTCCTGTCTCTTCTATGGGAAAAAAACCAAAGCAAAGCAAAGCAAAACAGAGAAGCACCCATGAAGGTCACAGGCCGGGGACACAGGCTCACGAAAAGGCTGAGACCCAACCCTAGGACTATAGAATGCTGCTTCTCCCCTCACACCTCACCAGAGCACCAATGGGGCTCCTGTATAATCACAACGGGAAAGAACTGTGCATCTCAGGTATTTGGGGTGTCTCTAGGGAAACCCAAGGACAACAGAGGATATGAACATAAGGATACCACAGGAAAGTTTAACTTCTGCTACCTACAGCTACAGCAAACAGTACATGTAGAGTAACCTCTAGCCAGATAAACAAAATAGATAACACTGGAGATGGTAATAAGTACTGAGAAGAAAAAGATTAGGGGTATTGAAGGAGGGATGGGTTGCAATTTTAAATATTAGGTTGGTGCAAAAGGTATTGCGGTTTGTGCCATTACTTTTAATAGTATGGACAGGAAATGTCTCACTGAGCAGGTGACATCTGTGCAAACATCTGAAGGAGGCGAGAGAGTGAGTCATGGAGACAGCCGGGAAAGATGGGAGGGAATATCAAGTCCTAGGGTACGAAATGTTAGGTGACTGGGAAGTAGGAGAAAAACCAAGAAAGTGTGGTGTCCTGAGAAACAAGTTAATAAAATACTTCCAGAAGGACAGAGTTAATGATGATGTTAAACGTTACTGAGGCGTCAAATGAGAGAACTGACCATTAGATTTAGCAATGTGGACATCATTGCAGGAGAGCAGTTTTAGAACACGGAAGAGGCAAACGCCCGATTAAACAGCATTCTAGAGGGAATGGGAGAACAGGTTTTAGAGACATGAGTGTAGGTAAGTCTTCAGAGGAATTGCTGTGAAGAAGAACGGAAATATGAATTTGTAGCTGGAAGGCAACATGGATGGCAGAAATAGCATCATGTTCGTATGCTGATGGAATGATGTGGCCAAGAGGGGGAAAATGGTGATGAGGAGAAGGAAAGGGGAGGAATTTCTGGAGCAATGTTCTTGAATATTTAAAAGGATTGGGATCTAGTGAATAGGCGGAGAGTTCAGCCTTAGATAGCAACACGGAAAGTTCATCCCTGGTAAAGGAGAGAAGGCGGCGTATCTGGGCCCAGATGCTTGTGGGCGGATGGAGTTGCTTGCGTGTTGGTGGGAACTTGTGGAAGTTCTCTTCTGATTGTTTCTATTTTCTCAGGGAAATAGCAATCAAGGTCAAGAGCTGAGAGTGAAGATGGGGGAGGAGGTGTTGGAAGTTTTAGGAGAGAGGAGAATTGTTGTCTAGGAGAGTAGAATAGTAAATGAATCAGGGAAATGTGCTATGCTTGCTGGGCCGCGTGAACTGCATGCTTAAAGTTATTAGTCAGGAATGTCATGAATTTAAAGGGAGACCTGTCAGTACGGATGAATGTCTTCTTCTAGCTCCTTTTGGCTGCACAGGTTCAGGTTAAGAATAACATTTCTGCAAGTGAGTATAACATAGATGCTTGTTCACGTCTAACAACCACCTACTAAGATAATTAAGAAATGATGCATTTGTGCAAAATCTACTTCATTTAGCATTGTTGGAGAATTGTGGGGGGGCCTCTGGTTAATTGAATATTTTAGATAATTAACTCCATTATGTCACCCATGACTTTTTTTTTTTTTTTTTTGTAGAATTAACTGTAGGAAAAAAAAAAAAAAACTACTCTGAATATCACATGAGAGTTTTGGGATAATAGTAAGTATCTAAATATCTAACAGCACTTCAGTACCATTGTTATGAAAAGCAATGCTCACTGCAGATTTTCCTAGGGGAAAATCTGGTTATTTGAATTTTATAACAGTTCGGAATCTGGGAACATTATGTCAAGAATTTTCCAAAAGATATAAAATTAAAAAGGGATGCCACTAAATGTATTAAGAGTATCTTCATAAAAATCCACCAATTGTGTCTTGGTTGTACCTATGATAGCATTGTAATAACAGTTTTTTTTCCTTTCAATTGCCTTTAACTTTGATAATGAAGCAGCAATGAGAACATAGGCTCTTAATTTTTGACGATGTCATCACTGCTGCCAGCGTCAGTGTGGGTTTGATTATCTAGACTTGCTTCATCTTTGATGCCTGCAAGTCAGACTTATTTATCTCTCAACTGCTTGTTTTCTCTAGTAGTTCAAACTCTTTTTATAGTTGCAAATATGTTTTGCATTATTCACTTATTTTTAAAAATAACTGATTACATAAGCAATACATATTCACCGAAAACAATTTGTAAAACATGCAAAGGTAGAGAGAAGAAAATAAAAGTTATCATCTTGCCACCCAGAGATGAACACAATTAACATTTTGGTGAATTTACATCTAATATTTTAATTCATACATATGTATATTTAGAAAATTTATATCAAACTGTATCCCAATTTATATCCTTTTAACTAAATATTTTATTGTGAGATTCTCACATGCCATTACATATTCTTTCTTTTTTGTTTTTTTTTTTTTTAGAAGCTGGACCTTACTATGTTGCCCAGGCTGGACTTGAACTCTTTTAGATAGGCTCAAGTAATTCTCCCACCTCAGCCTCCCAAGTAGCTGGGACTACAGGTGCACAACACTGCACCTGACTACCATTACATATTCTTTGAAAATATATTCTTTCATGCCTATATTGTAGTTTATTGTATGAATGTACCATAATTTATTTAACAACTCTCCCATCATTGCACATGTAGTATGTTTTTAAATTAAAAAAAAAAACATGATGGGAGCATCCTTGAACATAAATCTCCTTTTGTAGAACTGATTTATTTTCTTCTTTTTTTTTTTCTGAGACAGGGTTACACTGTGTCACCCAGGCTAGAGTGCAGTGGTACGATCTTGGCTCACTGCAACCTCTACCTGCCAGGTTCAAGCCTGATTTATTTTCTTAAGGTAGAGTCCTAGAAATTGAATTCTGGGGTCAAAGGGTACAAACATTTTTAAAGTCATGTGTACATATTGCAGCCACCTTCCTGAAAGATTATGCTTATTTGTAGTTCCCTGAAAGTGAACAAGGTGGTTGATTTTGCTGCACCCTTAAGAATTCTGTCTGTCTAGTACCTATCGCACACCTCACCTGTGATTACTTCAGTTTAGTTCTCAAATGAACTGTTTCATTAGCCTCCCAACAGGTCTCCCTGATTACTGTCTTTCCCTCCACTGAGATATTCTCCATGCTGCTGGCGGAGGTATTCTTCCACACCACTGACCTTGTCACTTCCCGGATAAAAACCTCAGATGGTTCCTCAGTCCCCACGAGTTACATGGCAGCACACAATGCCCTTCATAGTCTGCCCCGGCCTCTCTTTTTAGCCTCATTGGCCACTCACCTCTAAGTACTCTGAATAAGCTGCACAGAATCTTTTTGTTTACAGAACACATAGTACTCATTCATGCTTCCAAGGCTTTACACACTTGCACTCTGTCACGCTTCCTCCCTGAAATTCCAATTCATCCTTCCTGACACAGGGCAGAGGTCCCTTCCGTGATGCTTCCTTGACTTCTCAGGGTGAGGCAGTTGTGCATGGAACTAAGCTCACTTCCCACGGTATTGTGCTCATATCCACAACTATGCCACTGATCATTTTGCATTGCATTTATTGGCTTACCTTGTTTTCCCATTGAGTTAGAGTACCTCAAGAACCTTGTCTTATTTATTAATATTTTTGTCCTCAGTTTTTCAGCTTGTTATATAGTTGGGGATCAATAAATATTCATTGACCCAATGGCTAAAAGCACAGAATATTTTGAGTAGACTGACATTGTTTAGCTCAGAAGGGATGGATTGCCTGGATATGCCATTGTTCCCTAGTCCACAGCAGTCTCTTAAGTGGCTTCCCTTAGCTAGCATCTAAGCATATCTCTGTCCTATGCAGTCTTTGATCACAAGCGCCTGTATATTTTTCCATCTCTTTCTGGTCTTAGTCTTAATGTGTTTTATGGCCCCTCCCCTACATTCTTTTAGTCCATCCACCCCACTTTGATTTCACTCATTGAACAAAGCTTAGTGCCATGAGCAGCTAATGGCTTTACCTCGGTACTTTCCCTTTTGTTCTTGCTCTGTTCCCATAGAACACCCCAGATGTTAACATTTTCTGATCCTTTGTACAGGTGGCTGATTGTGGGCTGCAGAAACACACAGAATTGTGTTGCCTGGATCATCCTTCTTGTGAACTCTATTCTAATATATATTTATATATTTTTTCTGCCTCTGATTTATTTTTAATTTTCTGTTCTTAGGTATGCCCTGCAAGCAACCTCTATCCTTTGTTGAACAAAGCAGAATATAAATACATACATAAATCAACACATCAATGCAAAGACCCATGCTGATCTCTATTATTACTGACTGCATGCTTTCAGAAGGCTGCTGGGCACTCTGCTGCTCACCTGTGTACACACTGGCTTGTCTTTTCACACCCCTCACAAGGTTGCTTTTTCAAACCTTTTCTGTTCTCTGTTTCAATGACTTGGCCTCAAATTTCTCTTAAAAATAGAGGCCATCTGAGGAGATTTTACTTCACTTCCAACTCTACTATCTTGCCTTCTCTTTCAGGGCCATCCAGTTAAGAGCATGGTGCTTCCGGTTTGTACTGAAGTCTCCGTGGCACCTTCTCCTCTGCGTACAAACCTGCTCCAGTGGATCTCAGCTAATGACTTCTCTCTCTTCCTTTTCTATAATGCATCTTAATTTCCAACTCAGAGCCCAATTTTGCTGATGTCGTGGGAAAAAAAGGAACTTCTATTCTTCTCAGCATTTACCTTTTCCTCCTAATGGATCTTATGCAGTGGGAAGGTTTGAGAATGAGGAGAGAATGAGAAAAGGCAGCGATCGTTCTCTTGGTTATTGGTCTGCACAGGTCACCATTAAGAAGTCTGCTTTAACACTTCTTGACCAGGAGGTAACTTTGCTGAGCCTACTCAAAGCCCTGTATTCATAGACAGATGACACAGTCCGTTTAATCTCAGGTCTCAGCTCCTTCTGTGAGGCTGCTGCAAGGCAGAGCCCTCATAATCTGCTCTTGGAATCCACAGTTGGCTTTCTCTCTACTTCCTCCTCCTTCTCTGCCTCTAGAAATCTCTACTAGGGGGAAATAAGTCTCCTTTCATTTTTTTTTTTTTTTTTTTCAAGAAATTGGTTCTTTGACAAACTTAGTTAAACCCTAAGTTAGGGTTCCTTCTCTAATTTCTCCCAAGGGCTTAAGAGTTTGGGAAACAACAAGAGAAAAACCAAAAAGACTTTTGAATAAGGGCAAGACTGACTGAATGCCTTAAATGTCAGGGAAACAATCAGAATAATATATCGAGTGGTATTCCCATCACAGTAAACACAATAAAAGCAAACAAAAACTAGTCCCTGATTATTCTATAAGCACCCAATTTTTGTCCACCAGCAGCCCTTTTGAAAAAATAATCACTATCTATTGTCTTCATTCTATTTTAGTCATCCCTTTTACCACTTGCAATCTGGCTTTATTTCTAGCATTCTACTAAAAACACTCTCTCTGAATCTCCAACCCAACTGTTTTTAGTTTTTTCCTCCGTCTCTCCTAATTTCGTTTTTACCTTCCAACCTCCCTCTTTTCTTTCATATTATTTGACTATTTAGTTGCAGACCATGCACTGGAGAAACAAGAATAAATTAGACTCTTCCTGGTTTTTAAAAATAATTTTTAAGTTTTTTTTTTTTAAGAGATGGGGTTGCCAATCTCTAAATACGTTGCCCAGGCTGGCCTTGAACTCCTGGGCTCAAGTGATCTCCTCTTCCTCAACCTCCCAAGTAGGTGGGATTACAGGTGCATGCCATCGTGCTGGCTGTTCCTATTTTTAAGAAATTTAAGAGAAGGTGAGGCACGTAGGAAAATAAATAAGCAAGTACTTCACAAACATTTGTTGCTTCTGCTTTTGATGCTAGGAAAGCCCTGGCCCCTTCTTGTTGATATTCAAGTTTCTAATCCCTCCTCCCTCCATTTCCTCTCTTGTTTGTTCACTGGCTCTTCTTAAATTTTCCATCCACTAAGCTTTTTTCATGACTTTGTCCTGGGTTTCTTCCCTCAGAGAAGTTCTGTGTGTCCATGTGGATGAATAGTAAAGCTGTATCTTGGGCCTAATCTCTATATCTGTCTGTAGGTTGATGTTTATAATAGCCGGCTAAACAATTCAGCTAGATCTCCTCTTCTCACCTCTCCTTCTGTTAACGTCATCACTACTGTCTTTCTGTAAAGTTTAAGACCAGGTGGGTGCAGTGGTATATGCCTGTACTCCCAGCACTTTGGGAGGCTAAGGCAGGCAGGTCACTTGAGCCCAGGAGTTCAAGGCCAGCCTGGGCAACATAGGGAGACCCTGTCACAAAACAACAACAAAAAAACGGCACCACATTTTTCAACCCTCTGCATCCAGCCAACTGCCCTTTTGTTGCTCCCCATATTACTTTGTTTAAACCTGTATAGGACAAAGAACTTTTTGCTTTGCCTTTCTTCATGCCTGGAACAGAGATCTCTTTGCTAGACGATCAGAATGTCCTGGAAACTTGTCTCCCTATTTTTTTTTTTTTTTTTTTGAGACAGAGTCCTGCTTTGTCATCCAGACTGGAGTGCAGTGGTGTGATCTCAGCTCACTGCAACCTCTGCCTCCTGTGGATTCTCCTGCCTCCACCTCCTGAGTAGCTGGGACTACACACGCGTGCCACCATGCTCAGCTAATATTTGTATTTTTTTTAATTGTAGAGTTTTTAAAAAAATTTATACTTTAAGTTCTGGGGTACATGTGCAGAACGTGCAGTTTTGTTACATAGGTTACACGTGCCATGGTGGTTTGCTGCATCCATCAACTCACCCATTACTGGGTATATACCCAAAGGATTATAATTTTTGTATTCTTAGTAGGGATGGGGTTTCATCATGTTGGCCAGGATGGTCTCGATCTCTCGACCTCGTGATCCACCCGCCTCGGCCTCTCAAAGTGCTGGGATTACAGGCATGAGCCACCACCCCCGGCCCCAAACTTTTCTTACACTTCAGAATATGCTTTCAGTAGTACCACATCTGTCTCAAGGCTTTCTTGACCCAGATCCTGCATTGCCTCTTCTTTGTCAATTGGATCAAATTTGAATTCTTCAACCAGCAGTCAATGCCTCCATGATACAGTCCAAATTATATTTCCAGCTTTATCTCCAAGCAGGCTTTTATGAATATCTGATATACTATAACATACATGTGCCATTCCTCAGATGCCAGGTTTATTGCCTAATTGCTTTTGCTTCTGTTTGTACAGCTAGAATGCATTATTCTATGGGATATTGAATGTGCCCAATGCTACTTGTTGAGATCTTAGCCATCTTTAAAACTTCTTAAAGGTTAAGCCGGGTGCGGTGGCTCAGGCCTGTAATCCCAGCACTTTGGGAGGCCCAGGCGGGCGGATCACGAGGTCAGGAGATTGTGACCATCCTGGCTAACACGGTGAAACCATGTCTCTACTAAAAATACAAAAAAATAGCCAGGTGTGGTATGGTGGCGGGCGCCTATAGTCCCAGCTACTCGGGAGGCTGAGGCAGGAGAATCGCTTGAACCCTGGAGGCGGAGGTTGCAGTGAGCCGAGATCGTGCCACTGCACTCCAGCCTGGGTGACAGAGTGAGACTCCGTCTCAAAAAAGAAAAAGAACTTCTTAAAGGTTTTATTCCATGAATCAGTTCAGGTCTCTCTGACCAGACTCTTGTCTTTTCCCCCATTGATTTCCCAGAGCACTTTGTTTCAACCTCTTGCATGCTTGTGCTCTTACTCTTCCCTATATAACGATTACTTATTTCTCTCATCCGCTTGTTAAACTTCAGTCTCCTTAGAGATGGTGCCTCTTCTTACTCATTTTGCAGATTTAACAGTGTATGTTGTTGTATCTTCTATATAAAGGGACCCACATCTATTCTCTCTTTCTCTTTAGTAACAGAACTCCCGTTTTTTTTTGTTTTTTGTTTTTTGTTTTTTTTCAGGATGATACTGTGCCCAGCTAAAAATACTCACTCTCCAAGCTCCCTTGCAGTCAGGTGGCCAAATGAGTCAGTTCTATACAAGGAGATGAAAGACGAGGGTTTCTGACTTTCTAGATATAGGCACCACACTCCTTTCTGCTTTGCCCTTCTGCCTGGAACATGGACCTGAGTCTAGTCTTCTGGCCATTAGATAATAATCTTCAGGATGAAGATCAACTAACTGATTCTTTCATTTAACAAATATTTATTGAATACATGCTATTGTGCCAGGTACTGTTGTGGATGCTTTAAAAAGCAGCAGAGGCCAGGCACGGTGGCTCACGCTTGTAATCCCAGCACTTTGGGAGGCCGAGGCGGGCGGATCACAAGGTCAGGAGATCGAGACCACGGTGAAACCCCATCTCTACCAAAAATACAAAAAATTAGCCGGGCGTGGTGGCGGGTGCCTGTAGTCCCAGCTACTCGGAGAGGCTGAGGCAGGAGAATGGTGTGAACCCGGGAGGCGGAGCTTGCAGTGAGCCGAGATTGCGCCACTGCACTCCAGCCTGGGCGACAGAGCGAGACTCCGTCTCAAAAAAAAAAAAAAAGCAGCAGAGCAGAAGGATAGAATCTGAATCCCCAATGGCATCATTAAACATTGCAGCATCTTTAACTGTGTACCTCTGGACTTCATGAACCCCCTTCTCTTCAAGCTAATTTTACTCAGTTGTTTGATCATTTTCTGTTATTTTAAAGTTGAATGCATTTCTTATCCACACAATGCTATTCTATTACTGATCTAAAGCCTGGAATTGTAAGTGAGACTGGCTCAGGTTTATTTTCCTTTTGAAATAATCATGTGAATTTTCTCCTTTATTCTATTAGTTTTTGTTGATTTTCAAACGTTAACCAATCTTGCATTCTTGCAATAAACTTCACTGGATTTGAATGTATTTATTATCTGTTTGTGTGTATTAGTGGATTCAGTTTGCTAATATTTTGTTTGGGATTTTTGCATTATGTTCATGAGCGATACTGGCCTGTAATTTTCCTTCCTTGTAATGTTAATGTCAAGTTTGATATCAAGGTTATCCTGGCCTTATGAGTTGGGAAGCAGTTTTTCTTTCCATTATCAGGAAGCGTTTGAATAAGATTGTTCTTAATTCTTTAAATACTTTAAAAAATTTACTGGCAAAGCCATTTGGGCTTGGAGCTTTCATTGTTTTAATTATGGATTCAATTTCTTTAACAGATACAGGGCTATAAGAATTTCTGTTGGAGGAGGGAACAGATATTGGTCAAAGGATACTGAATTTCAGTTAGGAATAAATTAAAGACATCTAATGTATAAGATGGTGGCTGTAGTTAATAACAATGTATTTTATTCTTGAAAATTGCTGAGGGTAGGTTTTAACTGTTCTCACTGTAAAAAATAAGTATATGAGATTATGCGTATGTTATTTAGCTCAATTTAGCCACTCCACAATGTATTCATATATCAAAACATTTTGTTATATAAGACAAATATATATATAATTTTTTGCCAATTAAAAATAAATAAAATTTTATTATTAAATTCATTTTTGGTAAGTTATGCTTTTCAAGGAATTTGTTAATCTAAAATCAAATTTATCTATTATCTTTTTAATGTCTATAGAATCTGCAATAAAGTCCCCCTTATTATATACGATATTAAAAATATATTCTCATTTTCTTGATTAATTTTTCTTGAAGTGTATCAACTTTTACATTTGTTTTCAAATAACTGCCTTAATTTTCTATAATATATATTGTTTTCTATTTTATTGATTTCTACTCTTAATTTTTTTCTGTTTTTTAGGGTTTAATTTGCTTTTTTTTTTCCAGACTAGTTTCTTGAGATGGAAGCTTATATCCTTGATATTTAATCCTTCTTTCTTTCTAAAAGATGTACTCAAAGTAATATCTTTTCCTCTGAGTACTGCATTAGCTGCATAGAACAAATCATACATATTTTAATGTTTTTGAAATTGACAAATGAAAAATTTTATATATTTATAATATACAATGTGACATTGTACATTATACACGTTTTGATATATGTATACATTGTGGAATGATTAAACCAAGTTAACTAATGTATCCAGCACTTAACATATTGATTTTTTGTGATGAAGACATTCATTACAATTTTCAAGCATACAATATGTTATTGTTAACTCTAGTCACCATGCTGTACAATAGATCTCCTGAACTCACTCCTCTTGTTTAACTGAAACGTTATGCACTTTGATCAACATCTCACCATCCCTCTAAAACTCCTTTCCCCAACCCCAGCCTCTGGTAATCGCCACCATTCTCCTTTCTGCTTCCATGAGTTTGATTTTTTTTTTAATTCCACATATAAGTGAGAGCTTATAGTATCTATCTTTCTGTGCCTGGCTTATTTTCACTTAACATAATGTCCTCCAAGTTCATCCACGTTGTCACAAATGACAGAATTTCCTTTTTTTAAGGCCAAATAATATACCATTGTGTATATATTTTCTTTATTCATTCATCTACTATTGGACACTTAGTTTGATTCCTTATCTTGGCTATTGTGAATAATGCTGGAATGAACATGGGAGTGCAAATATCTCTTCAACATAACTGATTTCATTTCCTTTGGATATCCATACTCAGAAATAAAATTGCTGGATCATATGGTAATTCTATTTTTAATTTTTGGGGAACTTCCATACTGTTTTCCATATGGCTATACTAATTTACAGTCTCATGAACAGTGTACAAGGGTTCCCTTTTCTGACCGACACTTGTTACCTTTAGTCTTTTTGATAAAAGCTATCCTTACAGGTGTGAGGTGGTATCTCATTGTGGTCCTAATTTGCGTTTCTCTAATGATTAGTGATGTTGAGCATTTTTCGTGTACCTGTTGTCCTTTGACTTTTTTTTTTTTTTTTGAGAAATATCTACTCAGGTCTTTTGCCCATTCTAAAATCAGGTTATTTGTTTTCTTGCTATTGAGTTGTTTGTGTTCTTTATACATTTTGGATATTAACTCCTTATCAGATGTGTTGTATGCAAATGTTTTCTCTCATTCCATAAATGGTCTCTTCACTCTGTTGATTGTTTCCTTTGCTGTGTGTGCAGAAGCATTTTAGTTTGATGCCATTCCCATTTGGCTACTTTTGTCTTTGTTGCCTGTGCTTTGGGGTCATTAATATGTCATATTTTTGCTATCATTTAGGTCAAAATATTTTCTCTCTCTCTCTTTTTCAGGGTTTCACTCTGTCATCCATGCTGGATGGCAGTGGCATGATCATGGCTCACTGTAGCTTTGACCTCCCCAGGCTCAAACAATTCTTCCCCAACAGCCTCCTTGGTAGCTGGGACTACAGGTGCACACCACCATGCCAGACTAATATTTTTTGTGTTTTTTGTAGAGATGTGGTTTCACCAGGTTGCCCAAGCTGGTCTTGAAATCCTGGGCTCAAGTGATCCACCCACCTCAGCCTCCCAAAGTGTTGAGATTACTGGTGTGAGCCACTGTGCTCAGCCTCAAAATATTTTCTAATTTCCATTATGATTTCTTCTTTGATCCAATGGTTATTTAGAAATATATTGCTTAATTTACAAATGTTTTGGGATAGTCTAGTTACTTTTCCATTATCGATCTATAGATTAATCTCATTGTGGTAAAAAAAAAAATCTTATTCTGGGTGATTATATTCTTTGAAATTTGTTAAGATTTTCTTTATGGCCCATTATAAGATTTATTTTAGTGGCTGTTCCATGTGCATTGTAAAGAATGCATATTCCCAATTGTTGCATATCATCTTATATATGCATCAGTTATATCAATTTTTATTCATATTGTTAAAATCTATATACTTACTTTTTGTTGCCTACTCTATCAGCTACTGACATCTTACGATTTTTAGTTATTACAATAAATTTGACTACTTTGTTTTATATATGTCAAAGCTATGTTATTAAATACATAGAAATGTATGACTTCTTCCTGGTGAATTGGCCCTTCTATCATTATAAAATGTCTCTCTGAATTTCTTGCCATACTTCTTGCCTCAGCGTCTTCTTAATGTGATATTATTATAGCTACACCAATTTTCTTTTGGATGAAGTTACCATCTTTTTACATTCAAATTTTCTGTGTCTTTATATTTACAGTGTGTCTCTTGTCACAGTTAGGTTTGAATCCTAATTCTTTTGCCCTTTGTTATCTAAAGCCCAGTTTTATATACATATACACACTAAGTATACATGTATAATTATATATAGCATATAGACAATTATATATACATCATCATCTCTATTTTACAGTCAAGAAAACCGGGCTTTAGATAACAAAGGGCAAAAGAATGTTACTATCAGCTATTATTATTTAATAGGTGCACAACTTTTTTTTTTTTTTTTTTTTGAGACAGGGCTTGCTCTGTCACCCAGGCCGGAGTGTAGTGGTGCCATCATGGCTTACTGCAGCCTCTGCCTCCTGGGTTCAAGAAATTCTCCTGCCTCAGCCTCCTGAGTAGCTGGGACCACAGGTGCATGCTACCATGCTCGGCTAATTTTTTTCTATTTTTTGTAAGTGGGGTTTTGCCACATTGTTTAGGCTGTTCTTGAAATTTTGGGCTCAAACAATCTGCCTGTCTCAGCCTCTCAAAGTGTCGAGATTACAGGCATGAGCCACTGTGCCTGGCCAATCTATTTTTTAAGATATATAATTTGTTTTTTCAATTTAAATTCAATTAAATACTATTCCAGTGTAGTCCTTATTATATGGTAATACCATATTATATCACGATAAGGAAAAAATTCTTCTCTACTGTTTGAATTTCTGGTTCCTTATTATGAAGCTAAATCTAGGGAAAACATTCAAGCAATTGTATACTTCCTTCTTTGTAACACTGCCTCAGAGAGGAAAGTTAAGAAAGCTCTAACCTCTGACTTTTATGAGTTATAGGAGATAGTCTAAATTTTTTCAGTATAAAGATAAAAAACCCCACCAATTAGAAGCTATTAGAAGCTTATTAGAAAATAATTGATTTATTAAAGATTATCATTTTTTACTTCCGTTTGAGGGTCTATTTTCACTTCCTTCTCTTATCCATCTATCCAGCCATTTATTCATTTTACATATATTGAAATTTTATTATGTAGTAGGGGCTGAACGTACAAAAATCAGTATGGCAAAGTCTCTCCTTCTGAAAGAGAAGTAGGGAAGTCTAGTAAGGAAGAAAGATAAAAATTAGGAAAACCTTATACTCTTTGATATATAATGACAGCAGTATGTACAGGGTGCTGTGACAGTATGTAGAAGAAAACATAAACTTCCATCAGGAATGCTCCCCTGTTTCTTGTTGCCTATCTTGTGGATGACTCAGAATTCCTGGATGAATGGACATTTGAATTGGACCTTTAGAATGACTTGGCATTAGATAGGTGAACCAAACAAGCACTTGTATAGCAAAAAGAGGCACTTGAGGTATTTTAAGCAGAAAGGGATTTATTATAGGGACTTAACGTGCTTATGCAATTATTGCAAGGATGAGAAGAATGAGCTCCATTCTGAGCCTCCAGAAATGAATCACAGAATGCCACCTATTGTGGGAGCTACTATCTTATCATATTCAGGAGGTGAGAATCAAGAGGTTCACTGGACCAATTAACTTAAAAAACATCGTGCTGTAATTCAGATCCACGGGTTGGGAAGCTGGGATCAGGAAGCCACTACTACCAATAGTCTACCACTCAATACCCAGAACACTGGAAATGGTATACTGGAATGCAGAAATAGCCATAGCTGCACAACTCTCCTTGCCTGCAGGAAGGAAGCAGTCAAAAGCAGTTGGAAGATGGTATTCCCTTCACGTCTACCTTCCTATCTCTGACTGCGTGCCCCCGAAAAGCCTATTTCACATCCAGGAATCTAACTGTAAGGGGGTCTGGAAAATAAAATTTGTAGTTTTGTAGGCTTTGCTGTACAAAGGAGAGTACACTGGGAGGAGATGAGATGAGAACAAAGACAGAATGCAGATCAATGATCAAACATACTAGGTGAAAATGAGATGGGAATAGGAGAGTCAGACGGAGAGAATAGTATGTACAAAAAAAAGTAAAATAACATGGAGATTTTGAGGAATTTCTGAGATGGCTGGATGGGGAAACAACAAAAGATGAATTGAGAGAGAAATGTTGTCTAGATAATGAGAATGAGCTGGGAGGGAGTGGCAGAGAAGAGGATTATGAAACTTAGGCACACCAGGAAAGAGGCTATTGCATTAATTAAGGTGAGTGACAATGCTGGCTCAGACTAAGATGATAGTGATAGAAACAGAAGAGACAATTTAGAGAGAGAGTTAAAATATCATGATCATTTTTATTATATACTTTTTTCTTTATGGTAATTTTTCTTTAGGAATGCCTCCTTTGTTCTAGTTTTTTGTTTGTTTTAACATAAGGCTTGTAGAATGTGTTTTTCCAGCCCATGGCAATTCTCCACTGAGCATGGGCAAAACTTGTGGTCAGTGTTGTTTCTATTTTCATGTAGTTTCATATGTTGGTTGCCTTCCCAGTTAGAGAAGACACTTAAAGAGCAGAGATTATATTTTATACTTACTTGATGTAACATTTGAAAATTTTGACTAAGGCACATAGAATTAATAGATACATTTCCTGGAAAGGCTCCAGATCAAAATGTAAATTTTCAAAAATTGTTTTAAAACCAATTATAGGAGTCTTACAAGTCTTGCTTATATGGAGGGTCTAAAAAAGTAGGATGGAGAAAAGATCTTAAAGAAGATTTTTTCTGGAGAGAGCAGTGCTGAGATTCTAAATCTACCCAAGGGAGAAGCATAAAGTACCTGCATCTCATTTCAAGCCTAGTGCAAGGGACTTATTAGGAGCACTCACTGAACCTGATATGAAATTAAGACACAGAGTAGACCAGCGTTTGCCTCCTGTTTGAGAACTCTAACAGGCATGAGACAGGCTGGTTTGCTTTAGATGGATGACCGGGGGAGTATGTGTGACTCATATCAAGGGACTCTCAGATGAGAAGTTCTCAGTGACGCAGTTCTTTCTAAGAATCCGCAAAATAGCTTCTGAGAGTCAGTGTTATAAGAGAGTATGATGGTACTAATTAGGTGAGAGTTTTCTTGTCCCCCCCTCAGTTCGCCTCTCTTCAACACCATTTGACCTTGGAAGAAAAGATTTGAACCAGATTAACAAAATGGAAAAGGGGTGGTACAAGGAAAAGGGACTCCTCCTCCCCATTGGCCTATCCCTTCCTTACTTCCTACCTGCGGATATTCTTAACAGGGGAAGGGGGAAGAAGAAGTTTTCATTTCAAATCAGGTTTGAAGTTTTGATAATTTTCTATAATTGGGTACTCTGAATTATAAATTTGAGACTATGTTTGCAATTTGAAAGGACTGTTAGACTTCTGTTTACCTGAGAAGTTAGACAAATTATGGGACTTTTGAGTTTCTATCTACATTAGTGGAAGCAAGTTCCCCATCCATTAACCTTTAAAGGAAGAGGGGCAGACAATAAAAAGTTGCTTGGTGATTATACCCCTACCCTATTACTTCTGTTTGGTTACATACTGGTTAAACCTTTTCATTCCCAGAGGCCCTGCTGATGAACTCCTGGGTGGAGGTGGAAAAGGCAACATGGTTTGACATAAGGAGCTTTCTGCTACATCCTAGCTGTGCGACCTTATGAAACATACATAATTCTTATACATCATAGTTTCTTAATCTGCAAAATAAAGTGAATACGTAATGTCTGCCTTTTTTTGTTTCACAGTATTGTTGGGAAGATCAAATAGGACAGCACACTTGAAAAGGTTTCCAAATTCCAAGAGGTACTCAAAATCAATTAAATGCTTCATGATTGATGTATCTTGACTTAGAAGACTCATGAAATATTTCCTTCTTTCCCATGGGGCAAGCCATACTAAATTCATAGCTAATAAGAACAGCTAAAGAAAAAAAACAAACTCTAGAAGAGGATATTCCACAGAATCCTCCGGTGGCCCATTCCTGTTTCTAACACTGGCAGGATAATCTGTTCTGCCTGAGTATTCTTAATGCTTTATCGCCACTTACAAAAGCCATTGACGACTTAGCACTAATGAAAGTTTTCTTCTCCAAATCATTTTTTCAGCACCTTCTGCAACATGCATGTTGAATTACTGGCCAATTACCTGGAAACTGAAGTGAGCCCAAGAGAGTCAGTGAATTATTAAGAAATCATTTACAGAAAGTAGTAATGCCAGTGGAGAAGGTTGATTGAAAAAGTGTCTTTATTTGTCTTATAAAAGGGCTGGGAAGGTAGAAGAGAGCATGAGGAGACTGGTAAGAAAGTTCTTCTAGGTCAGAAACAAGGAAAATAATATGACCTTCTCACGGATGACATCTGTCTGTGGTTATGGTATGGGATCTGCCTGACAAAGCCACTGGGAAACAGGCTGCCTCTAATTGAAAATGATCCTAGCAGTGCTTGAATGAGGCAATGTTCTGTTGTATTGTGTAGAAGAACAAGAATAGAGGCATTTGTGCAGGAAAATGGACCATGAAATCTAGGGGATGCTTGAGTTTCTGCAGGAAGCCATTCCTCTTCTCTCTTTCACAGCTTCAAATTTACATTTTAAGCTTCTTGAAATCAGTAACAGTGGTTTCTATCATCTCTACCTACACCATAGCTGTCTGCTTTTTCTCCTGTGAGTGATGCCCTTTAAAAGAATACAAACCACCTCTCTCATTGTCTCATAGGAGCTTATGCTCTGCAATGAATTTTACATTCATAGACCAGTGAGAGAATAAGTACACCATGTAACAGAGTGGATTGACAAATGGAAATGATGGATAGAAAACTAGTGACTTTCCCCATGTTTAGACATTAAAAGCAACATATATGTGTGTGTGTGTGTGTATCTACATATAGGAAGTGAGGAGGAGCAGAGGGCAGTGCAAAGAAGCAATTTTAGTTGATAGATGAGATTTTTCCTAAAATCATCAAAATAATCTTTAAGTATAATATTTAAAATTCTCACAGTAATGAAGAAAAGAACTAAAAATAGGTTAACTTTTAAAACTAGTAAGAAAGAGGGAGGAAGTAGAATTGAATTAAAATGCTTTATGTATAATATTTTATGTTGGGAAGTGAAAAGATGCTGCTGAAAGTTGACAAGTGAAGAAACAATGGAAGCATATTTTTGATAGTGATGGAAGTGACTGTCTTTGATTAGAAACACAAGAGCAGTGGCTTCCCTTGAGAGCTGGAGCAGGTGCTTCCAGCAGCACCACAGAGCAAAATATCCCAAGGAGGTGGGCTCTCTTGTTGCCCTCTCCTATTCAACAGGAACAACCGTGCTTTTCAGATGTTTTACATCTTGGGTTACAGTGAAACATTTTGCTGGAAAAAACAGGTTTCATTGCTTTAAAATACTCACAAACCATTTTCCTAGGACAAGATGCATCTGTTAAAATGATCTGCATTAAAATCCTAAATTGTAGCAGGGCCAAGGAAATTTCCAGAGAAAGGTAAGGGGCTCTTGTAATACCGTATGTATCTATATGATCTTTCCTTTTTTGGAAAATGGATCCTCTTTCACCCACACCCATGAGAGTTGTCCCAGAAGACATGATTTCCCACTTGATCAGGCCATAGTTTATTCAACCAAGAGTGAAAAGCTCATTGAAGTTCGGCTGTTCTGAATTTGAATTCTTATGTCCTAGACTCTGGAATTTGAACTGAGTTGATATAATACTAGGGAGCTGCAGCATGGCTGTGTTTTGTCACTTTGCAGAAAGAAAAGAAAGAAGTTAAAGAGAGAAAAGAAGAGGTGAGACAGTATTAAATAGTCTCAGAGAAGATTTTTACTTCTTTTCATTTCACAGTCTGCATCCCTGAAGCAACCATTGGGTTCTTTTACCCTAGATCTTTCCAATAAAACCTCTTTTGTGTTTGACAAGTATGCATGGGTTTCTTTTCCTTGGAACCTTGAATAAAATGTAATTTAATTATAAAATGGCTTTGAATAAGATATAGAAGAGAACACAAAGAACTTAGGTAAGATAACCTACAATGATTGGAAGGTGATAGGAGCAGCTAGTTATAATTATTAGTCCAAGAGAAAATCATTAGAATTCAGAGGCTTCTATGATGGACAGTGTATTAGTCAGGGTTCTCTAAAGGGATAGAACTAACAGGATAGATATATAAAAGGGAGTTTATGGAGTAGTATTAACTCACATGATCACAAGGTCCCACAATAGGCCATCTGCAAGCTAAGTAGCAAGGAAGCCAGTCCAAGTCCCAAATCTGAAGAACCTGGAGTCTGATGTTTGAGGGCAGAAAGCATCCAGCATGGGAGAAAGACGTAGGCTGGGAGGCTAGGCCAGTCTAGCCTTTTCACGTTTTTCTGTCTGCTTTATATTCTAGCCATGCTGGCAGCTGATTAGATGGTGTCTACCCAGATTAAGAATGGGTTGGCTTGCAGTAGTCGGAGCTCAGGGAACCTATAAAGATGAGGATCTGGTAACTGAGAAGACCTAAAACATCAGAAAGTCTATCAAGGTCATGGACAGGAATACAACTTTCCTAGGGACAGAGACAACTAAGAGAAGCAACTTACTATTGGATTGGGAATAGAAGTGCAGAAAATATAGCAATAAGGACAGTTTCAGCTACAGGTAGAGTGAATCAGTTAACAAGAAGTGGTGATAGGAAGTCAGCAGTGACTAGCTGGGACTGAATAGCATTTAAATCTATCAAATTAATTGTATTTAAAAATTTGTTTATAAGTAACTTACCTAGTTTGTACATGGCTTTTAACTTGACATTCCTTTAAAGTGTAGTAATAAAATAGCTTTGTAAGCCAGATGCCAGCTAGGTCCTCCCAGTTCTACAAACTAGAGTCTGTCCAACCATCCTCAAATCCTAAGTTTCATTCTCAAACACATCAAGGTTCTTGGCAGAAGAGTGTACTGATTAACAAGCTCTACTCTACTTGGAGGTGCTGCAGTGACCAGAATTGTTCTCTTCTGGAGTATCTGTGTGTTGCAGCCCAGTGAATTATGCAGGGAAAGTAGATTGGTAACATCTGGTGTGGCCCCTCCTGGGAGAATTTGCATTATAAAAAGGGAATATTGAAGGCACTCACAATGCCATGCACCCCTGGTATTTTTTTTTTTTTTTCCTTTCTTAACTCTCTCTTCTCTAGCTGTGGAGAAGACACCTGAAGAATTGGCATACCATTTGTAAATGGATCTAACCCCTGACTGGAGTTGTTGTTGTTGTTTGTTTGTTTGAGACGGAGTCTCGCTCTGTCACCAGGCTGGAGTGCAGTGGCACGATCTTGGCTCACCACAACCTCTGACTCCCTAATTCAAACGATTCTCCTGCCTCAGCCTCCTGAGTAGCTGGGATTACAGGCATGCGCCACTATGCCCAGCTAAGTTTTGTAGTTTTAGTAGAGATGAAGTTTCACCATGTTGGCCAGGATGGTCTTGATCTCCTGACCTCATGATCTGCCTGACTTGGCCTCCCAAAGTGTTGGGATTACAGGCGTGAGCCACCGTGCCGTGCCTGGCCTGGAGTTCTTGAGATAATTATCTACAGTGCAACTTTGTTGATGAAGTACAAAATATTTACCAGCCCATGAATATATTCAAAAGACAACTGCCCTTCAAGAAGGTAAATATATAGTCAAAGAACGTCTTTATTAATTAAAAAAAATTGCAAACACAATACATGTTCCTTTTAAATAGTTAAGCCCTAAAGCTGTTTTTCTAATTTATAGACTTATAGAATTTTATAAATATCTTATACTAAGACTAATTACATAAACACTACTAGAGACACATTTTGATTCAACCGTGGAAAAAGCTTTTCTTCTCCTGATTAGGAGAAAAGAAACCCCTTGTGTTTCATATTCAACTATTACAAGCAGAGTTGCATACACCTATTTACTTAAAAAGATTTTCCTTTTGCCCTCAAAGTGCATTTTCTTTTGAAATCAGTAGGGTTCCCCCCCACCCATTTGTATTCTGGCTAGAACATGCTTTTGTTTGGCAGAAGTTTCAGCAGTGTAGGTGATGCTGGAGAAATGATACAATTTAATGAACAAGCAATCTGTGAAATTGCAACTGTGCATTATATCACATTTCGTACTCTATGTTCTCACATGGTGTCATGGCTCTTGTTAGAATTATATTTTCATTATTGTCCTTGGGAATAATAGATTAGAATTTTCTGTTATGTAACAGTGATTCATTATTAGATAGTGGCTTTCATACATGGTAATCTGGCTCCAGTAGACTTTACTATTGGATTGGTCCTTACTATATAGCTAACAGGCCAATTTGTTATGCCAGGATTTTCTCTAGTGTGATCTACAGCTGACCTGTCTGAAAATCAGTTGGGTTGTTTTTTTTTTTTTTTTTTTTTTTTAAAGATGTGTGAGCCTTACCCTAGATCTGCTGAATCACAGTCTCTCCATCCTAGTTACCTACCAGTTTCTCTACTCTTTGGGCAGTAGTTCTCAGACTTGACTACACATTGGAATCACCTAGGATGCTTCAAATGTAATGATGTCTGGGTCCATCTCCAGAAAACAAGAGTCTTAAAGGATATATTAAGCAAAAAATGTAAAGAAGTAAGTAGGTAGACTTTGATATTGTTGACTCTTTTGTCTCTTGTTCCTTTCCCTCCGCAAATACAAAAGAAAATTAGCCAGGTATAGTGGCACGCGCCTGTAATCCCAGCTACTTGGGAGGCTGAGGCAGGAGAACCGCTTGAACCTGGGAGGTGGAGGTTGCAGTGAGCCAAGATCACACCATTGTACTCCAGCCTGGGCAAAGGAGTGAGACTCTGTCTCAAAAAAAAAAAGAGGAAGATAAATCCAGGGTCCCCCTCTCACCATCTTGCCACACTCTACTGCCTTATTGCCTTCACTTTAGCTTTTCTATCTTTGAAATGCCTTCCTTCTCATTCTCTCTCCATCTGGGGAAGTGTTACTCATTCTTAAAGTTTAGTTCATGTATCATTTTGTTGTGTAACTTTCTGAAGCAGCTCTTTCTCTAAATAGCATTGTTGGATTGTTTTTACATGCTTCCACAGCATCTTGAACCTATTTTAATGGCACCTCTTTCCAAATTGCATTATAGCTAGCTGTTTTCACAATTGTAGTCTCTGACTTGTGAATTGCTGGCTTTAAAGTTGTGTATAAATCAATTCAACAGACACTTAATGAGTGGCCATGAGTGTCAGGTCTTGGGCTAAGCAGCACAAAGATGAATCATATTTTCTCTGCCCTCCCTGCCCTCTAGGAGCTCACACTGTAGTGGAGAAGATAAACAAATCATTACAATATCCCTGGATAGATGTTATAAAATACAGATACACAGTGCTAAAGAAAACTCTAAGTGCCTAGGGATGTTGCAGAAGACTTTATAAAATTGAGACTTAAATGACGAATAATTTGAAAAGAGTTTTAAATTCCATTATTGGGAAATCACAGGAAGGCTGTTCTAGGCTGGGGAACAGCATTTGCAAAGGAAACTGAAACATGAATGTTCACAGCACATTCACAGAAATGCCATATAGAAAGGAAAGGCTGCTGTTTAAGATGGACATGTTTAATTCCTGGATGCTAGGATTATCCTTAATTGTTAAAGGAAGTTAAACTACTTGGGCAAACAACTAATCTTTGTCAAAATACTGTCAGAAAAGTCTTAGTCCATCAATACGTTGGAGATATTATTCTGGCTAGGAGCAACTCTTGATTTCCTACAGAATGACATTGTTGTGTTGTTATAAGCTGGGTAGAACCCATTTTAATCTTAGGCCAACTCCAAAAGGCTGCACACATTCCTGTGATTACTTCAAGGTACAAATTTCTACATGCAGAGGAAAAAAATACTAAGTTTTGAAACCATTGGACCTGGGTTTAAATCTAGTCTCTTTCATTTTATTAAGTCAGTGGCTAAGTTACTTCCTTTCTGTGGGTTTCAATTTATTTGTAAAATGAGGATAAAAATAGATACCTCATGTGGTTGTATGGATGATTGAATTAAATAATGCATGTAAAGCATTTAGCACAGTACCTGGCACATAAAAGGAACTCAGAAAACCCCAAACCTCCAAAAATTGAAAAAAAAAAAAAAAAAAAGAAACAGAAAAATAACAGGTTGGCCCAGAGACAGAGAAAAATGCCAGAAGGAATTTTGGAGCAGATATCAGCTGCTTGCTCCTCCTCTGATCTGGTGAGTAGTATCATTCCATAACTTGCTGAGCTTGGCCAAGCAGCTCAAGAGTTAATTTTCAACCCTAATGCCCTCTCCCAGTTTAGATTCAGGCTACCTGAGTTCAGAGTTTCCTGTGTTCCAGGTGAGCAGGACTCGCCCACCTCCTCCTGCTCAGCACTGCTTTCAAATAAGGGCACCTGGAGAAGAGAAAGAAGGTGGTTTAATCTGTAGGTCAGTAAATATCTCAGGGCTGGGCAGAGAGCAAGGATTTATAAGATGAAAGAGGACAGGCTTTCTGTTGTGTCTGGCTCCCCCAAACCCTGAGCAATCTGTTCCTATTTAGAACAAAAAGCAAAACATGTTTCTTTAAGCTGGTTTAAGAGAATAGTGATGACTAAGGCAGTATATTTATTTCAGCTGTCACAGGAATAATGAACTCTTGAACATTTTTTGGTTAATTCTCCTGTATTTTTGAAAATACTGTGGTTCCCTTCCTAGGGACTCTTGAAAAGAAACTCATTTTGGGGTATTAAGATAGGAGAGGAGCAAGTTCTCAATTCTTAAAACTTTCCTTGTTCCAAAACATTAGAAAGGTTTGTTGAAAGAACATAGATCTAAAGATGGTTGAATGGGGATTACACAAATTAATGAAGGGACAAATGGAAATCACATTCACTCACTCGATAAACAATTAAGCACCTATTTTGTAGCAGAGACCATAGATACAATTCTGGGTTAACAAAGAAGAATAAGATGTATCTGTCATCTCCTATTTCTTAACAGCTTGCGGGGGTTGCAGATAGGTAAGCATATCCTTACAACACAGTGTGATAAAGTGTGATCGTAGAAGTACAAGGTGGCACAGAAGAGAACCTGGAGACCCATTGGATGAGCTGAGTTTAGCCAGATAAAGAGAGGGGTAGAAAGACTGTCATATCTTAATACTTGGAAATAAGAGTGGAGTGGATTTGAGGAACAAAATTCATGTTAATGTATCTGGATCCCAAATGTAACAGGAGGAATGGCTAAATATGAGGCTAGCAGGACGCCCATTATCTTTCTTTCAGGAGCTTGTGCTGGTCTGGATTTAGGATTGAGGGGAAAGTAAATCTCCTTGTAAATTTTGGGCCCAAGCCACGCACTCCAAGGGAATCTTGCCAGATAGATGTGTAACGTGGTTCCTTGTTTCCCCTTTTGCTGTTGTTCCATGTGTGAATAGCTTCCAAAGAAAACTCAAGGGATGCTTGATGCAGTTGGATTTATGTATTTCTCGGTCAATAAACAAAAAATCAGAACTTCACCTCAAGTCTCAACTACTGGGATGCTGGCATCCTTGGCAGGTAGAATCCAGTATTGGATGTATCAACTAATACATTTAAGATGAGGGAAACTATGATGGGAATGGGTCTTAGGTACAACGGCTTCCTGAGCCTTTAGCCATTGATTAATAATTACCAATGATCTTTACCTTGTCTTTATGAGTCGAAAGATGAGGAGGCAAGAGAATACCAGAAAAACAGATCTATAAATAATGAGTTATCTCAAATGCTGATCCGAACTACTGGAGATGTGGCTGTTTTAATACTTACCACTTAAATATATAGCTGTTTGCTTTCTTTAAAAATATAGCTCAGTATTCTTCCTAGAACACTCACGAATAATCATCTTAAAAGAGTCATGAAATTAATTAAAAAGGATTTAAGAGATTTTTGGGGGGTCCCATACCTTGATTTTACAGATGAAATCTTTGCCTCGGAAATGTGAAGTGGTACATTTGGTCTACCTGCTGCCTCAGGGCTTTTTGTTTTTGTTTTTTTTTGAGATGGAGTCTCGCTCTGTCGCCCAGGCTGGAGTGAAGTGGCACGATCTCGGCTCACTGTAACCTCTGCCTCCCGGGTTCAAGTGATTCTTCTTTCCCAGTCTCCCGAGTAGTTGGGATTACAGGCATGTGCCACCAAGCCTGGCTAAATTTTGTTTTGTTTTGTATTTTTGGTAGAGACAAGGTTTCACCATATTGGCCAGGCTGGTCTTGAACTCCTGACCTTGGGGTCCGCCCACCTCAGCCTCCCAAAGTGCTGGGATTACAGGTGTGAGCCACTGCACCAGGCCCCATCTCAGGGCTTTTATACCTACTGTTCCCTTGCTGTTCCCTCCGTCAGGAATATTTCCCCCACTTTGCTTTGCTTGTCACCTCATCATTCAGGACTTTACTCAATAATTATTGAATTCCTTAACTAAAATAGCTTCTGACCAATTTCTCCTTTTCTCCATACCTGTTTTATTTTCCGTATTGCATATACATTTTCTGAAACATTTTGTTTTCTTGTTTATTGACTGTATCTTTTGCTAGAATTTAAGTAGGATTTGTCTTAATTATTGCTGTATCCCCAGCATATAAAACTGTGCCAGGCAAGAAAAAATGAAGTACCAAGGAGTACATCTAACCAAGGAGATGAAAGATCTATACCAGGAGAACTACAAAATGCTGCTGAAAGAAATGAGAGGTGACACAAATAAGTGGAGAAACATTCCATGCTCATGGATTGGAAGAATGAATGCCTGAATGCCGTTAAAATGGCCGTACTACCCAAAGCAATTTGTAGATTAAACACTAATCCTATCAAATTACCAATGTCATTTTTCACAGAAGTAGAAAAAACCATTCAAAAATTCATATGGAACCAGGCTGGGCGCGGTGGCTCACGCCTATAATCCCAGCCCTTTGGGAGGTTGAGGTGGGTGGATCACTTGAGGTCAGGAGTTTGAGACAAGCCTGGCCAACATGGGGAAACCCTGTCTCTACTAAAAATACAAAAATTAGCCAGGTCTTGTGGCGTGTGCCTGTAATCCCAGCAACTTGGGAGGCTGAGGCAGGAGAATTGCTTGAACCTGGGAGGCAGAGGTTGCAGTGAGCTGAGATGGCACCACTGCACTCCAGCCTGGGCGATAGAATGAGACTCTTTCTAAAAATATATATGTATAAATAAATAAATACAATAAAATCGATGTGGAACCAAAAAAGAGTCCACATAGCCAAAGCGATCCTAAGCAAAAAGAACAAAGGCAGAGGCATCACATTACCTAACTTCAAACTGTACCATAAGACTACAGTAACCAAAACAGCATGGTTGTGGTACAAAAACAGACACATAGACCAATGGAACAAAATAGAGAACCCAGAAATAAAGCTACTGTGGAGACTATTCAGGAGGCTTATTCATGAAGTTGGCCCCATCTGCAACTTCTGCTACCCACATTCTTGTTCTTGGGCTTTTCCTTCCAAAGCACACTCAAGTTAGTGCCCTTGGAAATGTTAGACATATTCCATATCTTTTGAAGGCATCCCACTATGATTTTAAGCCAAAACCAATTTGCCTTTAAGAATAATTTAAATTTTCCAGCAACGAATAGAATATATGGAAACAATAATTAATTTTTGGATCCGAGCATTTTTTATAAAACTGAATGTAGGCTGTAAAGTCAAGGTTTTCATTTTAGATTTATAGTTTCTCAAAGTCAGGGACCATTTCTTCATCGTCATTGTCTCCCGAGTGCCCAGTACAGCCTCTACTACATAATAAATGCTGTGTTTGCTGAAGCAGTGATTGAATAAATGAATGAACACTCACCATGTAATAGCAATTTCCTCCTTGATTGTTGGTGCCTATTCCTGCCAGACCCATCCCTAGACAGAGTTTTTCAACCTCCACACTATTCGCATTTTGCACTGATCATTCTTTGTTGCTATCCTGTGCATGTAGGATGTTTAGCAGCATTTCTAGCCTTTACTTGCTAAATGCTGGTAGCTTCCCCCAACCCCAACCCCTACACCTATCATGACAATAAAAAATGTCTCTAGACATAGCCAAATGTTCCCTGGGGGGCAAAATTGCCACTATTGGAGAACCACTAAGCAACAAGAATAGGAGCCCTATAATCTGAGGCCAGCTCTCCTTAATCTGAGCTGATAAGGACTAAGCCTGAACATATATTTTTAAGAGTCAGAAGAATATTTATTCTGTAGGATTCATGATGAAATTGAGAAATGGTTTGTAGCTGAAAAAGCCTTCAATGAACCCTGAATTCTCTTCCTAGTTTAGCATTTTCTCCCAGGCCCCATTCTGGGTGCTCAGTCTTTATGGCTGGCTTCTGTCTGTGTTTCTGATTTGTGCTCTTTTTTTATGCTGGGATTCAAGCATGGTTCCCATCCCTGATCCCTTGGCTGAGGAGCTGATTGCTGCTCAGCTTCTACCCCTGTGGGTTGGACCCTGCTCAGTACACAAGGCATTGTTGCCTGAGTTGCTGTTTAACTCCAGAGTTACTCACCTCCCTGGACTTCTGACTGCAACCTGTTTGACTAGGTGCTACTGCTGCCTAATCTCTTCTGTTGTGCTTCCCTACCCCAAAACGGATCCAAGCGTATTTTCATTACCTCAGAGGTGACTTGACTTTTCTAAATCCCTTGGGATAATGAAATTAGCACCACTGGCCAGCTTCCTTTGGAGTTAGCCCTGCTTTTACTTAGTTTCATTTGCCCCAGGACCATCAATTCTGGCCTCTTAGCCTTTTCTTGCCAATTCACTGAAAGTTGTGATTGTCAGTCTTGAAAATTTGTTTTCCCTGGGCACGTACGCTAGAGTCCCCTCCCTCCTCACCAAGGACTTAATGTTCAGCAACTTCAGGGTGATCTATTCAGCCTGCCTGACTTTTTTTTGGTCCTGTTAATCAGATTCTTCAGCCCTCAGAGGCACCTCTTTTGTCTGCTGGCCCTAACCACAGAGAGCTGTTAAAGAAAGACTCATAATTAAACCCAAATGGCCCACAAAAAACTTATGTTTACTTCCTGATCACTGTACATCAGCTCTGCTATTTGTTCTTCTCTATTACCTGCCTAATTCCATCCCCTAACAATTGTTTCAAATACATTCCTTTCTCTATGAGCCCCCAAGCTTTCTTTAGCACTGGGGAAACACTGACAGTCTTTCTTTTGCAAGATTAAGGCTATTTTTCCACTCCACTTTAACATATTCAAGTTTCTTTATCAACATTTGATTCTTCCTTCCAGGCTCAGCTAAAATGTGCCCTTTCTCTCCTTTCTGGGCTCCTCTACCAGGTTGAGGACCTGTATTTGTTTGACTTAGAATAGCTTCTTTATACACTTAGGGGCAAAGTCCAGTTACATCCTGCTTTTCCTCATGCAGAGTTGACAAAATGGAATGCCTTCCTTTATGCAACGTCTCCTTTTCATTTTGCTGTGAAGGGGTAAAGAAAACACAATGTATTGTATTTATTAGCTTAGCTGCTAATTTTTTTTTTCTCCACGATGCCTCTAGTCTAGTGCTGAGCATGTAGCACAAACTGGAATACTAAAATTACTGATCAATTGACAGATTAAAGTAATACCTGACTCTTGTTTGGCCCAATTTATCTCTTCCTTTTAAAGAACAACCATGTTCCTGGCATGGTTCATCTGGTTTGGTTAATTGCCTCCATTCCTGATTTACCTTTTTTTTTCCTTCTCCTTAATCAGCCATCAGTTTTCTCTGGTACTTATTATTGGAAACCCTTTAGCCCACAGAAACGATCTTCTAATTAAATCAATTTCCACCAATTAGCTCTTAAATGCAGTTCTTAAGAAATTGGTAGAAAATTTATTTTTGGAGCCACCCACAGAAAACCAGTGTGGGTTTGGTTATACAGTGAGAAAATATTAAGTTCATCAACTGAATAGGCCTTATAATTCACATTATTTCCAATAGTTTTGCTTCATTTTGTTTTGTTAGTAAATAACTCTTGTTTGGCTGCTTGCGTATGGCTTGATGTTGGAGGAATAATTTACCCGTGCTGCTGGGCGAGTCAGTTAATCCCTCTTTATTCCAGTAGTGCTCAATAGGTCTCTATTGTCCCCTGATATTCAAGACCATCTGCAATGGATCCGAAAATGATCTGAGACATGGATTTCAATGTGATAGCTAAGATATTTCTAATGTTTTTGAAGGGCAATATGAAATGGCATTAAGAATACTGTACTGAAATTCAGGACATTTTGGGTTTAGTCCTTAAATCTGACAATACCTTAAAATGAGATCATCCTTAATCCTCCTGTGTCTCAAGTTTATCTTTTGGAAAATGAAATTTCCTATCAACTAAACATTTTCTGGTTTCTTATGTTTCCAGTAATACTGTGAAAGGAATATTTTAGAGACTCCTTCTCCCCATTTCTCTGTCGTTTTGCTATGATGCACCTTGCTATGAATCTCTTTATGAAAGTTATTTTTCTGGGCAATCTATAGGTCATGTAAATTTGGAGACATATGTCTTAGAAATCTTCTTATATTATCTGAGCTTCAGAATTTTAATGGAGCTGGTCCTAAGTCATATTCCCTGAAAGTATGTGGAGGTTAAATTTAGAGAATCTTGTTTGTATAGAAGACAAGACTAAAGTGCAGTCTTGGATAGGCAATATTTGAAGGGAAATTGGCTGAAAATTTTCCTGAGTTGAAGAGAGACATGAGTTCTTTGATAGAAAGTGCATTTCAAGTTTCAAGTAACTTAAATAAAATAAATCCACCTCAGAGCAAAACTGCAGAATATCAAGGATAAAGAGAAAATCTCAAGGACTACCTGATCCCAAAGAAAGATTACATCCCAAGAAAATTAGATGGCCGATAGACTTCTCATTTAATCATAGATTCCAGAAGATATGAAGTAAACATCTTCAACGTCCTGAGGGGAAAATGACTGACAACCTTCAAATCTGATCGCTAGGTAAATGGTTATTCAAGGGTGAGGGTAAACTAAAGACATTTTCTGGCACACATTCCACCCACAAACCCTTTTTAAGAGAGCAAGGACACCATAAAGACAAGTATACCTAGAGGGGACAGGAGAGATGTAAAAAACACGGTGAGCACAGAAGTTAAAAGATGTTGGTAAATTTAAAGGAACAATTCGACTATTAAAAATAATAGCAACTTGTGTTTAAAAATAAGAAATAAAAGCTAGATAGGGATAACTTTATGGGGGTGGGAAATGTTCAAGTGTTCCTGGGTCATTGTCTTGTTTGTTAAGAGGGGAGATAATATTGAGTGATTTAGACTCTGTTTGAAAAACATATAGCTAAGTACATATGTTCAGGGAAACCACTAGAAGAACAAGAATATAATCGATAGCTTCTACACCATAAAAAAACCATGTCACCTAACCCATGGCAGGAAAGGACGGAGCAGAAAAACCACTAAACAAAAAACAAACAAAAAAGATGGGTAAAATATATGTAAGTGCAGAAAGAATAATGACTGCCAAACATATTTTTAATCACGGGTTCCTTATTATAGACATTTGGATTACTCTAGATTTTTTTTTTTCTTTTGGGGGTTTAGAAGGAACAGCAAGGAGGTGAAAACCCTTCAAGATACCAGGATTATGAGAGCTATTTTACTCTCATACCAATTGTTAGTTTGAATTTGAAAACTTTCTTTAGTGTTATAGATAATGTAATTTCAGACAGATTTCCAAGTTTTCCCCATATAATCTAGAAAATGGCTGTAGAAAAACCATTTTCATTTAATACTGAAAAGAAGAAGGAAAAAACGTTGCATTCCCTCTTAAACACCTGGCATCTGGTGTTTCATTCCACTTCCCAGATGGACTCCTTTAATAGAGCTCTTTATAGACAGCCCATAGGTTAGGAACACCAAATAGTACACTGCAATTTTAGAGATGGTTGTCTGTGTTTACTATAATTATAGAGGTATTTAAAACTTTTGCATTTTCCCATTGGGAGAGAAAAATAGAAGGATTTGGGGGTAATCAGTTGTTATGGACACATCTTGAAGTTAAATTGAAGCTATGTTTAGTTTGCCTGTAGCAGAGTCTGACTTCAAAAAGAGCACCAGTTTTTGAAAGTTGATATTTGCAAATATTCTAAATTCAGTTGCTAACCAGCTACCGACCTACAAAAACCAGGCAATCAATAGATTATGCTTTGTGCTGTTGATGAGGCTTGAATTTTCAATGTAATCAATCCATTATGTCTATTTAATTAGTAGTTGTTTTCTTCTTAAGAAATTATTAGATTACTGATTTTTATTTTTGTTTTTTACTTGAGCTTGAGTTTACTTTTTTATTCTCAAGTCAAATTATAGGTCACTGAGTTACTGGTATTAATATTCTTAGGAATTTCCTAGTTTAAACCTTTATTACACAGAAGATGACACTGAGGGTCAAAGAGGAAATGCAATTTTCTCAAATTCTTAGGACTCATTAGTGGCAGAAATTTGGCCTGAAACCTTGAAAATTTGTGGGTTCCTTTCATTTGGAGTCCCTTATAATATGTCCAAAGGAGGGTGGCCATATTACCATTTTGACAAGAGTTATTTTATCACTTCAATATTTAACAAATTCATTTTTATCTCTGACACATCCTAATGATGAACAATAAACTATCAGTAGAAATTTGGTGAAGTAATTTATTGACCAGTTTGTTGTTAAATGTTGTAGCTTCTGTCCACTGACTAATTCACAAGAGGAAAACAATTTAGGAAATTCCCGGATTTAGCCTTCTGACTGAGGTTGTGTAAAACAGTAGTTTGTTATTATTTTTAAATTATAGAATATTTCATACACACAAAAAGGTTAAAAATCTAATAGGAAGTCATGTTTCTACCACCACATTTAATACATATTTCACTAAAACATAGCTTTTAGTTCTATCCATGCTGATGCATGAAAATTAGGTTCACTAAAAAAAATTACAATGTAGTATTCAATTGTATAATTCACTTTTTATTCCCAAAGATAATATACAGGTTTTTAAAAATTTAATTTTGCTTTCATAAATAGTACTGTAATTAACATCCTTGTATACCCTTCTTAGTACACGTATGAGAATGTTTTTACAATATATAACTAGAAGTGGAAGAGCTGGCTAAAAATTATTTCTTTGGTTTTATCAGATATTGCCTTTTATAACATAGTTGTATCAGTTTTCCCTCCTGCCAGCACATATGAGAGATACTGTTTCTCCTGTCTTCATACATCCTTCAAAATATCAAACTGTAAAATGTTTATCAGTCTTTTCAGCACGAAATGGTATCCCATAGTTTTAATTTGCATTTCTTTTGTTACTGTTGTAGATGACATTTTCAACATTTTTAATTGCATCTTGCTTTCCTCTGGTCATAGCCTTGTGTGGTCATAGCCTGGTGATAGCCTTCTGTGGTTTTCTACTGAGCTTTTAAAAAGTTTTAATTGATTTGTTAACATTATTTATCTATCCTGGTCCTATTCTTTATCTGTTATGTGTGTAGCAAATATATTTTCCCAATATATGGTTTGTCTTTTTTTGTGTGGTTATGATATCTTCTGCATATGGAAATTTAAAATCTTAACAAAGTCAAGTGTATCAGTCTTTTTTTTTTTTAAAGGCTTGTCCTTATTTTGTCTTATTTACAAAAGCCTTTCTTATATTCTCCAATATTTCCTTTTAAAAGTGTTAAAACTTTGCTTTTCTCATTTAGGTCTTTAATCCATCTGGAATATAATTTTGAACATGTTTTACGTTTTTCCATGTGGATAAATAATTGTCCTTGTACTGTTTATTTAACTGTCTGTCATTTCCATCCATCTGGCAAATACCAAGTTTCCCTATGTCTTAGTCTATTTCGTGCAGCTATATCAGAATACCTGAGACTGTGTAATTTATAATGAATAATATTTATTCTTAACAGTTCTGGAGGCTAAGTCCAAGGTCAAGAGACTGGCATCTGGCAAGGGCCTTCTTGCTACATCATTCCATGGTGGAAGGTGGAAGGGCAAGACAGCATGCATGAGTGTGCATGCTTGCATTAGAAAGAGAGAGAGAGAGAGAGAGGAGAAAGACAGACACACAGAGAAAGAGAGTGTGTGTGAAAGAGTGAGAGTGTGTGTGAAAGAGTAAGAGTGAGAAAGAGAGAGAGACAGAAAGAAAGAAAGAGAGATACAGAGAGAGAGAGAGAGTAAGCAAGAGAGGACTGAACTCACTTTATAACAAATCTACCCCCACAATAATGAATCCCCTCCTGTGATTATGACATTAGTCTATTCATAGAGGAAGAGGCTTCATGACCTGATCACCTCTTAAGTCCCCATCTCTCAATGCTGTTGCATTGGGGATCAAGTTTTCAACATATGAACTTTGGAGGACACATTCAAACCATAGCACTCTATAAATGTGGATCTTTTCCTGGGCTCAATTTTCTTTCATTAGTCTGTTTATTTCTTCCTGCATATACTGCAGGAATACATTTATTTACTACACATTTGTAATAATTGTCTTGATAATTGATGGGACATAACCACTTCATCTCTTCTCCTTCTTCTGCTCAAAATTGTCTTAGTTGTCTTATCCTTTTATTTTCCATAGAAATTTTAGAATCAGCTTTATAACAATGGTGTTGAAATTTTGATTGCAATTGCATTGAAGTTATAGTTTAACTGGGGTGAATGGCTACTTTTATGATACTGAGTTTTCTCCACAAACATGATATATTTACGCCTTTTCTTATGAGTTTCATATTATTATTAAAATTTTCTATAGAACTATCTAGGATTTTTTTTTTTTTTTAAGACAGAGTCTTGCTCTGTCAGCCAGGCTGGAGTGCAATGGCACCATCGTGGCTCACTGCAACCTCCATCTCCCAGGTCAAGCGATTCCCCTGTCTCAGCCTCCCATGTAGCTGGGATTACAGGAGTGTACCACCACCCCTGGCTAATTTTTGTATTTTTAATACAGACAGGGTTTCACCATGATGGCCAGGCTGGTCTCGAACTCCTGATCCCAAGTGATCCACGTGTCTTGGCCCCCCAAAGTGCTGGGGTTACAGGCGTGAGCCACCACGCCCAGCCTACTTAGGTTTTTTTTTAAAGTTTTTGCTGTTTTTACTTCTCACATTTAAAAAAAAAAATTTCAACTTTTTAATTTTAGATTCAGTGGGTATAGGTACAGATAAGTTACGTAGGTATATCGTGTGATGCTGAGGTTTGGAATACAATTGAACCCCTTACGCAAGTATTGTGCATAGTACCTAATAGGTTTTCAACTCTTGTCCCCTTCCTACTTCCCCTTTCTAGTAGTTCTCAGTGTCTATTGTTGCCATCTCTATGTCCATGAGTACCCAATGTTTAGCTCCCACTTATGAGTAAGAACATGAGTTATTTGGTTTCCTGTTCCTGTATTAGTCTGCTTAGGGTAATGGCCTCCAGCTGCATCCATGTTGCTTCAAAGGACATGATTTCTTTCTTTTTTATGGCTGTATAGTATTCCATAGTGTATATGTACACATTTTCTTTATCCAGTCCACCATTGTTGAGTACCTAGGTAGATTCCACGTCTTCGCTATTGTGAATACTACTGTGATGAACATACAAGTGAATATATCTTTTTGCTAGAATGATTTATTTTCCTTTCAATATATACCCAGCAATAGTATTGTTGGACTGAATAGTAGTTCTGGGCCAGGTGTGGTGGCTTATGCCTGTAATCCCAGCATTTTGGGAGGCCGAGGCAGGCGGATCACCTGAGGTCAGGAGTTTGAGAACAGCCTGGCCAACATGCCAAGACCTCATCTCTCCTAAAAATGCAAAAAAAAATTAGCCAGGCATGGTGGTACGTGCCTGTAGTCCCAGCTGCTTGGGAGGCTGAGGCATGAGAATCGCTTGAACCTGGGCAGCAGAGGTTTCAGTGAGCTGAGATCATGCCACTGCACTCCAGCCTGGGTGACAGAGCAATACTCTATCTCAATTAAAAAAAGAAAAATAGTAGTTCTGTTTTAAGTTCTTTGAGAAATCTCCAAAGGGATTTCTACAGTGGCTGACCTAATTTACATTCCCACCAACACTATATAAGCATTTCCTTTTCTCTACAGTCTTGCCAGGATCTGTTGTTTTTTGATGTTTTAATTCAAGTCATTTTGACTGGTGTGAAATGGTATTTCATTGTGGTTTTGGTTTGCTTTTCTCTGATAATTAGTGATGTTGAACATTTTTTCATATGTTTGTTGGTAGCTTGCATGTTTTCTTTTGAAAAATGTCTGTTCATGTTTTTTTGTCCATTTTTAATAAGATTGGCTTTTGCTTATTGAATTAAGTTCCTTATCGATTCTGGATGTTAGATTTAAGTTGGATTCACAGTTTGCAAAAATTTTCTACCATTCTGTAGGTTGTCTGTTTACCCTGTTGATAGTTTCTTTTGCTGTGCAGAAGCTGTTTAGTTTAATTAGGCTCTACTCGTCAATTTTTGTTTTTGTTGCAATTGCTTTTAAGGGCTTAGTCATAAATTATCTCTCAAAGCCGATGTCTGGGACAGTGTTTTTGAAGTTTTCTTCTAGGATTTTTATAGTTTGAGTTCTTACACTTAAGTCTTTAATTCATCTTGAATTAATTTTTGTATATGGTGATAGGTAGGTGTCCAGTTTCATTCTTCTGCATATGGCTCACCAGCTATTCTGCTATCATATTGAATAGGGAGTCCTTTCCCTACTGCTTATTTTGTTGATTTTGCTGAAGATCAGATAGCTGTAGGTATGTGGCTTTATTTCAGGGATCTCTATTCTATTGGCCTATGTGTCTATTTTTGTATCAGAACCATGCTGTTTTGGTTATTGTAGCCTTGTAGTCTAGTTTGAAGTTGGGTAATGTGATACCTCTGATCTTGTTCTTTGGCTATTTGGACTCTCTTTTGGGTCCATGTGTATTTTAGAAATTTTTCCTAATTCTGTGAAAAATGACATTAGTATTTGATAGGAATAGTGTTGAATAGACAGTATGACCATAATAATGATATTGTTTCTTCTAATCCATGAGCCTGGAATGTTTTTCCATTTGTTTGTGTCATCTCTGATTTTTTTCAACAGTGTGTTTTAGTTCTCCTTGCAGGGTTCTTTCATCTCCTTGTTTAGATGTATTTTTAGATATTTTAATTTTCATTAGCTATTGTAAATAGTTTGTGTTCTTGTTTTGACTCTCAGTTTGAACCAATTGTTAGTGAACACCAATTTTTAGTGAACATTTAGTGTTAGTAAACACCAATTGTTATTGGTGTATAGAAATGCTACTGATTTTTATACATTGATTTTTGTATCCTGAAATATTACTGAAGTTGTTTATCAGTTCTAGGAGCCTTTTGGCAGAGTCTTCAGGAACAGATAGTTTGATTTCTTCTTTTCCTATTTGGATGCCCTTTATTTCTTCCTCTTGCCTGATTGCTGTGGTCAGGACTTCCAGTACTATTTTGAATAGGAGTAGTGTGAGTGGGCATTCTTGTATCATTCCAGTTCTCAAGGGGAATGGTTCTAGCTTTTGCCTGTTCAGTATGATACTGGCTGTGGGTTTGTCATGGATGGCTCTTATTATTTTGAGGTATGTACCTTCAGTGCCTAGTGTGTTGAGGTGATTAGGATTTTTGTTCCTACAGTGGATGAAACCTTTAGAAAAAAAGATCTCATATTTTCTAATTGATTATTGCTAGTATATAGAGACATTGCTTATTTTTTATTTGCAAATTCTTTTGTCTAGAAACCTACTTTTATTCATTGCAAAAATTGTGTTTCTTTCATATCCTTGTATTTCTACTTTATTTTCTTATTTTATTGTACTGTATAGGTAGACCAGTCAAATGTTGAATAAAGTCAGAAATGGCAGGCATGCATATCTTGTTTCTGAGTAGACCACGGATATTTCTATTGTTTGCCACTAAGTATTAACTTTCATGTATTTTTAATAGATGTTCTTTACCAATTTTAGGAAATTCCCTTCTGTTCCCAGTTTGTTATAATTAAAAAACATTTTCTTCATGCAGTGGATGTATTTGGAGCCTTCATGAATTGTTTTAGCTATCGGTTAAGGTTTACTTCTTTATAAAATAAGCCTAATTAAAATATATTGCAGGCTGAAAATGTTATAACTATTGACTTACACTTTAAAATCAGGAAGAAAAGGAAGTATGAGTCACAGGAGGACCTAATTGCCCAAAAGACTCTATTTATTGAACGCTGAGGCTATGTTGGGTTGGTGCATGCAGGCCTTGGATATTCAAGTTTTGAAGAAACAGGTATATCAATATAGTGGAGCCCAAAACCCTGGTGAAACTTATGGGCTGTGAAGTTATGAACAGTTATCAATACAACTCACAAATATTTGTGGGAAGATATGACTACTTAAGACAGGATTACAAAAGTGTTTGAAGTTCTGGAGGAAATAGCTTGGCTTAAGTAGCTCGTTTGAATCCAAAATCTGTATAGCAGTTATGTCTTTTTGTTAGAGGATAGGCTAAGTTAGTTCAGGTAGCCCGCTTCCTGTGCACACGCACCTGGTTCCAGCCTGCCAGGAAAAATCACCAGCCTTTCCTGAGAGCTGTTTTCTTTCATTTTGAATGGATGCAAGGATTAAGGGTCTCTGCAAGTCACTATCCCAGGTTGGTTCCCACATCAAAAATACCTGCTAAGCAGATCCTTGACATCAAGTCAGTTCAGCTCTGCAAATGTTTACTGATAGCCTTTTTTTGTCCAACGTACTATCATCACGTGACATATGAAGATGAAGAACTCCAAAAGACTTTACAATTTAATTATAACAGGGAGCCAATAAAGACTGAATTTGAAATTTTTGGAGATAAAATGCTGCTATTTTGAGGTTGAATTCAATTTTGGCTTATAAAGTGAGAGGCAGGAATTAGTCTTCAGGGGAAATTTTTTTTCTTGGGAGGGATTATTTTGCTTTCAGTCATGCAGCTACCTACCTACTGTTTACAGAACTCTGAATGCAGGGAAGTAATATAATTGTTATTGCTTCAGACTGAGTTAAAAATAATTTAAGTAAATTGAATGTACTAGCACAACTGAGCTCCAGCAGAATTAGATAATTTTTCTCTCAAAATCTCAATGTAGATTGCCTTATAGATAGAAATAGATTTTTCTTTGATTATTTGTATGTGAGTGTGTTTGCAAAAACTGCTGTTTGCTTAAAAACTGTTTCCTCTTTTTTTCTGACCACAGAGCTAGACTATATTTTCCAACCTGCCTTACAATTAGTTGTTTCCATGTGATTCGTTCTTGTAAAAAAAAAAAAAAAAATGTAAGTGGAAATGATGTGTGTCCCTACCAGGCTAAGGCTTTTAAGAAGTGGATGTATCTTCCTCACATTCTTTCTCCTTTCCTTTGATAGGTGCAGTTGCTAGTAAGGGTTTAGTAGTGCCAGGTCATTTTCCTGTATGGGGCAATTCAGAGACTAAGGTGAAAGAAGCCCCATACAGGAAAATGACCTGCAGACTTAGAATTTTATCTTTCATCATTAAATGAAAAAAAAATCAAATAGCTTGTACTTTGTTGAAATGTTTGACCTTGTTTGTTATAGCTGTTCATCCTAACTCATACAATGTTCCCAGTACACTTCTTCATAGCAAATGGGCACCGGATCTTTATCACATTAACAGATAGGCTTATCTTTCCACTTAATATGTGAAGACAATGAATAATAACTGGATCAGATTTGGTGCAGGAAGTCATGGATTGAACTGTTGATATCTTACACATGGCACTTTGAAGACATTATATTGTCTTCTGACTGAGAAGTTTTTGTTTAGTCCAATTCATGTTGCTCTATCAGTAATTAGGCTTTTCTTCTCTGTTGCTTTTAAGATCCTCTCTTTTCCTTCAATATGTCTTGTTGTATGGATTTTTTTTTCTACTGGATATTTGTTGAACGTCCTAGGTCTAAGGAATTGTATGCTTCATCAATTGTGGAAAATTCTCAGACTTTCTATTTTTCACTTTTATCACTCATTCCTTCCCCTCCTTATTTTCCTTTTAAAGCTTCAATTAAATATGTGATTGGAGCTTGTCACTATATCTGCAATGTCTCTTAACCTCTCTTTGGTATCCCTGAGCTGAATTTTGAGTAATTTCTTTTCTAGGTAAATAAATCATTTTTCAGCTATGCACCAGCCACTGTTTATTTCATTCAACGAGATTTTCTAAAATTAACAAAGAATGAAAACAAAAACACTTTATTTGTTTAGAACTATTTTAGATTTACAGAAAAATCAAGAAGATAGTATAGACTTCCCATATACTCTGCGCCCAGTTTCCCCTAATATACACTCATAGGGTATATTGATTGCAATTAATAAACTGATATTAATACACTAATGTCAACTAAAGTCCATATTTTATACAGGTTCTTTAGTTTTTACTTAATGTCCTTTTCCTGTGCCAGGACCTCATCCAGGATACCACATCACATTTGGTTGTCATGTTTCCTTAGGCTCCTCTTGATGTGACAGGTCTTCAGATTTTCCTTGTTAGATGATGATCATGACAGCTTTGAGGAGTACTGGTCATGTGTTTTGTAAAATTGGGATTTATCTGATAGTTTTATCATCTTTAGACTGTGGTTATAAGTTTTTGGGAGGAAGAATACAGAATTAAAGTGCCATTTTCATCATATTATATCAAGGGTACATACTATCAACATAAGCTTGTCATTGCTTACCTTGTGATGTTCATCTAGACAATGTGGATGAGGTAATTTGTCAGGTTTCTCCACTGTAAAGTTACTCTCTCCTGATTTCCTATACTGTATCTTTGGAAGAAAGTCACTATATTCAGCCCACACTTAGGAGTGGGGAGTTATGTTGCGCCTCCTTGGCAATAAACTATGTAATAAATTATATAAAATGTTTCTTCATGAGATAGTTGTCTCCTTTCCCCCATTTCTTTATTCAATTATTTATATCACTGTAGATGCATACATATTTATTCCATACTTAGGCTTATAATCTAATACTACCTTTTATTTTTTTCTCAAATCATTTCAGTTTTGGCCACTGGGAACTCTTTTGGGGCCATTTGTTACAGCAACCCATGTCACTCTATCTAATATAATGATTTGTGATAAAATATAAAAATGTAGCCAGCCATGGTGGATCATGCCTATAATCCCAGTACTTTGGGAGGCTGAGGCATGTGGATCACTTGAGGCCAGGAGTTCAAGACCAGCCTGGCCAATGTGGTGAAACCCTGTCTGTACTGAAAATACAAAATTAGCTGGGCATGGTGGTGCATGGGTGCACGCCTGTAATCCTAGGTACTCAGGAGGCTGAGGCACGAGAATCGCTTGAACCCAGGAGGTTGCAGTGAGCCAGGATTGCACCACTGCACTCCAGCCTGGGTGATACAGCAAGACTCCTTCTCCAAAGAGAAAAAAAAACTTGTCTTGCATTCTCTTTCTTTCTCTCTCTCTCTCTCTCTCTCTCTCTCTATATATATATATATATACACACACACACACATACATATGTTATTCAGTATGTTTGAGAACTTTATTAAAATAAAAAGCAGAGTGGTGTTGCTTGTCATGGTATACCATTCATGTTCAAATTAATAGCAAGCTTGATGATCTAATATTCATCATCAAAAGACTAATTTCATTCAACCTATTTTTGGGAGCCTACATGAATGTGTCACAAGGGACTAGAAAATTTATGTAGATTCCTGAGCCTGTATGGTCCATTGGTTTGCGAATCTGAAAATCAAGAATCAGAAGATGATTGTGTTAATTTACACCATCTGATCTAAGATAATTGCTTTTATTTTATTAACCACAAACCTCTAAATTAATACTCCCCACACACATAAATACATGTATATACATACAAGTAAACTGTGAATAAAACTCATATATGTGTATCCATACACACACACACAGTGAACTTGGGACAGGACAGGAGATTTACACTTTCCAACTTTTAGTTTTTCCTACTGTCTAAATTTTTTCTGGGATTTTCATACTTTAAAAATAAAATATCAATTCATTCTAAGTCCTGATATCAAAACCAGAGAGACATTACAGGAAAAGAAAATTATGAACCAATATCTCTTATGAATATAAATGTAAAATCTTCAGGAAAAAAATCAGCAAACAAACCCAGCAGTTTATAAAAATAATTATACACTATGACCAAATTATGTTTACAGTAGGAATGCAAGGTTGGCTTAATATCTGAACATTATTTAATGTGATACATTATGTGACTAGAATAATAGAAAAAAACACATAACCATGCCAAAAGATTCAGTAAAAGCATTTGACAAAATTCACCACTCCTTTATGAAAAAAAAGTTGACAACTTAGGGATAGAAGGGAACTTCCTTAACCTGACAAATGGCCTTTAGGAAAAACCCACAGCTAACGTTATATTTAATGGTGAAGGATTTCTCATTAAAACATATTCTTCCAGAAAGACTGCTTTCTCCTTAAGATTAGCAACAAGATAAGGATATTCACTCTTTCTAATTCTATTCAACACTTTCAGTGGTTCTAGGAAGTTAGAGGCAAGGAAAGGAAAGAATAGGCATCCAGATTGGAAAAGAGGAAGTAGAACTATCTTTATTTGCAGATGACATAATCTTGCATATAGAAAATGTAGAGTTCTAATTAGGGAAAATGAGTCAAGCTAGCAGGGGTAGGGGTAGGCAAAAAGAAAAGATAGATAAGGTTTAAGTTTGCCTTTCTTCATGGTCCAGGGCAGACAGCCCTCCTGTGCAAATAACTCACAATCTTTCTGTGCCTAGCTATCACCAGACACCTCAGCTGATAAAAATCATGCAAGTTAGCTTACTGCAACCTTGGCGTTATCAGTACTGTGCAAAGCCCTATTTAGCACACAGCACAAGGACCATCCTATAAAATTCGCAACAAACTTTTGTCTCCTTGCAGTTATCTCCCCTCTTGCCAACCTGCCTATTGCTTCCTTGCAACATATTTTAATACTTTCTCTAATAAATCTGCTTTTATTTACCTACAACCACTTTGGTAAATTCTTTATACCGCCCTCATGACACCAGCCCCAGATAGTCACCACTTGCAACAGAAAACCCTAAGAAGAAAATCAGAAGAAAATCTTCTTAGAACTAATTAAGAAGCTCAGCAAAATGTCAAGATACAAGATCAGTAAGTGTAAAAGATTGTATTTCTATACACCAGCAATAAACAATACAAAAATAAAGTCAGGGAAACAATTCCATTTATAATAGTCCTAAAAGAATAAATAACCTCAAAAAAGAAGATGTTCTTCTTTTGAGAAGTTGGAGGTCTCATACTTTCTGATTTCGTATCTTACTACAAAACTATAGTAATCAAGAGAGTATGATACTGGCATAAGGATGGACATATAGAGCAATGGAATTGAATTAAGAATCCAGAAATAACTGCAATATTTATGATTAATTGATTTTTGATAGGTTTTCAAGACATTTCACTGAAGGAAAGAATAGTCTTTTCAACAAATAATGCTGGGACAACTGGATGTCACATGCAAAAGCATGAAGTTGGACCCCTGCTTCACACAATATTACAAAAGCTAACTCAACATGGATCAAATACTAAATGTAAAAAATAAAACAGAGACCGAAATGTAAAAATTAAAAGTGTAAAACTCTTAGAAGAAAACATAGGCATAAATCAACATGAGCTTGTATTGAGCAATGGTTTCTTAGATCTGAAACCAAAAGTACAAACCACAAAAGAAAAACAACAGACAAATGGGACTTCAGCAAAGTTAAAAATTTTTGTTCTTTGAAGGATACCACAAAGAACATAAAAGACAATCCATTGAATGGGAGAACATGTTTATAAATCATATATCTGATGAGAGACCTGTATCTAGGACATATAAAGTCTCTTACCCCTTCAATAATCAAATTAAAAATAAACTAATTTTAAAATGGCAAAAGATTTACATAGATATTTCTTCAAAGAAGATATACAAATGGCAAATCAATGCATGAAAACATGCTCAATGTCATTAACCATCAGGAAAATGAAAATACTAAACACAATGTGATACCCCTTCATGGACCCTAAGATGACCATAAACGAAAAGGCAGATAATAACAAATGTTGGTGAAGATATGGAGGAATTGGAACCCTCTTACATTGCTGGTGGCAATGTAGAATGGCCATAGCTGCTTTGGAAAACAGTCTGGTGTTTCCTCACAAGGTAATATAGAGTTACCACATAGTTCAGAGCAATTCTATTCCTAGGTATGTACCCAAGATAAATGAATACTTTTGCTCACACAAAAACTTATACGTGAATGTTCATAGCAGCATTGTTCATGATAGCCAAAAGGTGAAAATAACCCACATGTCCATCAATGGATGAATGAATGAACAAAATGTGATATAGCAACATGATAGAATATTTTTCAATAATTAAAAAGGAAAAATGTACTGTTACATGCTACAACATGGGTGAACCTCAAAAACATCTGTTAAGTGAAATAAACCAGTCACAGAAGATCACATAGTGCAGAATTCCATTCCAGTGAAGTGTCTAGAATGGAAAAATTATTAGAGACAGCAACTAGATTAATGGTTGCCTAGGGATATAAGAGTTGAAATGAGCTTCTTCTTGGGATGATGAAAATGTTCCAAAATTCATTGTAATACTGACTGTACAACTTTTTGAATATACTTAAAGTCATTGACTAGCATACTTAAAATTAGTGAATTATGTGAAATATGAATTGTGTCTTAAAGTTGTTATAAAAAATAAAATTGCATGTCACCATTAGGGTCCCAGTTTTCTCATCTCTATCTGTTAAAAAAGGAGCTGAGTCGTACACTTGATTGTTCCATTTTCACCATTCTGTAACTCCATGGTTTTGTGGTTACCAACAGACTTTAATATTGTCACACATATGGTGTTTTTAATTGCTAATGATACTTAATAGTTCTAAGAAAATTCTCAAATTATTTTTGGAAGTTTCTAGGGCATAAATAACAAACCAATAATCATTCCCTTTATAAGCCAACAGAGTGAAGGCCGCTGCTTTCCTAGACCATTTGAAGAGTTACCACTTGTATATAAATTGAGCCCTAAGAGGACTAGGTTTCTATGCTGACTTAGTAGGGAAGACATTATATATAATCAAAAAATTTTCATCAGCTTACATTGTTAAAAACCGCCTCTTATTTCTGCTGCCCATTTACTGTATGGATCAAGCACTAGAGAAAGAAATTGAATCAAAAGTTAGTATCTTTTGAAATACAGGCAGACAAAAACTTGGCAGATTACCTATAAATTGAAGGTATATAGAACAATGGCAGTGATTAGAGGCTGTGACTTGACCCAGACTTTCAATCCAAATTCTTGAAAAAAATTAGTTAAAAAAAATCTATGGCCATTAAATGACAATACGAGACAACACAAATCAACATAAAGTTCTTAAATGTAACCAGTTTGCAAGAATTAAAATCATTATTTTCCTCATACAGCTTGGCTGTTCTGGCATATGATAAAGGTAGAATGCAGGATCCTCTAGCTGTTTGGAGCTTAAAAATGGCTCATACTACAAACAGAGTTGATAGATGAGCTTCCTACAGCACAACTTCAAACAAATTTATCTGGCTTGTGGACTTTGAGAGCCAATAGATAGAGGCTGGCTAGTCTGACACAAGGCAGTAAGAGTAGCTTTTCCTCAAGCCAAGGCAACAGGATCATAAACCATTCGAAGTGCTGATGCCAGTAGCAAAGGAGGCTCTGCACAGTGTTATCTTTATGTGTAAGTGTCCTGAAAGAGCTGATGGTCACCCAAGGCTATTCAGAAAGTCACTACAAACAGGCAGTGACGCTAATTGCCATGTCCTCTTTGGATGTGAGGAGGGCTCTATGTAGTTATCCAGAACTACAGCCATCATTAAAATAAATACCACTTCTAAAAACAGAGACAGTCAGAAGGGCAAAATATAAACAAATTAGTTCAGCAGGGACTTCTTTGAAGTTAGAGAGCCAGGAAAAAAAAAAGTATAGGTTAAAACTGAGTAAGAAGAGAAGAGACAAGAGAATAAAATGTAGCATTTTAGAGGTAGATGGAGCCTGATTATCTTACCATGTTTCGTATTTGTCAAGATAAGCTATACTGCAATAGTAAACTCAGAAATATCTGTGGCTTAACAAAACAAAAGTTTATTTCTTAGTTACAGATGTTTAATTTGGGCTGGCGGACACTTTCAACCACCTTGATGATTCAAGGTTCCAAGCTCTTTTTTTTTTTTAATTTAATTTGATTTAATTTTAAGTTCCAGGATACATGTGCAAGATGTGCAGGTTTGTTTCACAGGCAAACATGTGCCATGGTGATTTGCTGCACCTACCTATCAAGCCATCACCTAGGTTTTAAGCCCCACCTGCATTAGCTATTTATCCTGATGCTCTCCTTCCCCTTGCTCCCCTACCCGCACAGGCCCCAGTGTGTGTTGTTCCCCTTCCTGTGTCCATGTGTTCTCATTCCAAGCTCTTTCCATATGATGATAATGCCGCAGCTTCCAAAGTTGCTGTGGTGAGAGAATGGAGAGATGGATGATCCACACTGGCTTCTCTCAGGGGTGATACATGATTTGTGTTCACATTTCCTTGGCCAGAACTCAGGCACATGGCTCCGATCCAACATCAAAGATTCTAGGGGTGGTAGTTTTCCTGTGAAACACTGAGGCAAAAAATTGGGAAGATGGTCGGGTCACTATTATGTACCATCTTCCCAATTTTTGCCATATTCAGTTATTCCTTGAATTTGCTTAATGTTTTACTTTAAATCAATTCACCTAAAAATATCAATACCAATTTTAAGCTGGTTTGATGTAACAATATTTTAAAATATGCATTAAAATAAATGCATTTAATACAATTACTAAGTATGTGTTATGTACAATCTAAAATCACCTGCCATATCACCAATAGTAAGTAATATACACCTTCGAAAAAACTAATCTAACTTTCTAATTTTAAGATGAGAAAATCGAGGTCCAGAAGAATGACATGAATCCCCCAAAGTCATACAGGAAGCTGTATAGCAAAGCTGGGACTAGACTCTAGGTCTTCTTTCCACTATTCCATGTTTTCAGTTCTCCAAGTTTGTGGGGAAAGGATGTGGGCACTAGAAAAACAAACTGAATCACTGCAATTAGAGGAATTAAAAAGAACACAGGCACAATGTACAAATATCTTAGAGGAAAAATAAACCAGTAAGAAGAGTTGTGAAGGCTGCAAGGCGGATGGGGTCTCTTGGGAAACATGACTCCCACACAAAATCAGCAGATTTGGGTGCATGGTTGTCTAAATGCTGATTTTCTGAATTAGACTCACTGGTGAATAATTCTAGAGCCCCTGAGAACCACCATGAGAATGCAGAGGAGCAAATGTGGCTGGAGGAGGCTCTGGGACAGCAGCTGGGCTCTCTGCATGCAGAGGCACCGGAAGTATTGTCTGTCCCACGGCTCACTGCCCTTTTGTGCACGGGCGACCAACCCTCGGGAACACACTTCTGATCAACACAGGGGAGAGCACCAGTTCATTTGGAGCGAAACAAAATACCAAAAGGACTTGGGTAGGAAACTACTGGAGGATTTCTGAGAGTGCCTTAACATTCTAAAAACCAGGTTTCCAAACAAACGCTTACTCCCGAAGAATCACAATGGATGCCGCAGATTTAATTTTACTAATTAGGATAATAGAATTTAGCACCTTAGATTTTAGAGGTCATCCACTCCAGCAGTTGTCAGTTTTCTTTTGAAACCCATGAAAACAATTTTTTCAAAATAAATCTTCTGAACAAACTTACTACATTGAACTGATAGAAAGCAGAACCACACTGGTTGGTGGGGAGTGAGAAGGGGTCCTGTAGCTTTGCCAGCTGGGGTCTTCTTTGCACCCTTCTCTCCCTCTGAGCACAGCATAATTTGATGCCTCTTCATCCAGACCAATGCTTCTATGTTAGGAATGCAGAAACTAGGCCTGGAGGGATGTGAAAATTTGTGGCTGCTCGTTAGATAATGGCAGAGTTAGAACTAGAATCATAGTCTTTTGACCCATATTAAGTCTTCCTGTGGGATTATTATGGCAAGAAACCATGATATTGTGATTCATATACTCTGTAATGTAGAAAAGTTCTTAGCAATAATATCTAGACATCATATACTACTTGAAATACATCATAAAGTTGTTTTCCTCTCCTGTCCCAGACACTGAAAACATACAACACAGATTAAGTTCTTTTTTAGAAAAGAACAGATATATTGAGGTATATTTAGAAAAACAGATATACTGAGGTATAACCAACATAAAATAAACTGCAATAGAATAAAACTGACATAAAACATTAAAATTTATATATGACAAATTTTGAAATAAACACACACCTGTGAAACTATTTTCAAGATAATGAACATATTTATTATACCCCAAAGTTTTCTTGCGCCCTTTGTAATCTCCTCTCAACCTTCCCTGTATCCTCCCCATTCCAAGGCAACAACTGTTCTCATTTCCATCACTATAAATTAGGTTGCATATTATAAAATTTTATGGAAATGGAATAACATAGAATGTGATGTTTTTATTCTCTTGCTGATTTCTTTTAGCATAATACTTTTGAGACTCATTCGTGGTGTTGTACATGTGAAGAGTTCAATTTTATTGCTGAGTGCTATCTTATTACATGGCTATAATACACTTTGTTTATCCATTCATCTGTTGGTGGATATTTGAGTTACTTTCACTTTTTGGTTATTACAAATAAAGCTATTCTGAATATTTCTGGACAAGTTTCTGTATGGAGATTTCTCTTAGGTACATACCTTAGGTATATATCATCTAGAGGTGAAATGATTGGGTCATATGGTAAGTGTATGACTGACTGTTTAAGAAACTGCCAAATTGTTTTCCAACGTCGTGATTCCACTTATATTCCTGTTTGTGATGCTTGAGAGTTCTAGCTGCCCCACATCCTTACTAACACTTTGTAGTTTTGTTTTTTTTTTAATGTTAGCTATGCCAATAGGTATGTAGAGGTATCTCGTTGTGGTTTTGTTATTTCAATTTAATTTCATTTCCTAAGGACTAATGATGTTGAGTACTGATCTTTTCATGTGCTTATTTGCCATCTTTATACCTTTAAGGTGAAGTGTCTGTTCAAATCTTTTGCTAAATATTTAAATTGGGTTGTTTGTTGTCATATTGGGTTTTGCAACCTAATTTATACTGATGGAAATCAGACAGTAGTTGCCTTGGAATGGGGAGGATACAGGGAAGGTTGAGAGGAGATTACAAAGGGCATAATAAAACTTGGAGGTATAACAAATATGTTCATTATCTTGAAAATAGTTTCATGGGTGTGTGTTTATTTTATATCTTTATACATTCTGAATACAAGACCTTTATCAGAAATGTGATTTGCAAATATTTTATTCCAGTCTGTGACTCTTCTTTACATCTTCTTAACAGTGTGACCCAAAGAACAGACACTGTTAATTTTGATCAAGTCCAAGATATCAATGTTTTTCTTTTGTGGACTATGCTTCTGTTGTAGTAACTAGTAAATTTTTACCCAATCCAATCTCACAGAGATTTTCTTTTACTTTTTTAAAGAAAAGTTTTAGAGTTTTAGGTTTTACATTTAGTTCTCTGATCCACTTTCAGTTAATATTTGTATATAGTGGAAGTTATGGATTACAATTATTTTTGTATATGAAGATCTATTTGTTGAAGACATTCTTCTCTCTCCAGTAAGTTACCTTTATACTTTTGTCAAAAATCAGTTGTTCATGCATGTATTGATGTATTTTGTATTCTCTAACCTGTTCCCTTTGATTTCATCTGATGTATTTGTTTATTTCTATACCAACATCACACAACTTGTATTACTGTAGCTTTAGGAATAATCTTGAAAGATAATATTAAGTCCTTGAATTTGCTCCACTTTTTAAAAGTTATTTTGGCCCTTTAGGTCCATTTCATTTCCATACAAATTTTAGACTCCTCTTTTTGATTTCTCCAAAAATGCCTGCTGAGATTTTGATTGAGATTGCATGGAAATGATAGATCAATTTGGAAAGAGTTGACACCTTAACAAAAATGAATCTTCTGGTCCAAGAACATGCTATTGCTCTTCACTTGTTTATGTCTTCTTTAATTTCTTTTAGAAATATTTTGTAATTTTTAGTGTACTGCTCATATACATCTTCTATCACGTTCTTAAGTATTTTTGATGCTATTGTAAATTGTAGTTTTTATTTCAATTTTCAATTATCCATTACAATCACTTAAAAATATAATACATTTCTATAGAAATTTATCAGATTTACCTTTATCAGACATGTGATTTACAAATATTTTATTCCAGTCTGTGACTCTTTTTTACATCTTAACAGTGTGTTCCAAGGAGCAGACATTGTTAATTTTGATCTTGTATGCTGCAATTTTTCTAAAATTACCTGTTAGTGTTAGTAGTATTCCTGTAGATTTTGTAGGATTTTCTTTATAGGTAATCATGTTGTCCATTAATGAAAACAGTGTTCTTTCTTTCCTTCCAATCTGGATGTCTGTTTTCTCCTTGCTTTATTGTACTGACTAGAAACTCCAGTATAATATTGAATAGCAATGGTAAGAATGGACATTTTTGCTTTGTTCCTTAATTTAGGGGAAAAGCATTCAATTTCACACTATTAAGTATGTTAGCTATATACTTTTCATAGTTGCCCTTTCAGGTTGGGAAAATTTCCTCTATTCCTAGTGATACGGTTTGGAACTGTATCTCCACTCAAATCTCATGTTGAATTGTAATCCCTAATGTTGGAGGTGGGGCCTGCTGGGAGGTAATTGGATCATGGGGGTGGTCCTTGAATGACTTAGTAACATCCCCTTGGTGCTATTCTCATGACAGTGAGTGAATTATTGTGACATCTGGTTGTTTAAAAGTGTGCAGCACCTTCTCACTTTCTCTCTCTTGTTCCTGCTCTGGCCATATAAAATGTGCCTACTTTCCCTTGACCTTCTGCCATGATTGAAAGTTTCCTGAGGCCTCTCCAGAAGCTGAGCAAATGCCAGCATCATGCTTCCTGTACAGCCTGTGGAACTGTGAGCCAATTAAACCTCTTTTCTTTATAAATTACCCAGTCTCAGGTATTTCTATATAAAAATGCAAGAACAAACGAATACACCTAGTTTTCTGAAAGTTTTAATTAAGTATGTATGTTGGAGTTTATTAAGTGCTTTTATAGATGTATTGGAGGAGTCTTTTAAAAAATTCTGTTTATAGGGTTAAAATCACATTAATTGATTTTCAGATGTTAAACCAACCTTGCATTCCTGGGATGTATTATTTGAAATATATTGCTGGACTTGATTTTATACAATCTTCTTAAGAATTTTGTGCCAGTGAGAAGTAGAGAGTAGTTTTCTTTGTGCTTTTACTTTATTTTGGTATCAGGGCAATGCTGGTCTTATAGAATAAATTGGGAAGTATTTCATCTTCAATTTTCTGGAAGATTTTGTGTAGAATTAGTATTTTTTTTATTAAGTATTTGGTAGAATTCCCCAATGACCTTGGCTTAGCGTTTTCTTTATGGGAAGTCTTTTAGCTACAAATGTAAGTGCTTTAATACATATGGGACTATTCAGCTTATCTATTTCTCTTGAGTGAGCTTTAGTATATGTATTTCAAAAAACATATCTAGTTCATTTAAGTAGTCAAATTTATTGGCTTAAAATTCTAATATTTCCTAATTTCCTTTTTAATATCTGTAGAATCTGTAGTGATATACCCTCTCTCAGTCCTACTATCAGTAATTTTTGTCTTCTGTCTTTTTATCCTCAATTTGGCTAGAGGTTCATCAGTTTTTATTGACCTTCTCACAGATAATTATGATACTCAAATGCCCACTTGATTCCCCCGTTTCTTACTGTAACTCTAGTTCCCACATCTGGAGTCTCCATACAACAAAAAAGGATGGTCTTTCTTCAAGTATAAAATTCAAACTCAGGGTCACATGTAAGACTTTCCCTAATATTCTGCAACTGCTTATGTGCCAGTCATAATGAAATACTTGTAGTTTTCTTGGTACACCAAAAATGTAATGTCTTTGTGTTTTTGCATACGTTGTTTCCATTAAGGAAAATACCCTCTCCCTTTTTCCTCTTTCCCTAGCTCTTGATGATTCTTTAATATTCAGTTTAAAGATTACTTCTGGTAGTATGGCTTCTTTGGCTACCTCCTACCTTGCCACTCAGTGTTTTCATAGCACCCTTGCATATGGCTCCATATAACTTACTATATTTATATTATTGATATTCTGTTTAGTCATATGTGTCAATCTAAGATAACAACAGAGAGAATTCCTATCGATAGAAATGAATTCAATTGGGAATAAACAGGGGGTTAAAACTCATGCTATGACAAATCATAAGCATGTCTGGAGAGGCTGGGGTAAGGAAAAACTCTTAAAGGCAAAAAGAAGAAGTACACATAAGCTGCTTTGAAACAAACGTCATTGGCCACAGGGACCTGTTGCAGGAGCTGATGTTAACTCATTGGTGAAAACAGCCATTGCTAGGCAACTGTTCTTGTGAGGGTGGCTGATCTGAAAAGTTGCAGTCCTGAGGAACTTTTTGCAATGAGCCAGATGAGCAGAGTGTGTAGGAACTTCTTGCACAGAAACAACTGCTTCACTCATCTTATTTATTTATTTATTTATTTTTGAGACTGGGTCTTGCTCTGTTGCCCAGGCTCGAGTGCAATGGGCAATTATAATTCTTGGGCTCAAGCAATCTTCCTGCCTCAGCCTCCAAACTAGCATGAACTGCAGACATGCGTCACCACACCAGGCTAATTTTTAAATTTTTTTGTAGAGATGGACTCTCCTTATGTTGCCCAGTCTGGTGCCTCACTTATCTTTGTATCCTGGCTGCTCAGGTCTATGTCATAGAACTAGAGATCAATAATGAGCCAATATTAGGCAGTATTGTGTAGTCTGTTGATTCTTAAAGTGTGATCCCTGGATCAGCAGCATCAGCATCACCTGGTTGAACTTGTTAGAGCTATAAATTATGTCCCATCCAGCTTGACTGAATCAGAAACTCTGAAGGGGAGACACAGCAATCTGTAGTTTAAAAAACTCTCCAGGAGACTCTGATGCCTGATAGAGTTTGAGAGTAATTGGTTGAGTAGTGAGAAAATGACTGTGGAATCAGTGAGACCTGGCTTAAATACTGTCTCTGTCACCTTTAAACTCTTTGACCTGAAATAACTTACTTAACATTTTTAAAGCCTCAGGTTTTTATATATAAAAGGGGGATAGTAGGAGCTGTTTCATGACTGCTTAAGGTTTAAATTAAATAATTTAGCTAAAGTTTCTAGTATAATAATTGTCCCATGATATGTGCTCAATAAATGATAACCATAAACAATAATAATAATGATACTCATATATAATAATTTCTACTCGATGGAAGTGGAAGACTGCTTTTGGCAGTCTCTCTGGATATTGTTTTGATTATACATAGAATAAATAAAGTTACATAGATTATACATAGAATAAAAAAGCATCCTTAGAATCAAAATATTCTAAGAAACGGCAAACAGAATCAACAAGGAAAAGGAAGGAAAGAAGAAAAAAGGTCAAGAGAGATAAATTTATTATGAGAGGATAAAATTCCAATGAAATTATTTGAAAATGTGGTACCTACATTTTGCAATACAACTCACAAGTTTTTTGCTTGGTTGAAAATAGAGACAGACATATTCAAAGTTTGAGTGGTATTTAATTTGCAAATTATTATCTTTTTTTAGTTATAAGATTATTATCGAGCACCAACCATAGAGTAGGCTTGGTGGTAGATACAGAAATACAGAGATAAAGGACAGAGTATTCCTCACCTAAACTAAGCTAAGCTCAAGAGTCTAGTGGGACTTGCCAGACACTACCAGGTTGATATCTAAAACAGGTTAGGTGATTTTTTTTTTTTTTTGAGACAGAGTTCAAGTGATTCTCCTGCCTCAGCCTCCCAAGTAGTTGGGGCTACAGGTGTGTGCCACCACGCTCACCTAATTTTTTTTGTGTTTTTAGTAGGGATGGGATTTCACCATGCTAGCTAGGATGGTCTCGATCTCCTGACCTCTTGGTAAGTGATCATTTCTTTAAGATTTTAAATCATTTATAATGGGAGGGATAAAAAGAGGGAAAGCCAGATGAGCAGCTAAGATGGCCCTCAGTGTTTAGTGTGTCTGTGAACAAAGAGAAAGAGATTGTCTTCAGCATCAGCATTCCTTAAGTGGGTATTTCTCCTGGAATTTGTAGCCCTGATTTTGTTGAAGGTTTCACCAAGCCAGATCCATTGAAAAACTGTTTATTACTTTGGTTTGTCAGGGTAGAATTTCAAATTTGGTTCGATGCTCCAAATGTGTTGGTGATCTATACATTCAAGGCAGTGTGCTAGGTGCCAGGGGTACCAAAGATGAACAAAATGTAATCTTTGTCCTGAAAGAGTTCAGTGTCTACTGAGATAGATGCATATACTCTTAACAGCGGTATATTTTATAGCTCTTTATAGTCAAAAAACACTTTCACATAAATGATCTTAATTGGTCTTCACAATAGCCTAATGAAGTAAGTAGAGTCAGTATTATTAGCCCATTCTACAGATAGACAATTAGATTAAAAACAATGCCTATTATTTGTCTGGAGAGTTACACTATGTTAACTGCATCCTCTATGTTACTGCCCTTAGGCAATCAATCAACAAGGTTTGTTGATTCTATCACCTACATGTCTCTGTAATTTCTCACTATTTCCACCACCACTGCCTTAGTTGAAATAAGTTCATCCTTCCTTGCCCAGGCTATTTCAATAACCTCCTAATTGGTCTCCCTGCCTACAATTTCTACCCACTCCAATCTGCCACAGAATTATCTTTCAAAAACAGCAATGATCATATCACTCAGCTGAAAAATTCTTGCTGGCTCCTCTCTCCACCAACATATGCATGGCATAAAGGCACTTCACAAGGCTCCCCCAATCAAAACTTCAAACCTTACCTCTTGATGTTGATCAACGCTGCCCCCTTGCTAAATACACACAGACTAGATGCTCCAGCTACACTAAACGTATCATATTTTTTCAACCCTCTATATACCTCTGTCTGATAAAGTTCATACCATTTTCTCTTTCTTTCTTTCTTTCTTTCTTTCTTTCTTTCTTTCTTTCTTTCTTTCTTTCTTTCTTTCTTTCT